>NC_045454.1:38500773-38573598 GCF_002776525.5 Piliocolobus tephrosceles
TTTGAGACGGAGTCTTGCTCTGTCGCCCAGGCTGGAGTGCAGTGGCCTGATCTCAGCTCACTGCAAGCTCCGCCTCCCGGGTTTACGCCATTCTCCTGCCTCAGCCTCCAGAGTAGCTGGGACCACAGGCGCCCGCCACCACGCCCGGCTAGTTTTTTGTATTTTTAGTAGAGACGGGGTTTCAGCGTGTTAGCCAGGATGGTCTCGATCTCCTGACCTCGTGATCCGCCCGTCTCGGCCTCCCAAAGTGCTGGGATTACAGGCTTGAGCCACCGCGCCCGGCCTGCCTATTCTCATAGCTTGCTTTTTTCACTTAATATATCAGCAGCCACTTCCCCATGTCAACACATAAAGATCTAGCTGAGTAATTCTCCCAGGCTGGTCACTAGACCAGCAATGTCACATCACCTGGGAATCTTTATAGACAGGGTCTCACTCTGTTGCCTAGGCAGGAGTGCAGTGATGGGATCATGGCTCACTGCAGCCTGGAACTCCTGGGCTCAAGCAATCCTCCTGCCTCAGCCTCCCGAGTAGCTGGGATTACAGGCGTGCACTACTGCATCTGGCTTTTTTTTTTTTTTTTTTTTTTAGAGACAGAGTCTCCCTATATTGCCCAGGCTGGTATCAAACTCCTGAGCTCAAGTGATCCTCCCATCTCAGCTTCCCAAAGCTCTGGGATTATAGGTGTGAGCCACCATCCTGGCCCATATTTTTTTTTCCATTAGACTGTTTTTCTGTTCCATTAGACTGCAAGCTTGCAAGGCAGGAACCATGTCTGCCTGTCTGACCACTGGACCCAGCATACAGTAGATGCCTAATACATGCTTTGTCAGATTGGAGGAAAATGTAAATTAGATATTAATATTATATATAACATATATTTTAAAATTATATAAAGATTACACGGATATATATAAAATCAATATAATTTATTTAAAATTTCAGCTTTAAATAATTGTTTTTGGCCAGGCACAGTGGCTTACGCCCATAATACCAACACTTTGAGAGGCTGAGGCAGGAGGATCCCTGGAACCCAAGAGTTCAAGGTTACAGTGAGCTATGAGTGTGCCACTTTGCTCCAGTCTGGGCGACAGAATGAGACCCTGTCTCAAAAAATAATAATTGTATTTATGAATAACTTTTATTTAAATTAAATTTATCAAAATATTTCTTGGACAGGTGCGGTGGTTCATGCCCGTAATCTCAGCATTTTGGGAGGCTGAGGCAGGGGAATCACTTGAGGTCAGGAGTTCAAAACCAGCCTGGCCAACATGGCGAAACCCCCCGTCTCTAGTAAAAATACAAGAATTAGCTGGGTGTTGTGGCTGACGCCTGTAATCCCAACTACTCAGGAGGCTGAGACAGGAGAATCATTTGAGCCCAAGAGGTAGAGGTTGCAGTGAGCGGAGATGGTGCCAGTACACTCCAGTCTGAGCGACAGGTACTGTGTCTCCAAAAAAAAAAAAAAAAAATTATTAAAGTAACTTTATTCAAAAGTACATACATTAACGATATAATCGATATTGTGCCTTTTTTTTTTTTTTTTTTTTTTTTTTTTGAGACGGAGTCTGGCTCTGTCACCCAGGCTGGAGTACAGTGGCGGGATCTCGGCTCACTGCAAGCTCCGCCTCCCGGGTTCACGCCATTCTCCTGCCTCAGCCTCCTGAGTAGCGGGGACTACAGGCGCCCGCCACCACGCCCGGCTGATTTTTTATATTTTTAGTAGAGACGGGGTTTCACCGTGTTAGCCAGGATGGTCTCGATCTCCTGACCTCGTGATCCGCCCGTCTCGGCCTCCCAAAGTGCTGGGATCACAGGCATGAGCCACCGCGCCCGGTCAATATTGTGCCTTTTTAAAGAGAAATGTTAATGTTTTAGAAGAAAAAACTTTTTGGAAAATGATATGAAAAATAATTTTAATATGTGCTTTACCCTCGGGCTACCAGAAGAGCGCCAGATAGGGTCGAGGGAGGCCTCAGTCCTACACCTTCCCCTTTTACTTTGCCCAGATGGATTTCCACGCTCAGGGAAGTCCCCTCTAGGGTCCAACCACATCCTGCGAGGGGACGCAGCACCTGTCCCGCCTCCGCCTGTCCGCGAGGTGACGCCAGGCGGACCGGAGAGATCCTCTGGAGTCCTTCATCTCTATGATCTCCACAGCGGCCTAAGCGACCCGGAAGCCGTGTCTGGCTGAGGGGTCAGTGGTTCCGGGTAGGAGGTAGGTGACCCTCGGCTGCTGCAGGAAACTGCAGCGACTGCAGCCATGGGGGCGCACCTGGTCCGGCGCTACTTGGGTGATACCTCGGTGGAGCCCGACCCCTTGCAGATGCCAACCTTCTCGCCCGACTACGGCTTCCCCGAACGCAAGGAGCGCGGTGAGGCCCAATGCGCAGGCGCGACCAGAGGGACTGGGGCGCGGGAGCCTGAACGCCCGAACCCCTGGAACCCCAAGACTGGGCTCTAACCTCAGGTGTTGTGTCTGGGTTTGGGTCTAGACTAGGAGTCCAGAGGACGTGCGTGACCCCGCCTGAGGGTGGAGGCGTTCCAGGCCAAGGGCACGGCTTGAGCAAAAGCCAGGGTGCAAAAGTGAGACGACAAGTAGGGGATCGGGCAGGAATGCGGCGCGCAGAGCTCAGTCGAGTCTTTTTTTTTTCTTTTGAGACAGAGTCTCGCTTTTTCTTTCGGGCTAGAGTGCAGTGGCGTGGTCTCGACTCACTGCAGCCTCCACCTCCCAGGTTCAAGCGATTCTCCTGCCTCAGCCTTGCGAGTAGCTGGGATTACAGATGTGTACCACCACGCCCGGCTAATTTTTTGTATTGTTAGTAAAGACGGGGTTTCGCCATGTTAACCAGGCTGGTCTTGAACTCCTGACCTCAAGTGATCCACCTGCCTCAGCCTCCCAAAGTGCTGGGATTACAGGCGTGAGCCACCACTCCCGGCCTCGGGCTGAGTCTTGGGAGACATTGGAAGTCACGGGAGGGCAGGGACATGTTCATTGTACCCCCTTCCTAATGTCGCTGCAGTTGTGGTGCATGCACAATAAGGAAGATTCGTGCCGCGAATACCGTCCTGCAAAGTGCTTTGTTTTGCTTTGAGATGGGATCTTGCTCTCTTGTCCAGGCTGAGTGCAGTGGTGCAATCACAGCTCACTGCATCTGTGACCTCCTGGGCTCAAGCTATCCTCCTGCCTCAACCTCCCGAGTAGCTGGGACTATAGGAGCGTGCCAGGATGCCAGGCTGATTTTTTATTTTTTGTAGAGATGGGAGTCTTGCTTTGTTGCCCAGGCTGGTGTCCAACTCCTGGGCTAAAGCGATCCTTCTGCCCGGCCTCCCAAAGTGCTAGGATTGCAGATGTGAGCCACTAAGCCCAGGACGGTTTTTTGGTTCGTGTGTTTGTTTTTGCTTTTAATGTAGTAATATCACAGGCATACCGAGAGCCAGCTCTGGGCCACATCCCACATTAGGAACCGCGGGTACAGCAGGGAACTGGAAGGATGCAGGCACTGTCTCCAGAGAACTCACAGCACAGTGGGAAGGATCGTGGAATCAGGCAGCGCTGGGTGGTGTCAAGGCAGGCTTCTAGTAGGCAGCGGCTGGAAACAAAGACGTGAAGGGTGGCCGGGCGCGGTGGCTCATGCCTGTAATCCCAGCACTTTGGGAGGCTGAGGCGGGCAGATCACCTAAGGTCAGGAGTTCGAGAGCAGCCTGGCCAACATGGTGAAACACCGTCTCTACTAAAAATACAAAAATTAAGGCTGGGCACGGTGGCACATGCCTATAATCTCAGCACTTTGGGAGGCCAAGGTGGGCCGATCATGAGGTCAGGGGTTCAAGACCATCCTAGCCAATATGGTGAAACCCTGTCTCTACTAAAAATACAAAAATTAGCTGGGGGCATGGTGGTGTGCACCTGTAGTCCCAGCTACTCAGGAGGCTGAGGCAGGAGAATCGCTTGAACCCAGCAGGCAGAGGTTTCAGTGAGCTGAGATCACACCACTGCACTCCAGCCTGGGCGACAGAGCAAGACTCCATCTCAAAAAAAATAAAAAAATACAAAAATTAGGCTGGGCACGGTGTCTCACGCCTGTAATCCCAGCACTTTGGGAGGCCAATGCCGGTGGATCACCTGAGGTCAGAAGTTCGAGACCAGCCTGGCCAACATGGTGAAACCCCGTCTCTACTAAAAATACAAAAATTAGCCGGGTGTGGTGGTGCGTGCCTGTAATCCCAGCTGTCTGGGAGGCTGAGGCAGGAGAATTGGCTGGAACCCGGGAGGCAGAGGTTGCAGTGAGCCGAGATTGGGCCACCACATTCCAGCCTGGGTGACAGAACAAGACTCTGTCTGGGGAAAAAAAAAAAAAAAGATGTGAAGGGGCACGAGTAGGGGTTGACCAAAGAGAGGTGGCAGAGCCAAAACTTCTAAGCAGAGGAGGGACACAGTCAGGTTTGGTCAGTCAAAGGGTCCCGCTGTCTGCTGAGCGGGTGACAAGCTTGAGACAGACCTCTAAGCAGCCTGGATTTGAGAGAAAGTTGGGAGATGGTATAATCACTCCAGTGTCCTCACTCCAGGTAGTCCTTTCGCCCCAGCTGAACCTGCAGTCCATTGGTCCGTCCACCTCCCTCCCATTGCCTCACATACCTTGCTTTGCCCAAGATCAGCTTTGCAAACGCTAGCAACCTGCTGCCCTTCTCTCTCGCTTACTCTGGATAAACTCACCTCTTTCCCTTCCTTGGTGCCTATCCCCATGCAACTGAACATGATGCGGGGGAGATAAGAAAAAAACAGCTCTAAGCTAGGCAAAATGGCTCATGCCCAACGCTTTGGGAGGCCAAAGCAGGAGTGCTCGAGGCCAGAAGTTCAAGAATAGCCTGGGCAACATAGCAAGACCCTTCCACTCTATTATTTCTGTACTTTTTTTTTCTTTTTTTTGATTAGCTGGGTGTGGCGGCACATTCCTGGAGTCCCTGCTGACTGGTCTGCCGATTGGTTCTCCAGTGGACTCTTCGTGCTGCCTGGCCTTTCTATTATCTCCTGGATCCTTCACTCCCTCCCTCCCTCCCTCCTAGACCACTGTCCCCTGCCCTCTCTTTCCTCCTTTCCACCCCCTTTCAGCCACTTTGCTAACTGCAACATCCGCCTTCCTGGTTCAAGCAGTTCTCCCGCGTCAGCCTCCCGAGTAGCTGGGATTAGAGGTGCGCACCACCGCACCTGGCTCATTTTTGTATTTTTAGTAGAGACAGGGTTTTACCATGTTGGCCAGGCTGATCTCGAACTCCAAACCGCAAGTGATCCACCTGCCTCAGCCTCCCAAAGTGCTGGGATTACAGGCATGAGCCACCGCGCCCGGCCCATATTTATTTGTTTGTTTATAGAGATGGGCTGTCACTCTGTTGCTTAGTCTGGAGTGCAGTGGTGCGGTTACCACCCACTGCAGCCTCAAACTCCTGGGTTCAAGCGATTCTCCCAAGTAGCTCTGCCTTCTCTGTGTGCACCACCGTGCCCAGATAATTTTATTATTTTTTCTAGACATGGGATCTTTCTGTGCTCCCCAGGCTGGTCTCCCTGATACTAAAGCACTGCCAGACACGCTGTGGTGCTCTGTCTTCTGTCTGTTCTGTGTCTCCCTCCGAGGGCAGGGACACTTGTGTGTTGTGTTCCGTGCTGTGTCCCCACCACTAAGCACACAGTAGGCAGTCTAAAGTCCTTGCTGCTAGCTGATTATAAGTTTGAGACAAAAGAGGGAGGAGTCTAGGATTGCCACCTGGAGCTCCAAGTGCAGATAGGGAACAGCCAGGGGCTCAAGCGAGGTGTGGGGTGGAGGGACCACATTGGGCTCATCTACATAAGGGGTGGCAGCAGAGAAAAAGGCTCTCAGATGGCGCGGTGGCTAACACCTGTAATCCCAGCACTTTGGGAGGCCAAAGTGGGTGGATCACCTGAGGTCACAAGTTCGAGACCAGCCTGACTAACATGGCGAAACCCTCTCTCTACTAAAAATACAAAAATTAGCCAGGCATGGTGGTGGACGCCTGTGGTTCCAGCTACTCGGGGAGCTGAGGCAGGAGAATCGCTTGAACCTGGGAGACAGAGGTTGCAGTGGGCTGAGATCTTGCTACTGCCCTCCAGCCTGGGTGACAGAGTGAGACTCCATCTCAAAAGGAAAGAAGAAGGCTGTCAGAACAAAGCTTAACGTAAGGCAGCCATAGAGATGGGAGGAAACCTGGGAAGGCGGGATGTGGGAGGAGCCACAGGAAAGAAGGAAGTGGGAGGCTGGGGTCCTGGGCTGTTGGGTGGCCCTGTGAGAGCCCGTCTGGGCAGTGAGAGGGTCGGGCAGAAGCCAGAGAATGGAACAAGGGGCAGGAGAGGAGGACCTGGGCCTGAGTGGGATGAGAGAATCACAGCTGGGAAGCAGAGGGGAGAGAAGCCAGCCTGGGATGACTGCCATTGAGATGTGAGTATGTCTCCTCTCACTTGCGCAAATGGGAAGGAGCTGGGACCAAGAAAGATGTGGACGTCAGGAGGGCTAGGGAGGCCGGGTCTGAGGGAGGCAGCAGGGAACAAGTGCAGGATCGCCAGGCACAGGCTCCGGGGTGGATGTCCAGGGTTCCTCAGGCTCCCGTCAGCCTCCTGAAGGTTGATTTGTCCGGAGTCGGGTTTGCTAGGTGAGTGGGGCACCGGGACCCAGATACTAGTCCAGCTGTCTTCTGAGCCCACGCCTGAGTATCTTACAGGTACTGTTAGCTCAGTGGATGCTCAGGTAACTTCCATGACCTGACGGTCAGTTCTGAGGCTCAGAGAGGCCACGCCGCGGGCTGGTACAGAGCTGGGACTCAGGCGGGTTGCAGACAAGAAAGGCTAGGAGTGCTGACTGGAGCTCCAGGTGCAGGTGGGGAGGCTGAGGGGTACTCTGGGAGAAGGTGGATTCTGAGCTCGGACTCTGGAGAGCGGGGCTGTAGAGAGTTGGGGACGGGCATCCCTGCGGGAGGGGAGGCAAGGATCCAGCGCAGGATGTTGAGGTGCCTCAGGGTGATGGGGAGCCACCTTCTCCTATCTGGGCTTTGGTGTCACCCCTTTGTGCAAATTAGAAAAGGAGGCCCCTTCAGGACAGTGCATCCGTCAAAGGCGTCTGCCATCCACTACCATCCGCCCCCTGGATGTTAATGGGGGACACCCTGAGCTGTGGCTTCCCGATGCCGTGTGCCTCGGTCCCCTGGGGATCCCTGGAATTGGGGTGGGAGGCCTTCGGCCTGGTTGAGCCCCGTCCACTCCCTGCAGAGATGGTGGCCACACAGCAGGAGATGATGGACGCGCAGCTGAAGCTCCAGCTGCGGGACTACTGTGCCCACCACCTCATCCGGCTGCTCAAGTGCAAGCGCGACAGCTTCCCCAACTTCCTGGCCTGCAAGCAGGAGCGGCACGACTGGCACTACTGCGAGCACCGCGAGTGAGAACCCCCGCGCCGGCCCCCCAACACCCCACACCCTCAGCCTTCCACAACCCCAGCCCACCCAAGCACCCCACACCCCCGGCTCAGCCGAGCCCCCTGCCAACCGCCACAGCCCGCATCCCGCCCAGGCCCTGGCCCCTGGCAGGATGTGGCTCCAGAGGCCAGGGACCTGAACTGCCACTGAGGTTTCTAGCCGGGCCCCACCTCAGTCCCAGAGAGGACTTTCTAGGGGCCTGTTGGATGGGGACAGGGCAGGTGGCTAAAGCCACCTAGGGGAGTGGCCAAGCCCAGGTTCCAGTGGGAAGCCCTGCCATCTGCGTGGACAGACCCCAGACCTAAACCACAGGCACTCGGGTCTGTCTTCTTCAGAGGCCTCCCCCACAGTGCTGTGGGAAGCCCCTCTACTTCCCAGGGCTTGGAGGGCGTGTCCTGGCCAGCGACCCTGACAGCCCCTCTGGTGCTTTTCCCTCAGCTATGTGATGCGCATGAAGGAGTTTGAGCGGGAGCGGAGGCTGCTCCAGCGAAAGAAGCGGCGGGAGAAGAAGGCGGCAGAGTTGGCCAAAGGCCAGGGACCCGGGAAAGTGGACCCCCAGGTGGCCCTGTAGGGGGTGCACTCCCCACCCTATGGACCAGTCAAATAAAAGCTTTCAGGCCCCTCACCAGAGTCCACTCTTACGACGCCAAAGCGAGGGTGGGCAGAGGGCGAGGGGCATGTGGTGGTTCCCAACCCCGGACAGAAACACACAGAGTCCGAGTCCGACGGGCAGGCGGGGTTTATTCCGGGTGCTGGAGAGCTGTGGGCCCCACTCCTCCCCCAGAGCGCCACCCGGGTGAGGGGCTGAGCCCCAGCAGGGAGAAGCGCTCAGAGCAGGAAGGGGATGATGGGCATGCGCAGGGGCGGGTAGTCCCGGAACTCCTTCAGGTAGCTGCGGTGCTTGCCCTTGGCCCAGATGGTCATCTGGGTGAAGCCCACCAGGGAGAACAGGGCCACTGCAGGAAAGAACGGGCGTCAGGGAGGAGCTACAGGCCCCGAGGGGCAGGGCCCCGCCGAGGGAGGGCGGCAGGCTCACCTGGAAGACACTGCGTCATGATGGCGAAACCGATCCAGGACCCCACCTGTGGGCAGGGGCGGAGGGTGAGGGTGAGCAGGGCTGGACAAGGCCCGCTGTTCCGCCAGCCTCGCACCCTGTGGCTGTTCTGGACTCAGTCGGCCACCTCCCCCAGCCCCTGCTTTCTGAGTCAGGGATGGGAACCCAATTCCAGCGGAGGCGGGGCTGTATACTGCGAAAGCCCAAGGGAACATGCCTCCCGGCGCCCACAGCACCTCCACCTCCCAATGCTCCCAATGCAAAAGCAGCTGCCCAGCCAGGCGCCCCCTCCTAGGGGCTGGCCCCTCCACATGGGACCCCAAGTCCCAGGGCAGAGGGGGGTAAGGCAGCCCCTCACCTCGTAGGTGTAGTTGGGGCAGGACACCAGCAGGAAGAGCCACGTGAAGGGGTTCTTGGTGGGGTATGGGATCTTCCGGGTCTTGGACCCTGGCAGGCAAGACAGGAGAAAGTCAGACCCCCTCACCCAGCCCAGCTGTCCCCCTGCCCCCAGCAGGCACTCACCAGCGGGCCGCAGGTCCCGCAGGGCCATGTGGATGGAGAAGTTGCCGAGCTGGCAGATCTGTCAGAGAAGCAGGATCAGCCTAGGGTCGCCCAGACTCCCCCCGACCCCGTCCCCACACCCAGCCTCCTTACCACAAAGATGGCGAGCGCCAGTTTCACCTGCTGAGCTCCATAGGCTGCAGAGGAAGCAGGGAGGGGAGGCCAATGAGGGGAGGACCCGGTGGGTGGGGGCCGTGGGGGAGGAAAGAACGGTCTGAGGCCACTTACTAGGGGGCGTGTAGAGAGGGTGGTTGATGTAATAGGCCATCCACGCGGCGAAGCCCCAGTAGTAGGTGCAGTTCTGAAAGGGAGCGGGGCAGGGATGGGACTTGGGTCAGCGCCGGGCTGGGCAGATTCTGTCTCATCCCTAGGGGCCTAGGAGCATGGTGGGGAAGGGCAGGAGAGGCCTTGGGGCGGGGCTGGGGAGGATAGGCGGGGCCAAGGGGTGAGGCTAGAGCAGGGTTCTATGAGGGCGTGGTGGACAGAAGGGGCCCAGGGGTAAAACTGGGGCGGGGCTCTGCAGGGGCGGGGCTGGGGAGGACGGGCAGGGCCTAGAGGCTCTGCGGGGGCGGGGCTGGGGAGGTTAGGCGGGGCCTAGGGGTAGGGCTCTGCGAGGGCGTAGTGGAAGATAGGAGGGGCTATGGGATAGGGCTCGATGTGGGTGGGGTGAGGCGGAGAGGCCCGGCTTAGGGGTGAGGCGGGGGCGGGCTCTCACCTTGAAGATGTTGCGCAAAGGCATGGTGCCATGGGAGAAACGGTGAACGAAGAGCGTCTCCAGCAGGCGCTTGACGTAGTGGAATGAGTGGCATATGCAGGCGAGGCTGGTAGGGGGGAGCGGGCTCAGCGGGGGCTGGTCCGGCAGGTCTTCTGCCTTCCCCTACCCTCCTCCCGCCTGCCCCACTTACTGCACCACCGTGTGCCGACTGGACGTGAAGTCGTATTTGTGGCCATAGATGAAGGGCACTCGGAAGTAGAAGAGCAGGTAGATGAAAAGGGGCCCCGCGTACTCTGTTAGGAAGACCTGAGGGGAGGGAGGCAAGATGAGTCACCCAATGTGGCTGATGGGAAAGGAGGCCGTGGGTAGGGTCAGGACTCACCGTCACCCAGCTGATCTGGGCCCCCAGGTCCCGGAAGTAGAGCGTGGCCGTGGTGCCCACGGGCAGCTTCTGTAGAACATCCTCATCCTTCAGGGACTTGCCCTCTGCAGAGAGGTGGGCCAGGGCTCAGGGGCTGCCCGGGCCTTCTCCCACTGCCACCCAGGAGCCTAGGGGGCGGGCCGAGCGGAGAGCTGTACTCACTGGGGTCCAGGCGGAGGGACTGGCGGGCGGGGTACCACTGCGGATCTGCGGGGAGAACAGGGCGGTCACAGCCCACAGACTGGCAGGGCTCAGCCGGTCCGCTGCCCAGTCGCTGTGCCCGCTTCTCAGGGTTCCCAGGGTGCAGAGACCCCAGGATTCCACAGCTCCTCCCACCCGGGGGCAAAGCCTCAGGCCTGTGCAGTTCCAAGACACAGGCCAGAAGAGCGCGGGCAGAAGCAGGATCTTGTCCTTCCCAGAGCCTAGCAAGGGCATTCCTGCGGCGTGCCACGTGGGGGCGCCTGCCCCAGTCACGCCCCACAAGCCTAGGCCACGCTGGGGCATCTCTGCAGGCCCCTGGGAGAGGGGTGCAGGATGGGATCCCTCCCACCCTAAGGTCCCTGGTCAGAGGCGTTGCAGGGGCAGCATGGCCAGGTCTAGGACTCACGGGTCTTGGTGAAGAGGTTCTTGATCTCCGCAATGGTGGCGTGGGGCTCCACCTGGAGGAAGCACAGGCGCGGGACGTCAGCTCTGCGGGGAGCCCAGACCCAGGATGGGGAGGTAATGAAGGGGATGGCAGGCTTGGGGTTGGGCTGCAACTATGGGAAAGGGGAAGGGCTGGGGTCTGGAAGGCAGAGGCCTGGACAATCAGGGAAGCAGCAGCGAGGGCCCTGCCAGTGCAGTGACAGCAGGGGTCTGGGGCTCGTTTTACCCTCAGCCAGCAGGCCCCCAGCCCAGCTAGTGGCAGATTAAGCAAGGGAAGGCAAGCCTGCTTCTCTGCCCCTCCTCTCTACTCCATGACTCCCCAGGCGCAAAGGCCCTCTTTCCTCCCCAGGGACAGCCCAAGCCCCTTCCCCCAGGGGCGAGGCTCAGCAGGGGCAAGGCTCACTCCTCCACCGCCCTGCCAGGACCAAAATCCCCGCAGGGTCTGCTGAGACTCCCGTGCCTCCACTTCCCCGCCACACCCAGGGGACGGGGCTATCTACCCTACCCCAAGTGAGGGCATACCCCTCCACAGGGCCCCACTGGACAGCTCCTGGGCTGGAAGGAGGGGGGTCCTGGGCCCAGGGCCCTTGGCCCAGTGCAGCCCATGTTCCGGTCCTACCTTGTCCAGGAAACACAGCTTCTCCCTTGTCTTTGCATCCAGAATCTCCACCTCGAAGAAGAGAACAGCCTTTTTAGGTTTCTTGGCCACCTTTGGGGGTGCGGGCCTGGGGAGCCCATTGAGGCCAGGGAGGAGACCTGGCGTGGCCTCCCGGGCCACCAAGTTCAAGCTCATGTCCATGCCGCCTGCCACCAGCCCTGCCGCTCGGCTCTGCCCACGGTGGCCAGCAGCCCCAGCTGCCAGCCGTCAGCCCCCACCACCGACCTCCCCACGCGAAGCAGCTCTGGGCCGGGCAAGCGCGATCAAATTCTGCCGCGGTGCTGGAAAGGAGCCCGTGCCGGCCCTGGCACTGCCGGCTTCTGTGCCAGATGTAACCCGAGTGGCAACCACAGCCACAGCCCAGCTAAATATAAAACCGCCCCGGACTGCGCCCCCCTCCCAGGAGCCATGCCACAGACCTTCTCTGAGGGGGGTTTAGGAGTTGACCCCCAGCAGCCAGGCTGCCCTGAAAGCAGTTTTTGAGTGGTCACAGTCCCTCAACAGCACCAGCACAGGGAAAGCCCCAGGGGCAGGCATGGCGACACCTCCCAGCCCCCACCCTGCACAGAGCCAGCGGCCTGAGGAGAGTGAGAGCCCAGCAGGCCGTGCAGGCCCCAGCTCGCAGCTCAGGCCTAGGGAGTTCACTGGGCTTGGAGAAATCCCAGCTATTTTGAGAATCCGCGGGACAGATCATCCATTTCCCCTTCGGAGCTGTAAGAGACACTTCGGATTATTTTCCTCGTGCATTTGTGTTACCAGGGAGGTGACAGATTCCGGAGTTATGGGTGCAGAGAGCCTCTCTCAAAGTGTGTAAAGGATCAGGGTGCTTGGAAGTTTTAGACAAGCGCCTCCAGTCTGGGCTGATGAGGCCTCCCCGACCTTCCTCCCCACCCACTTCTCACCTTGTAGCCACTTGTGAGGCAGGCTTCCCACTGAGTCAGCCTAAACACTGCACCCCTACCCAGGACCTGGACCCCGCTAAAGCCCGGCGCTTCCTGCGTCCAAGAGCCAGGCCTGTGCCAGCCCCTAAGGGAGGAGTCCGGCCCAGCCCTCCCTGAGCCCCCAGGCCAGTGATTAACAATGGGGGTGCAGAGGGGCAGGGCTGGAGGGAGGCAGCCCCTGCAGATCTGACCCACCCTATGCAGGGATCAGTGCAATCCTATTACACAGGGGTTATGGCAAGCAGGCAGGCCTGATACCAACCAAGTCAGCCACCAGCCAGCAATTCTTGGGGGACCCTTCCTACCCACAGAACCCCCAGCGGGGGCCCCCAGAGGCTGCCTGAGGAAAAGGAGCAGGACATAACGCTCAGAAACAAACCTCTGGGCCCGGGCCATCCCAGGGCAGGTCCACCCACCCAGAGCCCAGGGAGACTGGGTCATGGCAGCTAGGGCCACCCTGAGAGAGAGGGCACCACGGGTGGGCACCCCTCCTGCACACTCCCAACGACAGTGGGAGACAAGGGGGCTTGGTGGCCTGCACTCGGGAACTGTAACCAGCCCTGCCTTGTAGTCCCTGGGGGACCCCAGGCATGTCGCCTCTCTCTAGGTCTCAGAAGGGGGAGGTAGGAAGCGGACTACCTCCCAGGACTGTGAGGGTCCCCTGAGACGGTGCGTGGGGTGCACCAGGTGACCCCGGACAGATGGGCGCACCCCATGGGATGGGAGGCGTTGTTGCCTGAGGGTTTGGTTCAGATCCCCACTCCCCTGCTGACCTGGCGGTCACCACACCATGGGGGCCTATTTCCCCAGCTATGACACACTCGCCCCCACTTCCTGGACAGGAGGGTGGGAACGGGCCCAGCAGTCAGGAAATTCTGGCCCATGGGGCCTCCTGAGTCCCTGCTGTCAACTCCAGGCACTGCCTGGCCATGTGGCCTCTAGGGAAGGTTACTGAGCTCCTCCAAGCCACAGCGATAACAAGGCCAAAGAGCTGGCACATGGAGGGGCCAGAAAAAAGAGCTCGGTCACACCACGCGGGACGTCTGACCCCACCAAGGGGATTTGTGGGAGAGGGACAGAGGACAGGGGGCGGGAAGCACGGAAAAGGGTTAGCACAGCAGGGCCCTGGGCGGGCACGTGGCCTGGCCTGTGGCTGCAGGTATATTAATAGTTCCCGGGCCCCAGGCAGGCAGTGCCCACATGCTTCTGAGCCCGTGTGGCCCGCAGGAAGGCAGCCTGGCGTCCACAGGGAGAGGAGGCCTCCGAGTTCCTGCTGAACCACTCAACAGCTTAAAATACAACCAGCCCCTCTCCCTGTCCAGCCAGCTGCTAGGGGGAGGGGTGAAATCCTACCCTGCTCCCCCCAACCTGGGCACCGAACCAGGGCCCAGGAGGGAGAGTACGGCCATCGGGGTCCCGGCTAGCTGCTGGGAGAGGACGCCAGGCTGCGGCAGGAGGGGGCGGCCGAGAGAGGGGCCACACGCACAGCTGTAGCAGCGGCGCCCAGGCCAGCCTGAGCCCAAGGAGAGGAGACGCCCAAGCCTGCAAGGAGGTAAGCCCGGGCCGCAGGGCAGCACCTAGGGGCCCCTGGGGACAGGAATGCCCAAGGCTAGGGCCAGCTGGGCAAGATGAGTCCTCAGTGGGACGGCTGCCCCTCTCCCATTTCCCGCCCCAAATCCCCAGCTCATCGGCCATCTCCTCCTAGAGAGAGACAGAAAGGCTCTGGGGGGAGCATGGGACTTCTCCATACTATTTTTGCAATTCCCCGTGTCTCTATTTTTTTTTTTTTTTTTTTTTGAGACAGAGTCTCACTCTGTCGCCCAGGATGGAGTGCAGTGGTGCAATCTCGGCTCACTGCAACCTCCACCTCCCAAGTTCAAACGATTCTCCTGACTCAGCCTCCCGAGTAGCTGGGACTACAGGCACACACCACCACATCCAGCTCATTTTTTTGTATTTTAGGAGAGATGGAGTTTCACCATGTTGCCCAGGCTGGTCTCGAATTCCTGAGTTTAGGCAATCTGTCCACCTGGCCCGGCCTATAATTATTTCTAAGTAACAAAGTTAAATAAGATACTCCAGGTGGGGTAAAGAAGTAAGTTACGCTAAGTGAGACAAGCCAGACACAAAGGGTCCCATATCCATGTCAAATGCCCAGAGCAGACGACAGGCCAGGGGCTGGGCGGGGCGGGGATCGGGAGTGGTTGCTGCTGGGTCTTCTTTGGGAGTGAGGAAAATGTTCTGGAACGAGACAGAGGTGGAGGCTGCACGATGCTGCGTGTGCACTCAATGCCACTGTTCACTTTTAAATTGGTTAGTTTCACGTTACGTGAATTTCACCTCAATAAATTATTTTTCAACGGGGTGTGGGGTAATAAACAGGCCCCAAATACCCATCAAAATAAAAACAGTTGGGTGGGAGGAGCAGGAGAGGTTCCCCACCCCCAGAGGGAGGGCCGAATGTGAGACCTCATCAAGGCCTCCGCGACCCACATCCCACTGCCACCCCAACCTCTGCTCTGTGCCTGCCACACACACACACACACACATATATATACACACCTGCCCAGGCCTGAGGCCAGCAGGGGGCAGGGCCTCCCAGGGGAAGCCCAGGGCTGCAAAGGGCACAGGAAGCTGCTGAACAGAGCCCCAGGCAGGGGGTCCTGAGCACAGACAGGGAGACGGCAGGCTCTGGCCCCATCTCCAGGAGAAGCGGTGAGGCAGGGAGGAGAGGCAGGCCCTCCTGAGGAAGCCCACAGAGCCACGGGGCTGGGAGGGGCTGAGATGCTCTGGGCAGATGAAGGGATACCTGTGGGAGGGGGCTACTGGTGTCAGCGAAGACGATGGGCAGGGAGACGGCAGGAACGGGCAGGCAGGCAGGCGCTCTGGCCTGGGGCACGGGCTGGTGGCTCTGCCGGCCTGTGGCTCTGTGATGACAGTTCCACTAGCCTGAGAGGAATTCTCACCAGGAGGCCCAAGATTCCCGGGCCTAGCCAACAGCAACTCGTGGCAGCACGAGGTCAGGGCAGGGCCAAGAGCCAGGACACAGGGTGGGGTGCGAAGCCCACCCTGCAGGAGGGGAGCAGGGGCGAGGTTTGTGCCTCCCAAGCCCGGAGGGGAGTGTCACAACCAACAGGGCCCGTCTTCACTGTCTTTGTGATCATGAAGATATTACTAATGGGGGCAGGAGGAGTGAAAACGGGGGCTCTCGTTTTCTAAGCACGTGTCACAGCTCCTGGGATTGCACCCGCCTGGTGGGTGAACAACCCAGAGAAGCAGACCTGCCCATTTACTAGCTGTGTGGCCCTGGGCAAGTTACCCAACCTCTCTGAACCTCCATATCCTCATGGCAAAGTGGGCTGCCCCCACCTGCCATCTGACAGGGTTACCATAATCACCCCCAGTTTAGGATGAATCTTATTAAGAATAAATATGATAACTGGGCGCGGTGGCTCACGCCTGCAATCCCAGCACTTTGGGAAGCCAAGGCAGGTGGATCACGAGGTCAGGAGATCGAGACCATCCTGGCTAACATGGTGAAACTCCATCTCTACTAAAAATACAAAAAAATTAGCCGGGCGTGGTGGCGGGCGCCTGTAGTCCCAGCTACTCGGGAGGCTGAGGCAGGAGAATGGCGTAAACCCGGGAGGCGGAGCTTGCAGTGAGCCGAGATTGCCCCACTGCACTCCAGTCTGGGAGACACAGCAAGACTCTGTCTCAAAAAAAAAAAAAGAATAAATATGATGACTGGGCACAGTGGCTCATGCCTGTAATCCTAGCACTTTAGGAGGCCAAGGCGGGCGGACTACCTGAGGTCAGGAGTTCAAGACTAGCCTGGACAACATGGTGAAACCCCGTCTCTACTAAAAATATAAAAATTAGCTGGGCATGGTGGTGCACGCCTGTAATTTCAGCTACTCAGGAGGCTGTGGCAGGAGCACTGTTTGAACCCAGGAGGCAGAGGTTGCAGTGAGCTGATATCGCACCACTGCACTCCAGCCTGGGAGACAGAGCAAGACCCTGTCTCAAAAAAATTAAGTTAAGTATGATTAGACCAACACTAGCAGAACAGCCATTCCAGGTGCACAAGGGGGCCAAGCCCTGGCAGGACCCACAGGCCCCTTCTCCCGGGACACTGACCATGCTCTTGAAGAGGTCCATCCACAGGAAGCCAGGGCCAGAGAGCTGGTGCAGTGACGCCTCGCCCAGCTGGCCACAGTGAACCCAAACCCTAACAATAGCGAGATACCTTCAGTGCAGAGGCCGAGCTGACCCGTCACCACCGGGATGACTGGCAGCAAGCGGCAGTGACTGCGACGCTCTCCACTGCCCCCTTGTGGCCGCACAGCCTCACTCCCACCTGCTGGAAGGGCGCCCGCAGCAGCCGGCTCAGGCACAGTCCCAAAGCCGATGTCAGGGAGGGAGGGAGACAGCTCTGGTGCAGAATGGACCTTAACCCTGGCCCTGCCACCAGCCAAGAGAGCTCAGAGAGCCTGCATTCGTTTATCCATTCATTCATTCCTGCCTCCCTCCATCCCACATCCCAGGCCCTGTTCCAGCTCCCAGGATATGGCAGTGAAACACACCAAGCCAGCCTCTGGGGTTCATGGGACCTGAATTCTAGCCTGTGCGTGCTGGGGAAGCAGGGAGTGGGGACAGACAGCCACTAGCATGTTTTGTCACCAAGAGTTGTGAACAAAACCAGAAGGCTGAGGGGGAGGTCAGATTTAGGTCAGATTTTTTTTTTTTTTTTTTGAGACAGAGTCTCGCTGTCGCCCAGGCTGGAGTGCAGTGGTGCGATCTCGGCTCACTACAACCTCCCAGAGGATGGCCATTTTAGAGTGGTCAGGGAAGGCCTTTCTGAGAACGGGGCATGTGAACAAAGGCCAGTAAGACAGTGGGGGGACCAGTGCAGTCCAGGCAGAGGGAACAGTAAGTGCCAAGGCCCTGAGGCTGCACTATACCTAGCATGTCTCAACAGGAAGGAGGCCTGTGTGGCCTGAGCAGAGTCAGTCAGGGAGAGAGTGGGAGGAGGTGAGGGCAGAAAGATGATGTGGTGGTCCGTGCCACAGCTTTGTGGGCCACGGGGAGGACGTTAGCTTTTACTCTGAGTGAAGTGGCAGCCGTAGAGGGTTCTTGAGCAGAGGAGGGATGAGACTTGGCTCAGGTTCAAGACTTGGCTTCCCCAGCTTTACCTGCTTGCCACTGCTGGGTGGAAGAGCCTGGAGGAGTGAGGGCAGGAGCTGGGAGCAAAGAGGGAGCTGCAGAGAGGTGAAAAGTGGGCTGGGCGCAGTGGCTTACACCTGGAATCCCAGCACTTTGGGAGGCTGAGACAGAAGGACCACTTAAGCTCAGGAGTTCAAGACCAGCTTGGGCAAAATAGCAAGGCTCTACCTCTACAAAAATTATTTATAAAAATTAGCTGGGAGCCGGGCGTGGTGGCTCAAGCCTGTAATCCCAGCACTTTGGGAGGCTGAGACGGGCGGATCACAAGGTCAGGAGATCGAGACCATCCTGGCTAACACAGTGAAACCCCGTCTCTACTAAAAATACAAAAAACTAGCCGGGCGAGGTGGCGGGCATCTGTAGTCCCACCTACTCGGGAGGCTGAGGCAGGAGAATGGCGTAAACCCGGGAGGCGGAGCTTGCAGTGAGCTGAGATCCAGCCACTGCACTCCAGCCCAGGCAACAGAACAAGACTCCGTCTCAAAAAAAAAAAAATTAGCTGGGTCCGGCCAGGAGCAGTGGCTTGCGCCTGTAACCACTTTGGGAGGCCGAGGCGGACGGATCACAAGGTTAGGAGATCGAGACCATCCCGGCTAACATGGTGAAACCCCGTCTCTACTAAAAATACAAAAAATTAGCCGGGCATGGTGGCAGGCGCCTGTAATCCCAGCTACTCAGGAGGGTGAGGCAGGAGAATGGCATGAAGCCGGGAAGCGGAGCTTGCAGTGAGCCAAGATCGCACCACTGCACTCCATCCTGGGCGACAGAGCAAGACTTCATCTCAAAAAAAAAAAAAAAAAAAAATTAGCTGGGTCTAGGCACAGTGGTTCATGCCTGTAATCCCAGCACTTTGGGAGGCTGAGGCAGGCAGATCACCTGAGTTCAGGAGTTTGAGATGAGCCTAACCAACATAGTGAAACCCCATCTCTACTAAAAATACAAAAATTAGCTGGATAGGGTGGCGCACACCTGTAATCCCAGCCACTTGGGAGACTGAGGCACAAGAATCACTTAAACCCAGGAGACGGAGGTTGTAGTGAGCCGAGATTATGCCACTGCACTCCAGCCTGGGCAATAGAGTGACACTCTGTCTAAAAAATAATAATAATAATGAATAAATAAAAATACAAAAGAAATAGCTGGGCATGGAAGTGGGCGCCTGTAATCCCAGCTACTCAGGAGGCTGAGGCGGGAGAATTGCTTGAACCCAGGAGGTGGAGGTTGCAGTGAGCTGAGGTCGCACCACTGCACTCCAGCCTGGGCCACAGAGCAAGACCCTGTCTCAAAAAATAAAAATAAAAAATTAGCCAGGTGTGGTGGCTCGTACCTACAGTCCCACCTACTCCTCAGGGACTGAGGCAGGAGGATCGCTTAAGCCTAGGAGTTCAAGGCTGCAGTGAGCCATGATTGCGTTACTGCATTCCAGCCTGGGTGACAAAGCAAGGCCCTGCCTCAAAAAAAAAAAAAAAAAAAAACAAGGCCAGGCGCAGTGGCTCACGCCTGTAATCCCAGCACTTTGGGAGGCTGAGGCAGGCGGATCACTAAGTCAAGAGATCAAGACCAGCCAGGCTAACATGGTGAAACCCCATCTCTACCGAAACTACAAAAATTAGCCGGGCATGGTGGTGCATGCCTGTAGTCCTAGCTACTCAGGAGGCTGAGGCAGGAGAATCGCTCGAACCCAGGAGGTGGAGGTTGCAGTGAGGAGAGGTCGCGCCACTGCACTCCAGCCTGGGCAACACGGCAACACTCCATTTCAAAAAAAAAACACACACACACACACACAAGGCAGAGACAAGCGTGAAATTCGGGATTCTGGACAGACTATGGAGGTGAAGGCAACATGGCCTGAGAGTGGAGTGGGTGTGGGGATGAGAGGTACAGGGAAGGAGGGAGGAGCAGGCACCACCTGAGCCCAGGCTAGAAGAGCTGAGCCTGCAACTCCTGCCCACCCCCTGGAGGCGTGGCCCGCAGGCCTGGCGCACACAGCCAGGCACAGAAGGCCTCTGGAGCTTCGGCTTCCGCAGCTTCACAAACAAGCCAAGCCTGGCGCTTCCCAGTCCCCTCCCAGCTGTAAACAAGCAGGCTCAATGGCCTTGCTGGCGGCAGAGTCCACATCACAGGACCCAGCAAGGCGCCTGCCCGCCATCTCAGCCCCAGACTAGGGGCAGACCTGGGCCAGACGGGGAGCTTGGATTCTGGGCCAGCCTCACCCACCATGGCTTATGAACCTGCAACTTGTGTGTGTCCTAGGACTCGACCTGCCTGATGGTGATGGGCGAGAACAGCTACCAACAGTTATTTCACATTCCCTGCCCGGGGCTGGAATTGCCGCAGTTTCCCAGACGTCTCTCCTACAGTGGCTGGAGGAGAGCAGGAACCATTAACTCCGTTTCACAAATGAAGAGGCCAAGATCTAAGCAGTAAATCCCAGAGCCCAGAACACCACGCGTGCATGTTCAAAGCCAGGCCATACCCCACCATACATGGGCCTCCAAGGCCCCCTCGCAGAGCTGATGCAGTGCCACACAGCCCACCTCTTGAGCTCAAAGCTCCAGCAGGCTTTCTCGGACCCCACAGGGGACTGCACTCCCTGGCAGGAAGCATCTTCTCCCAAGTCTGGGGCACAAGAGGCCTGGCTGGAGGCGCGAGCCCTGGTCGGTGCAACCAGGGCCCCAGGTAAAGACACAAAGGGTCCGACAGCTCCTGCAGCTGGCCAGCCAGGCACTCACCATCCCCGCGCCGGGCACAAGCGCTGCTGCACTCATCGCCTGAGCTCCCTGTCCAGGCAATGCCCAGCACAGAGGTCGGAGGCCTGGCCCGATCATGCCCAGAGCCAAGCCGGCCACCTCACCCCCATCACCTTGCCCCCATCACAAATGCAGAGACTCCGACACATTCATCTGGACTCCGGCTCAGCGGGTCGGCCGGCTCGGCTCCCTTTCCTTCCCACTTCCAGAAATATCAAGTCAACCTGCTAATGCCAGGATGGCTGAGAAGACCTAGGGCTCAGCTGCCAGGAACCCTGCACAGGCCGCGCCTGCTCAGCCAAAAATACCACCTTCCCCAGTGGCCTCGGCGTGTGACCTCGTTTCTCAGCAGCACCTGGGGGCAGCCGCACCTGCCTCCCCGAGGCACCACAGCGGACGCAGAATGTCACCCGGAGTGGGGAGGAAGCGCTGAGAGACGCTGACCTCCCACTCCCAGGCCCCTGGACCACTCTGCTCCTGTCTCCCACCCCTGCTGGCAAGTCGAGAGGTGCCAGGGTCTCAATGCCAATATCCCTAGGCTCTTGGATCCGAGGCCAGGGTCAGGTGCAGAGACAGCGGTAGCCCAAGGCCCAGAGAAGCTGGAGTTGCTATTCCCACCCCGGGGAGCGCCAAGACAGCAGGGAGCAATCCAGCTTTGGAGGATGGTCATCGGACGCACGAGCTCCTGGCTTGGGCGATGCAGCCACAGGAGTCGGAGGACGAATATGGCACAGGACAAACACAGCGGGAAGTTGGAAAACCTGGGTCTCAGCCCTGGGCCTGCCCCCATTCTCCGTGGCACCCATGGCCTACGCCCCTCCCTGGGGCTGTGCCCGCGGGCCTCCGAGGAGCACTGGCCCACGCAGAGCGGTGCTGCTCTGGCCTGTTTCATTCAGATGTGCCACCAACAGTGACATCTATCAGATGCTCACCCCGTACCCAGGACTGTGCTGAGACGGCCACCCAGGCCTCACCCAGGCAAAGGACTGTGATGCCTGTTAAGTGGCTCGGAAAACTGGGGCTTGGGAACGAGGAAGGCCTTGCCCGAGGTAAGTGGCCTGCAAGTGCCAATGTGAGCGTCCACCTGGCTTGCTCAAGCCCAAAAGCTCCTACAACAAAATAACGCCTCCGTTCTAGAGAGCTGGGCTATATGCAACAGAGAATGAAAAGGCAGGCCAGGCACGGTGACTCACACCTATAATCCCAGCACTTTGGGAGGCCAGACTGGGAGGATTGCTTGAGCTCAGGTGGTCCAGGCTGCAGTGACCTATCATTGCAACACTGCGCTCCAGCCTGGGGGAGAGAAGCCACGCTATCTCAAAAAAAAAAAGAAAGAAAGAAAGAAAAAGGCCAGGCACAGTGGCTCACACCTGTAATCTCAACACTTTGGGAGGCCAGGGTAGGTGAATTGCTTGAGCCCAGGAGGTCAAAGCTGCAGTGAGCTATGACTGCACCACTGACTGTACTCCAGCCTGGGTGACAGATGAGACCCTATCTCAAAAACAAAGAAAGGCCAGGCACGGTGGCTCGCACCTGTAATCCCAGCACTTTGGAAGGCCGAGGCGGGCAGATCACTTGAGGTGAGGAGTTCAAGACCAGGCTGGTCAAGATGGTGAAACTCCATCTCTACTAAAAATAGAAAAATTAGCCGGGTGTGATGGCGCACACTTGTAGTCCTAAGTACTTGGGAGGCTGAGGCAGGAGAATCGCTTGAACCTGGGGGCGAAGGTTTCAGTGAGGCGAGATCATGCCACTGAACTCCAGCCTGGGAGACACAGCAAGACTCTGTCCAACAAAAAAAAAAAAAAAGGAAAGGAAGAGAGAAAGAGAAAGAAAGAAAGAGAGAGAGAGAGAGAGGGAGGGAGGGAGGAAGGAAGGAAGGAAGGAGAGACAGAAAAGGAAGGAAGGAAGGAGAAAAGAAAGAGAAGGGAGGGAGGGAAAGAAAGGAAGAAAGAGAGAAAGAGGAAGAAAGAAAGAAATAAAGAAATAAGGGTAAAACCAAAAAAAAACAAAAAACAAAAAAAACACCACCACCACCCTGGATGCAATCCTCCAGCAGACACTGAAGACTGAGTCTCTGCCTGGCCTGAGTCCGCTGGCCTCTGCCCCACAGCCTCACACAGCCAGAGCAGAAGGTCTATCAGCAACTTATACCACAGGGGGGCCCAGGCAGGGTTTACAGCTGGGCAATGCCTCCTGCATGTTTTCCTGTCACAAACTAAGACCGTCAATGGGCCTGGAAAAGCAGGGGCATGTCCTCAATGCTGACTGAGAGGCACTGCCACGGGGGGACGGTGTCAGACCTGCCTTGCCTGTCTGCTTCTCCAATTAGTAAATGGGTGTGCCTGCAAGAGGATCTAACACAGGGACTGCTTATGAATTAGGGAATTCCTGCAGCCTGGGCAACATGTCACAACTCTGTCTCTTATACAAAATATAATAATTGGCCGGGTGCGGTGGCTCATGCCTGTAATCTCAGTACTCTGGGAAGCCGAGGCAGGTGGATCACCTGAGGTCAGGAGTTCGAGACTAGCCTGGCTAACATGGTGAAACCCTGTCTCTATAAAAATTAGCTGGGCATAGGGGTATGGGCCTGTAGTCCCAGCTACTTGGGAGGCTGAGACAGAAGAATCACATGAACCCAGGAGGTAGAGGTTGCAGTGAGCTGAGATCATGCCACCACACTCCAGCCTGGGCGACAGAGCAAGACTCCATCTTAAAAAAAAAAAAAAAAACTGACGCTCCTGGCCACTGGGGCCAATCCTCAAGGAGCTCCAGTGCAAGAACCAACCACCCAACTCCCCGGGTCCCAGACCCCCGGGGAATGGCACAGAACTGCATCCCTGCACCCACGGCTGGGTGGCAGTTGGTGACCACACCTGGGTCTCTCTCCAGCTCAGGGCAGGAAGGCGCTGTCGGACCAGGAAGCTGGAAGGGGGCCAGAGGCTGAGCCCTGCGGACACAAACTGACTGAAGGAGCCAAGCCCCTACTGCCCGAGTCCAGCAGACAGGTTAGTCCACCCCCATGAGCTCAGCTTGCCAAGTAGCCTAGACTGGGATCTATGTGGCTGGCCTCATACAAGCGGCAGCAGCTAACACCACCCGCCCACTCACAACCAGCTAGGCACTGAGGCTCATCCTCAACAGGAATCATCTCCTTTGCAATGTATTCATCCTCTTTTGCAGATAAGGAAACTGAGGCTTGTTTGTTCACTGACACATGCCAGGCACTGTTAAGAACTTTGGGGTTCAGCTACAGAAGGAAAGACAAAACTCCTTGCTCGCATGAAACTGACCTCTTAGCAAAGAAAGAATGACAATGAAATAAATCGCTATATGTAATATATTCAAACGTGACATGTGACATAGAAAGAAGAAAAAAAGGAAAGCAGACAGGGAGTGGCAGTTGATGGGGCCAGGTGTACAGTTTACTTTTTATTTATGTTTTATTTTTTGAGACAGAGTCTCACTCTGTTGCCCAGGCTGGAGTGCAGTGGCACAATCTCGGCTCACTGCAACCTCCGCCTGCCAGGTTCCAGCGATTCTCCTGCCTCAGCCTCCTGAGTAGCTGGGATTACAGGTGCGTGCCACCATGCCCAGTTAATTTTTGTATTTTTAGTAGAGATGGGGTTTCATCATGTTGGTCAGGCTCGTATCAAACTCCTAACCTCGTGATCCCCGCACCTCGGCCTCCCCAAGTGCTGGGATTACAGGCCTAGCCACTGTGCCTGGCCTACAGTATTTTATAAAGTGGCCAAAAGCAGAGTGCAGGTCAGGTACACTGGCTCATGCCTGTAATCCCAGCACTTTGGGAGACCAGGGCAGGAGGATCACTTGAGCCCAAGAGTTTGAGGCCAGGCTGGGCAACATAGCGAGACCTCTATCTCTACAAAAACTATTAAAAACTTAGCCGGGTTAGAAGGCCGAGGGTAGATCACAAGGCCAGGAGTTCAAGACCAGCCTGGCCAATATGGTGAAACCCCGTCTCTATGAAAAATACAAAAATTAGCTGGGCGTGGTGGCACATGCCTGTAGTCCCAGTTACTTGGGAGGCTGAGGCAGGAGAACTGCTTGAACCCGGGAGGCGGAGGTTGTGGTGAGCCGAGATCGTGCCACTGCACCCTAGCCTTGTGACAGAGTAAGACTCCATCTCAAAAAAAAAAAAAAAAGTCCAATTAAAGGTTGTAGAAATAATTCTGTGAAGATAATGATGGCTTAGACAAAGGGGTCAGCAAACTACAGCTGAGAGGGCGACTCTGGTCTACTGCCGGCTTTTGAACAAACTAAAAATGGCTTTAACATTTGTTTTATCTTTTAAAAAATAAATGAGGTTTTTACCATTTTTAAGCGGGTGGAAAAGAAATCAAAGAAACCTATTTCATGACACATGAAAATTAAATTCAAATTTCGGTGGCCATAAACAGAGTTGTATTGAACATGCCATGCTCACTGGATAACGTCTATATGTGATAAATTCATATATGGCTGCCACTGTGGTGGTATCACTGCCACTAAGATGTCTGAGATGGTTGGATGCGGTGGCTCATGCCTGTAATCCCAGCACTTTGGTAGGCCAAGGTGAGCAGATCACTTGAAATCAGGAGTTAGGCCGGGCGCGGTGGCTCAAGCCTGTAATCCCAGCACTTTGGGAGGCCGAGACGGGCGGATCACGAGGTCAGGAGATCGAGACCATCCTGGCTAACACGGTGAAACCCCGTCTCTACTAAAAAAATACAAAAACTAGCCGGGCGAGGTGGCGGGCGCCTATAGTCTCAGCTACTCGGGAGGCTGAGGCAGGAGAATGGCGTAAACCCAGGAGGCGGAGCTTGCAGTGAGCTGAGATCCGGCCACTGCACTCCAGTCAGGGCGACAGAGCAAGACTCCGCCTCAAAAAAAAAAAAAAAAAGAAATCAGGAGTTCGAGACCAGCGTGGCCAATATGGCAAACCCCCATCTCTACTAAAATACAAAAATGAGCTGGGCGTGGTGATGCGCGCCTGTAATCCCAGCTACTTGGGAGGCTGAGACAGC
Organism: Piliocolobus tephrosceles; assembly: GCF_002776525.5. Classification (NCBI taxonomy): domain Eukaryota; kingdom Metazoa; phylum Chordata; class Mammalia; order Primates; family Cercopithecidae; genus Piliocolobus; species Piliocolobus tephrosceles. Next base: position 38,526,257 of record NC_045454.1, read on the forward strand.
AGAATTGCTTGAACCCAGCAAGCAGAGGTTGCAGTGAGCTGAGATCGCATCACCGCACTACAGCCTGGGCGACAGAGCAAAACTCCTTCTCAAAAAAAAAAAAAAAGGAGAGACGGCAGAGATGAGTAGTGCTGCAGAGACCCTTAGGCAAAGCCTAAGATCTTTACTAGCTGGATTAAGTTTGCCAGCCCCTGGCTTAGGCCTGGTAACAGCAGTGAGGCTGATGCAAAGTGGTTAAATTCTAGAATGCTGAGCTAAGGGATGTGCTGACATTTGAACATGAGGCATGAGAGAAAGAGCAGAGTCAAATAGCTTAGGGCCTGGGTAACAGGCCAGAACTGCCACAAACTGGGGTGGGGAAATGCAGGTTCAAGGGGAAAAATCAGAAGCTCCATTTTGGACATGTAAAGTTTGAAATGTCCATTAGGGCCAGGCATGGTGGCTCACACCTGTAATCCCAGCACTTTAGGACGCCAAGGGGGGCAGATCATGGGGTCAGGAGATGGAGACTATCCTGGCTAACACAGTGAAACCCCATCTTTACTAAAAACACAAAAAATTAGCTGAGCGTGGTGGCACGCACCTGTAGTCCCAGCTACTCGGAAGGCTGAGGCAGGAGAATCGAATCGCTTGAGCCTGGGAGGTGGAGGTTGCAATGAGCCAAAATCGCACCACTGCACTCCAGCCTGGGCAACAGAGCAAGACTCCGTCTCAAAAAAAAGAAATGCCCATTAAACATCCACATGGTTGGGAGGCCACGGCAGCAGGATCCCTTGAGGCCCACAGTCCAAGACGCAAGACCCAAGACCAACCTGGGCAACATCGCAAGACACCATCTCTACCAAAATTAAACAAAAGTAGCCGGCTGTAGGTGGCATGCACCTGTAGTCCCAGCTACTTAGGAGGCTGAGGCAGGAGTACTGCTTAAGCCCAGGAGGCCCAAGCTGCAGCTTGAACTGTAATAGCAACATTGCATTCCAACTTGGGTGACAGAATGAGACCCTGACTCAAAAAAATATACATATTAGGCCAGGCACGGTGGCTTACGCCTGTAATCCCAGCACTTTGGGAGCCCAAGGCAGGTGGATTACCTGAGGTCAGGAGTTTGAGACCATCCTGGCCAACATGGTAAAAACCCATCTCTACTGAAAACACAAAAAATTAGCCGGGTGTGGTGACACACGCCTGTAGTCCCAGCTACTCCGGAGACTGAGGCACAAGAATCGCTTGAACCTGGGAGGCAGAGGTTGCAGTGAGCAGAGTTCATGCCACTGCACTCCAGCGTGGGCAACAGAGTGAGACTCTGTCTCAAAAAACATAAAATAAAATAGGCCAGGCGCGGTGGCTCACGTCTGTAATCCCAGCACTTTGGCAGGCCGAGGCGGGCAGTATCACTAGGTTAGGAGATCGAGACCATCCTGGCTAACATAGTAAAAGCCCATCTCTACTAAAAATAAAAAAAATAAAAAAATAAAAAAAAAACGGGCATGGTGGCAGTCACTTGTAGTCCCAGCTCCTCAGGAGGCTGAGGCAGGAGAATGGCATGAACCCGGGAGGCAGAGCTTGCAGTGAGCTGAGATTGAGCCACTGCACTCCAGCCTGGGCAACAAAGCGAGACTCCATCTCAAAAAATAAATAAAAAATAAAATAAAATAATAAAAAATCCACATGGAGAGATCCAGTTCATTGAGAAGCACCAGCTGCCACCACCCTCCCATCCTGAATCAGACAGAAATATCTGAGTGTGCAAACTCAGTGCTCTGCAAACTTTTTGCTCCTAAAATAATTTTGCAAATGTTATATACACCCCCAACATTTTTAAGGTGACATCTAGTATTTTTTACCTAAGCTTTAAGAGTTGCCAAAGATGTCATTTTTGGCCTACTGTCGGTATTAAAAATTTTACATAAACATTTACAGGGCTCTGTTAAATCTATCTACAGAGTCTAAATGCTTTAGTAATTTGAACCCTACCATTATCCCTTTAAAAAAAACTAAGAGACTATGAATAAGCTCTTTAACATTTGTTCTCTTTTTGCTTTGAAGTTGGTTTCTGTTCCCCTCCTTCATAGGATCTTATTCTAATACATGTTTATGACTGAAGGTTAGCACTAATTACCCTATCACATTGAATTGAAATTTAATTTTTAGGCTGGGTGCAGTGGCTCACGCCTGTAATCCCAGCACTTTGGGAGGCCAAGGTGGGCAGATCACTTGAGGTCAGGAGTTTGAGACCAGTCTGGCCAACACAGTGAAACCCTGTTTCTACTAAAAATACTAAAACTAGCTGGGTGTAGTGGCATGCATCTGTACAGTCCCAGCTACCTGGGAGGCTAAGATGGGAGAATGGCCTGAACCTGTCCTCAGAGGCGGAGGTTGCAGCAAGCCAAGATCGCGACAATGCACTCCAGGCAGGACAACAGAGCAAGACTCCGTCTTAAAAAAAAAGGAAAAGAAAAAAGAAATTTAATGTTTAAGAAATATTTCAGTGGGCCAGGACGGGCGGATCACGAGGTCAGGAGATCGAGACCATCCTGGCTAACACGGTGAAACCCTGTCTCTGGCCGGGCACGGTGGCTGAAGCCTGTAATCCCAGCACTTTGGGAGGCCGAGACGGGCGGATCACGAGGTCAGGAGATCGAGACCATCCTGGCTAACACTGTGAAACCCCGTCTCTACTAAAAAAATACAAAAATCTAGCCAGGCGAGGTGGCAGGCGCCTGTAGTCCCAGCTACTCAGGAGGCTGAGGCAGGAGAATGGTGGGAACCCGGGAGGCGGAGCTTGCAGTGAGCTGAGATCGGCCACTGCACTCCAGCCCCAGCGATAGAGCAAGACTCCATCTCAAAAAAAAAAGAAATATTTCAGTGACCAAAGGTTCTAAGCATAAAAATAAAAATCCAGGCTAGACATGGTAGTGCATGCAGCCAGGTCAAGACAGTGAAAGCCCTGTTTCTATAAATAAATAAGAAAAAGAAAATTTCTTCAGGAGGTTGCTCACTACAACCCCTCCCTCCCGGGTTCAAGCAATTCTCCTGCTTCGGCCTCCCAAGTAGCCAGGATTACAAGCACGTGCCACTGCACCTGGCGAATTTTTGTATTTTTAGTAGAGGCACAGTTTCAGCATGTTGACCAGGCTGGTCTTGAACTCCTGACCTCAAGTGATCTGCCCACCTCGGCCTTCCAAAGTGTTGAAATTACAGGTGTGAGCCACCGCACCTGGCCTAGGGTGGAGTTTTCTTAGAGCAAAAAAAAAATCCCAAATCTAGAATTACTTCTGAATTAGATGCCCAAAAACTTTCACTGCGATCCACGATCGGAAATGTCTGTAATGATTTCCCAGCTGAGTAGCCCCCTAGCCACGCCCCCATGATTTTTCTGAAAGCAGATTTGTGACCACCCCAGGTGCAACAGGACTCGGTCCCCAGGGACGAGCTAGCCTGGATCACTTCCTCACCTTCTAGGCAGGTCCCCAAGAGTCAAGTGGCATGGCGGGTGTGACCTGGACAGGGAGGGAGATCAGGGTCCCAACTCCTAGTCCAGTCATGTCCTGGGGGCTCTATGTGGCCCAGAGGAGCTCTGATCAAGCCTTGAATAGAATACTGAGCCACTCAGCTCCGCCTGAGGGGGGCTGCAATTACCTGCTGCGTTGTGACCCATTTCCAATGTTCCTCAGGGACAGCAGGAAGAAGCCGGGGAACCCACACAACCCTTTCCCAAGCCGCAGCCCTTTCCAAAGCACAGCAGGGAGGTACTTGTCACACGGAGACCTACAAAGGGCTCAACCGTGTGCAGGGGTGTCTGTCACTCCCAAAAACCTTTTCTGCTAACTGTGCAGTTTGCAGTCGCCATGCAAGCAACCAACATGGACTGTGCCTCTTGCTGTGCCGGGCCTGCCTGTGCCAGCTGCTGGGCTCGGTGATGAATGGCAGTCAGGCGGGTCTACATGTGACAGGAGCGTGCGGGCAGTGATCCAGGGGCTGGGATATGACAGTGTGCACGACTGAGAGAGGCCATCCCCCCCACCCCCCAGGCTTGCTGGTGCTCAATGGGACGTGAACAAAGCACCTATTACATAATACAGGGTCACAATGTACCAGGCGCTGTGGAGAGGAGACAGCAGGGCAGAGGGCCCAGAGGACCACAGTGGGTGTGCCCGGGAAGGCCCTGCTGAGGAAATGGGATTTCAGCAGAGGGCCAGCATGAGGCTCCCTGGCGGGGAATGCAAAGGCCCTGAGGTAGCACAGAGCTTTGGGGAAGCGGGTGACACCCGAGGCTGGAACCGAGTAAATTGTAGGGGGAGCAGCTGAGCAGCAGGCTGGAGCGGAGCCAAGACAAGTGCTTTAGGTTTTACCCTTGAGCGATGAGGAATCGCTGGAGTGCCACAGGCTGCTTGGGTTTCTTGAAGAATCATCTCTCTGCTGGGGACAGAGGAACAGTAGGGGAGCAAATGTGGCTTCGGAGACAGCGGTGAGAGGCTTGGAAACAACCCAGGGCAGAGACCCAGGTGGCTTGGACCACGGAGGGAACAGAGGAGGGAAGTAGTGAAAAGGACACCCTAGTTCCTAGATTCTGAGGTGTCACTGGTTCAAAATAAGCCACCTGCCAGGCATGGTGGCTCATGTCTGTAATCCCAGCACTTTGGGAAACAGAGGCAGGAGGATCACTGGAGACCATGAGTTCAAGACCAGCCTAGGCAACATAGCAAGACCCTGTCTCTACAGAACATTTTTAAATTAGCTGGGCATGGTGGCACCTGTGGTCTCAGCTACTTGGGAGGCTGGGGCACAAGAATCCCTTGAACCCAGGAGTTGGAGGTTGTAGGGAGCCGTGATCCTGCCACTGCACTCTAGCCTGGGTGACAGAGCGAGACCCTGTCTCAAAAAAAAAAAAAAACACAAAACAGGAATGGCCAAACTCCACAGCAGCAAAAGATGAGCCAGGTTCAAGGAAGAGCAGAACCCTCCACTACTGTCATCAAGGATATGCTATTAGCTCAGGACCCACCCTCAAGGCCAGACCTGCCAGTCCCGCAGAATGGCCGCACCCCGAGATCATGCGAGCACCCTGTCCTCATCAGCTGCAGTGACTTTTGAGGGCAGACATCAATTATGCGGCTGAACGCCTGAACCTGTCCCATGCTTTGCTCTGTAGGACAGTGGCCTCTAACCAACATTCACATACTCATTCCACAAGTATCCAGAGACCCTCCCCAGGGCCAGGGGTTACAGGGTAGAGCCAGGGGCTTACACAAACATGCCTTATCAGAAGGTGCCAAGTGCTGTGTGGAGAACTCAAACATGAGTGGTGACAAGGTGATGAGTATAACCTGGGTGAGTCATGGGCCGAGGCCTCTTGGAGGTATTTTGTCACATTCAGACCAAGACCACACAGCCAGCCTCTCCAGAAACCGTCCCCACACCAGTATTTGGATAGAGATTCTCCAGCTCTGTCCTCTGTGGATCCCCCACCCCTGGCTGGGAGACTTTGTTAAAACTATTCTCTGAGCCCGGCGCGTTGGCTCACGCCTGTAATCCTGGCACTTTGGGAGGCTGAGGCAGGAGGATCATTTGAGGTCAGGAGTTCGAGACCAGCCTGGCCAACACGGTGAAACTCCGTCTCTACTAAAAATACAAAAATTAGCCAGGCGTGGTGTGGTGCATGCCTGTAACCCCAGCTACTCAGGAGGCTGAGGCAGGAGAATTGCTTGAACGTGGGAGGCAGAGGTTGCAGTGAGCCAAGATCGTGTCATTGCACTCCAGCCTGGGCAACAAAGGAAGACTCTGCAGGGGTGGGGACGATTATCTGAAACAAGTAGTATACCGACAATACACTGTTTCCAACTATACATGTCTCCTCAGGAATTGCAGTATCTGCACACATACCCCCACCCCACCCTCTGCAATCCTCCAACCCCACCCAGCTCCTGAGAAACGTTCATTCAGCAGCTCCACCCACCTGCCCACCTCCTGAGTTAGACACCTGAGGTGTGTCTGCAGGAACAGCTTCTCCCCACAAGGAGCCTCGAGGCTCAGCTCCATGACTTCAGCCTGTTTCCAGATGGTTCCTGAAGCCCCAGGGCTTGTGTTAACTTCCCACTCCCACCCCCAACTTGGCCCCCACCCTGAGGACAAGCCCAGTTCCCACGCTCTGGCCAGTGATCCCCGTTCACTTTCAAATGGGGGGGAAAAAAAGGAATTTAGAAGGACCCAGGAGACTGCACAAAGCCCTGCAGTCTCTCAGGCAGTCTGTGAATGGCTGCCTCAGCTTATATAAGAGCCTGGTTCGAGCAGGGACAGGGGCAGGTCAGTGTGACACAGCTACAGGGCCACAGAGAGGGCCTTCACACCTTGCAGGGCTGGGAAACACTCATGACCCACACGTCCAGCCAACCATGTAACTGGGGTGAGTCGATCTGCTCCCGGTAAACCCCACATGCAATCCACGGTACGCTTCTCAGAATAAGGAGCAAGTGCTCTGTGCATCTTTACTACAAACACCATGGTGGCCGGGCACAGTGCCTCAACACCTATAATCCCAACACTTTGGGAGGCCAAGGCGGGTGGATCACCTGAGGTCAGGAGTTTGAGACCACCCTAGCCAACAGAGCAAAACACCGTTTCTACTAAAAATAAAAAAATTAGCCAGGAGTGGTGGTGGACGCCTGTAATCTCAGCTACTCAGGAGGCTGAGGCAGGAGAATCGATTGAACCCAGGAGGCGGAGGTTGCAGTGAGCCGAGATTGCACCACTGCACTCCAGCCTGGACCACAAAAGTGAAACCCCATCTCAAAAACACACAAACAAACAAACAAACAAAATACACTATGAGGGTCCCCTAAGGATTTAAAAAATGAACTGCCCTCCAGTAGGGAACCTTTTAGGTAAAAGCAGCAGAATGTGGTCGGGCATGGTGTCTCACACCTGTAATCCCAGCACTTTGGGAGGTCAAGGCAGGAGGATCACTTGAGCCCAAGAGTCGAAGACCAGCCTGGGCAATATACCAAGACCCCGTCTCTACTAAAAACAATAATTCATAGGTAATTGAATAAAACAGGAAAGGGACTTTCATTGCCATCAAAATGAGGCAGGGCACAGTGGTTCACACCGGTAATCCCAGCACTCTGGAAGGCCGAGGTGGGTGGATCACTTGAGGTCAGGAGTTCGAAACCAGCCTGGCCAACATGGTGAAACCCTGTCTCTACTACAAATACAAAAAATAAGCCAGGTGTGGTGGCACATTAGCTGGTAATCCCAGCTAATCGGGAGGCTGAGGCAGGAGAATCGCTTGAACCCAGGAGGTGGAGATTGCAATGACCCAAGATCGTGCCACTGCACTCTAGCTTGGGTGACAAGAGTGAAACTCCATCTCAAAAAAAAAAAAATGAAGTCCACAGGTCTCTCTGGTGGCTACAAAGCCCTGCCCTGTCAGCCTCATCCCTCAACGTGGGACATCTGCAAACCCCGGGCTCCATGCCTCTGCACACACCACTCGGTTCCCTCTGCCTAGAACACCATTCTCCTCCCTAGCCCCAAAGACCTCGGCCTTCAGGCCTTGGCTTAAATGAAAGGATCTTGAGGGCAGAGAAAGTGGTTCGTTCTCCCCAGGATTCTTAGCATTGATAAGGGGGAAAAAAACATGTTGGAACAAATGAACTAATGAATAAGTGATGGACTGGAAAAGAGAGGCAGGGCCCCATCATGGGAAAAGGCCTGGACCAGCAGAACCTGCCCACAACCTGTGTGGTGAGGGGCAGACCCCAGTATTGTCTTGGCAGCTTCCATCTCAGAAGGGCCCCTGTGCCAGGAGGGTTGAGATGATGGGGAACAGGACAGCCACAGGCAGGATAGGCCCAGGGCTTGTGGCCAAGAGGCCAGAAGAAGCTGGCTTCCAGCCAGGCACGGTGGCACACACCTAGAATCTCAGAGCTTTGGGAGGCTGAGGCAGGAGATCACTTGAGCCAAGGAATTCAAGACCAGCCTGGGCAACATGGTGAGTCTGTGTCTCTAACAAAAAAATCCTTTAAAAATTAGCCAGGGCCGGGCGCGGTGGCTCAAGCCTGTAATCCCAGCACTTTGGGAGGCCGAGATGGGCGGATCACAAGGTCAGGAGATCGAGACCATCCTGGCTAACACGGTGAAACCCCGTCTCTACTAAAATACAAAAAACTAGCCGGGCGAGATGGCGGGCGCCTGTAGTCCCAGCTACTCGGGAGGCTGAGGCAGGAGAATGGCGTGAACCCGGGAGACGGAGCTTGCAGTGAGCTGAGATCCGGCCACTGCACTCCAGCCTGGGCGACAGAGCGAGACTCCGTCTCAAAAAAAAAAAATTAGCCAGGCACTGGCCGAGTATAGTGGCTCATGCCTGTAATCCCAGCACTTCGGGAGGCCGAGGTGGGCGAATCACTTGAGCTCAGGAGTTCAAGACCAGCCTGGCCCACATGGTGAAATCCTGTCTCTACTAAAAATACCAAAATTAGCCAGGTGTGGCCTGTAGTCCCAGTTACTCAGGAGGCTGAGGCAAAAGAATGGCTTGAAACCGGAAGGCGGAAGTTGCAGTGAGTCGAGATCATTCCACTGCACTACAGCCTGGGCAAAAGCAAAACTCCAACTCAATAAATAAATAAATAAATAAATAAAATAACAGCCAGACATAGTGGTACACGCACCTGCAGTCCCAGCTACTTGGGAGGCCGAGGAGGGCAGATCACTTAAGATCAAGAGTTCGAGGCCATCCTGGCCAACATGGTGAAACCTCACCTCTACTAAAAATACAAAAATTGTGGCCAGGCATGGTGGCTCATGCCTGTAATCCCAGCACTTTGGGAGGCCGAGGCAGGTGGATCACCTGCGGTCAGGGTTCAAGACCAGTTTGGCCAACACAGTGAAACCCCGTCTGTACTAAAAATACAAAAATTGGCTGGGAGCAGTGGCTCACGCCTGTAATCCCAGCACTTTGAGAGGCCAAGGCGGGCGGATCACAAGGTCAGGAGATCGAGACCATCCTGGCTAACACAGTGACACCCCATCTCTACTAAAAATACAAAAAAATTAGCCAGGCAAGGCGGCATGCGCCTCTGTAGTCCTAGCTGCTGGGGAGGCTGAGGCAGGAGAATGGCGTGAACCCGGGAGGCGGAGCTTGCAGTGAGCAGAGATCACGCCAGTGCACTCCAGCCTGGGTGACAGAGCAAGACTCTGTCTCAAAAAAACCAAAAAAACAAAAATTAGGGGGGTACGGTGGTGGGTACCAGTAATCCCAGCTACTCAAAAGGCTGAGGTAGGAGAATGCTTGAACCCCAGAGGTGGAGGTTGCAGAGAGCCAAGATCGCACCACTGCACTCCAGTCTAGGCGACAGAGCAAGACTCTGCCCCAAAAAAATATATTTTTAAAAAAATAAATAAAAATACAAAAACTAGCCAGGCATGGTGGCAGGCATCTGTAGTCCCAGCTACTCAGGAGGCTGAGGCAGGAAAATCCCTTGAACCTGAGAGGTAGAGGTTGCAGTGAGCTGAGATCCCACCACTGCACTCCAGCCTGGGCAACAGGGCAGGACTCCGTCTCAGAAGAAAAAAGAAAGAAAGAAAGAAAACACAACCCAAGCCCAGATGGGCTGCGAAGGAGATGAGTGGGGTGGCGGGTGACAGGCAAGGCGATGGACTCTAGATTGGACGGCCAAGGAAGGTCTCTCTGGGGGACATGGAAGCTGAGTGCTCGGTAACAGGAAGGGCCAGGCATGAGAAAGCAGAGGGAAGGGCATCAGGGGCCGAGGGAACAGCATGTACTCAGGGCAGGAACGTGGCTTTGGGTATCTGCAGAGATGAAAGACAGTAGTGCAGTGACAAGTGAGGACAGCAGGGGACAGGTGACAAGAAGCCTCTGAGGGAGGGTTCTGAGTCATGGCACACTAAGATCCTCTCACTCACAGGCAAAAAGGCCTTCTGCCTGTGGTTGGGTGAGGGACAGCCAGCCAGGAGGGAGCAGGAACAGAAGCAGCATGCTCCTACTGAGGCAGCTGTGATAGGCACCTGGTAGCCAGACTGTCTTCCAGCCTCCATTTCCTGGGATGATTCTTTGTCATAAGAGATCAAAAACTGGCTCTGAGTGTGTTGTGACTTCCCTAAGGGTCTTCCCATGAGGAAAGAAAGAGCTGATCATCTCAAAATGTGACTTGCGGCCAGGTGCAGTGGCTCACGCCTGTAATCCCACTACTTTTGGAGGCCGGGGCAGGCAGATAACGAGGTCAGGGGATTGAGACCATCCTGGCTAACACGGTGAAAACCCGTCTCTACTAAAAATGCAAAAAATGAGCCAGGCGTAGTGGCGGGCGCCTGTAGTCTCAGCTACTCGGGAGGCTGAGGCAGGAGAATGGCGCGAACCCGGGAGGCGGAGCTTGCAGTGAGCCAAGATCGCACCAATGCACTCCAGCCTGGGCGACAGAGCGAGACTCTGTCACACACACACAAAAAAAATGTGACTTGCATGGTGTGTGACATTATATCAAAACTGAGGCACTGGCATCTGGGTTTCTTCCTCTGTCTTCTGGGCATATATTTGGCATTGGTCTGTCTCCTGGCGCCTGGTGGACCTTCTTCATTAAGTTATGAGGCCTTTCTCAGCCAGGCGCGGTGGCGCACGCCTGTAATCCCAGCACTTTGGGAGGCCGCGGCAGGTGGATCACGAGGTCAGGAGTTCAAGACCAGCCTGGCCAAGATGGTGAAACCCCGTCTCTACTAAAAATACAAAAATTAGCCAGGCACGGTGGCGCACGCCTGTAATCTCAGCTACCTGGGAAGCTAAGGCAGCAGAATCGTTTGAACCCAGGAAGCAGAGGTTGTAGTGAGCCAAGATTACGCCACTGCATTCCAGCCTGGTGACAGAGTGAGACTCCATCTCAAAAAAAAAAAACAAAGGCCGGGCGCAGTGGCTCAAGCCTGTAATCCCAGCACTTTGGGAGGCCAAGACGGGCGGATCACAAGGTCAGGAGATCGAGACCATCCTGGCTAACACAGTGAAACCCCGTCTCTACTAAAAAAATACAAAAATCTAGCCGGGCAAGGTGGCGGGCGCCTGTAGTCCCAGCTACTCAGGAGGCTGAGGCAGGAGAATGGCAGGAACCCGGGAGGCGAAGCTTGCAGTGAGCTGAGATCCGGACACTGCACTCCAGCCTGGGTGATAGAGCGAGACTCCATCTCAACAAAAAAAAAAAAAAAAAAAAAAAAAGTTTTGAGGCCTTCCAAAGAGGTCAGATGCCAAAAGCATCTCAGGCAGCCCTGGGGATGCCGATCTGTCCTTACTGCATAATGTGGGTCCCTCTCTGCTTAACGATGTTTACCCTGCCTGTGGGCCACCAAGCGTGCTGGGAACTTCACACTCCCCCGCAGGCCTCCAGGTGTCCTTATCCTGGTCTCACAGGTGACAAAACTGAAGCTTAGGTTAAGTCACTATCCCAAGGGCAGAGTGGGTGGCCTCCAAGTCCTACACCACCACCACACGCTTCATTCTTCCCCCAGTGCACGACCCACAGCAAAGCCCACTATGATTCTAGAAGAATCCCAGCTCTGCTACCCACTAGCTGTGGACAAGTCGCTTCACCTTCTGCGCCTCAGTTTCTCCATCAGTCAAGTAGAGATAAGAACAGCATCTATTTCTTATGTTTAGTATGAGAGTTAGATATGTTACTAGATAAGAAGCACCGACACTGCGGGGCGCCGTGGCTCATGCCTGTAATCCCAACATTTTGGGAGGCTGAGCTGGGCGGATCACCTGAGGTCAGGCGTTTCAGACCAGCCTGGCCAACATGGTAAAACCCCGTGTCTACTAAAAATACAAAACCTAGCCGGGTGTGGTGGTGGGCGCCTGTAATCCCAGCTACTCGGGAGGCTGAGGCAGGAGAATCGCTTGAACCCGTGAGGCGGAGGTTGCAGTGAGCCGAGATCGCGCCATTGCACTCCAGCCTAGGAGACAAGAGCGAGACTTCGTCTCAAAAAAAAAAAAAACACCACTTAGAATTAAGCACTATATTCACCGTAATTTACTAGGACGATTACTATGTTCTGGCTGCTGCGGGAAGTGTCCCAGGTATTAAAATATTCTCAGCTGCCACTGTCAATATCAGCAAGAAGGTGTTAAGACCCAGCCTGAACTTGACCAACTAGCTCAAGGTCTCTGGCCTTTCTCACGCAGCCAGGCTTGTCAGTGAAAGTGCAGGATTCTCGACCAAACCCAACCACCTTATCAGAGCTGCAAGGCCTTTCCAAGCATCTAAGCCCTTACTCAAGGCTGTCAACCCTCCTCTGATCTCCTCAGGAACCAGTTAGTCCAGAGGGCTTTGCTGGGCCCAGCTGGTGGAGCCTCTAAACCCACCTGGGTGCGGCTGAAATAGCTACTTCACCTGGCACACACCAAAGCCCACCACACATCCCGTCCCACTTTCTTCCTACTCGGTCCCGCCTCCCGCTCCCGGGTCCCACGGCTTCCTCCTTGCCCCGCCTCCTCTTCCTGATCCCCACCTCTTCCTCCTCAGCCTCGCCTCCCCATCCCTGGCCCCGCCTCTCACATCCCAGCCCCGCCTCTTCCATCTCGGCCCTGCCTCCTCCTCCTCCTCAGGACACGCCTTTTCCTGCTCAGCTCTGCCTCCCACTCCTTGGGACCCGCCTCCCCCTCCTCGGCACCCTTCCCCTTCCTCAAGCCCCGCCTCCCCACATCTGCCCTACTGTGTCCAGAGGTGAGTAGGGTCGCACTACTTGTCAAATGTTAGCTGCTGCAAGGTGCTGCACCAAGCTGAGGCTTTTCCAGGCAAGTATCTGCTCATCCAATGCTCACCAGACCAAGAACCCCTTCAAACAATAATAACCCTGGGATGCGGGGACAACTATCCCAGTCAATATGAACATTGGGCAGGAGACAGGAAGGCGCTTGGGCTGTAGCGCTTGCCACTTTCCGCAGTGTAAATACCCTACCTGTGACTTAGCGATGTCAGCCTGCTATCCCTGAACACAGAGTTGGGAAGATGCACACCATCAGACAATGCGAGCCGGGTCTCGCACACCCAGGTGTCATTTTATGGATGAAAAAGCTAGCTCAAGGCCAGCCGCGGGGGTTCACACCTGTGACCCCAACTCTTTGGGAGGCCAAGGTGGGAGGATCACTTAAGGTCAGGAGTTTGAGACCAGCCTGGCCAATATGGTGAAACCCCATCTCTACTAAAAATACAAAAATTAGCCAGGCGTGGCGGTGGGTGCCTGTAAACCCAGCTACTCAGGAGGCTGAGGCAGGAGAATCACTTGAACCCGGGAGGCAGAGGTTGCAGTGAGCCGAGATGGCACCACTGCACTCCAGCCTGGGCGACAGAGGGGGTACTCTGTCTCAGGAAAAAAAAGAAAAATACAACTAGCTCAAGAGGCTAAAGAACTTGCCCACGGGCTCCAAACCTTGTCAGTGGCAGTTAAGCATATGAGCCCAGCACTGATCCAAAGCCCGCAGGCACTGCCACCTTCCCAGGAAGAGTTATCAATCATCAATACTGCCCAACCCAAAGGGGAACTGGCCTGCAGCCCTGGAAAAGGCCGCCTTCTCTGGGTCTCAGGTCCCTCATCTGTAACTTTACAGAAGTTAAACAAGAAAAATTCCCTCAAGCCTGGGGCTCTGAGATTCTGAGTGCCTACAGCAGAGAAATTGCCTAAGTACAAAGCTACGTCCAGGGGAACAGAAGGGACTCCACCAGGAGAATCTGCCCAGTGAGTCACCATCTGCTCAAAGCAAGAAGCCTGCAGGAAAATCTGAAAAGCCTAAGATCCCCCCCAACCCCCTCAGGAATTTGGCCTGAGTCCGGCTAATATAGGAAAGGTCTTTATAGTTCACCACAGCTCAAGGCTTGCCACTTTCTGTTTTTTTGTTTTGTTTTTTTGATACAGAGACTCACTCTGTTGCCCAGGCTGGAGTGCAGTGGCACGATCTCGGCTCACTGCAACCTCTGCCTCCCAGGTTCAAACGAATTCTCCTGCCTCAGTCTCCCAAGTACCTGGGATTACAGGTGCACGCCATGATGCCTGGCTAATTTTTATATTTTTATTGGAGAGGGGGTTTTGCCATGTTGGCCAGGCTAGTCTCGAACACCTGACCTCAGGTGATTCTCCTGCCTCAGCCTCCCAACGTGCTGGGATTACAAGTGTGAACCACTGCACCCAGCCAAGGCTCATCACTCTCAATCTTGCCCTTACTGCAAGGGGCAGCTCATCTGATTTTAGGGCAGAGATCCTCTCCCAACAGTCCACACTGACCCACAGCACCTCACCCTCCCTTCAGGGATGCTCTGTCCTCTGAACACAGCAGGACAGCCACCAGCTGTCCTAGGACAGCATCAGCAGAGAAGCAATCAGCGTGGAAAAAGCTGGAGTTAGACAAACTCAGGTTCAGCTCTGCAGCTTCTAGGCTCTGTGACCTTGACCAGCTTAGTTTACCTCTCTGAGCTTCGGCTGCATTATCTGTAAAGTGGAACACTAGTTCCCATCCGACCAGGTACTAATAAGACTCACCCCTGAGCGAGGCGCGGTGGCTCACACCTATAATTCCAGCACTTTGGGACACCAAGGCAGGAGGATCGCTTGAGCCCAGGAGTTCGAGACCAGCCTGGACTAACATGGTGGAACCCCATCTCTACTAAAACTACAAAAATTAGCTGGGCGTGGTGGCATGCACCTGTAATAACATCTACTTGGGAGGCTGAGGCAGAAAAATCACTTGAACTGGGGAGGTGGAAGTTGCAGTGAGCTGAGATCGCACCACTGCACTCCAGCCTGGGTGACAGAAGGAGACTCCGTCTCAAAAAAAAAAAAAAAGAAAGAAAGCGTCCTAAACACGGGTTGTGGGGACCTCAAGAGGCTGAGGCTTCCTCACCTCTGGGTACTCAGCTGCGGGAAATGGGCAGCGACCTGAACAGCTGGCGGCTGAAGAGACTGATTTTCTCTGGAATTAACAGGCTCCTTTACAAGATGTAGTAGCTGTTTTTCCAGTTGCTACTGGGCTCATTGCTTTGAGTCTCATTTGCAGTGGCAAAAACAGCAATAAAATAAATACATACATACATACACACACACACACACACACACACACACACACACTACTGTGTCCTAGGATAAGCAGTTCACTTACCGACCTAGCTCTGACCCCAAGACAATGCCAAGGCCTGCTCTGGCATTCTAAGACGAGGGTTTCAGCCAAGGCCTGGAGGTGACCTGTTCTAGATAGAGGCTTCACCTCAATCAGGCCACAGAATGGATAACTTTTCCTCTCAGATCAGATGAGATTTGGCAGTGGTATGAGGCTACTATGGAAACAGCCACCAATCTCCCCTCCTGCTGGGATCCCAACTGCCATATCAGTCCTCAACCAGACAGGAATTCATTGTGTGACAGTCAGCACGTCCTGCACCCCTCTGGGTGTTACCTCTATCAACTGTAAATTACACTTCATAATCCCCAAGGTCTCTCCAGGAGCCAAGAAGGTCTTTTGAAGGGGGCTAACCTCTCAGTGGACAAGAGACTGCTTGAGGGTGGGAAGATGGATTTAGTCCCAAGTAGAAATTTTTTTATTTGTTTTTTTGAGACAGAGTCTCACTCTTGTCACCCAGGCTGGAGTGTAATGGCGCAATCTCAGCTTACTGCAACCTCCGCCTCCCGAGTTCAAGTGATTCTCCTGCCTCAGCCTCCCAAGTAGCTGGGATTACAGGCGCCCACCACCACACTCGGCTAATTTCTTGTTTTTTGGTTTTTTTTTTGAGACGGAGTCTTGCTCTGTCTCCCAAGCTGGAGTGCAGTGGCATGATCTCGGCTCAGTGCAAGCTCCACCTCCAGGGTTCACACCATTCTCCTGCCTCAGCCTCCCAAGTAGCTGGGACTATAGGCGCCCGCCACCACACCCAGCTAATTTTTTGTATTTTTAGTAGAGACAGGGTTTTACCGTGTTAGCCAGGATGGTCTCGATCTCCTGACCTCATGATCCGTCCACCTCAGCCTCCCAAAGTGCTGGGATTACAGGCGTGAGCCACCGCGCCCAGCCTAATATGTGTATTTTTAGTGGAGATGGGGTTTCATTATGTTGCCCAGGCTGGTCTCAAACTCCTGACCTCACGTGATCTGCCCACCTTGGCCTCCCAAAGTGCTGGGATTACAGGCATGAGCCACTGTGCCCAGCTGAAATATATCCTTTATTTATTATTACTTTTTTAAAACGGAGTCTCGCTGTGTCACCCAGGCTGGAGTACAGTGGCGTGATCTTGGCTCACTGCAACTCCACCTCCCAGGTTCAAGTGATTCTCATTCCTCAGCCTCTGAGCCAGTAGCTGGGACTACAAGGTACGTGCCACCATGCCCAGCTAATTTTTTTGTTTTTAGTAAAGACGAGGTTTCACCATGTTGACCAGGCTGGTCTCGAACTCCTGATCTCAAGTGATTCACCCGCCTCAGCCTCCCAAAGTGCTGGGATTACAGGCATGAGCCACCTCACCAGGCCAGAAATACATTCTTTGATGTAGATAAACCTTTTCTCAAATTGCTTGTTAAATGTGAGTGAAAGCATCTTTTCTATTTTTATTGATCTATAATAAACACATGCAGTTAAACTAATCTGCTTGCTATGTAATCCGCTGGGCCAGGAGACAACTGCTTCTCCCACCCAGAAGCCCTGTCACTATCGCCTCCATGGGTACTTGGCAAAGGTTGGCAGAGAATAACAAAGAATGCAGCAAAACATCAATTTATTATTTTCCTCCAAGGTCACTTTGAACAGTGAGTTTGAAGATTTCCCTTTTTTTTTTTTTTTTTTTTTTTATTTTGAGACAGACTGTCACTCTCTCATCCAGGCTGGAGTGCAGTGGCATGATCTCAGCTCACTGCAACGTCTGCCTCCAAGTAGCTGAGATTACAGGCGTGTGCCACAACACCCGGCTCAATTTTGTATTTTTAGTAGAGACGAGGTTTCTCCATGTTGGCCAGGCTGGTCTCGAACTCCTGACCTCAAGCGATCCAGCCACCTCAGTCTACCAAAGTGCTCAATTACAGGCGTGAGCCACCATGCCCAGCCAAAGCTCCCCCTTCTTTCTGGGAGAGAAAAGGATTAAGTATGGTAGAGCATATTCTCCAGTCCAAGTCTCGGGCTTCAGGCTGTGCCCAGCTTCCTGAAACAAAAGCGCTCACCCCCAGGGTGCTCAGAGGCCTACTTTATCTGACTGTTAACTAGCAAAACTAAACCAGCTGCATTTTGCAAAATGCCATATGGATGTTCCAAACTGCATGTTCAAGCTGGACGTGGTGGCTTTTTTTTTTTTTTTTTTTACAGGGTCACTGTTGCCAAGGCTGGAGTGCAGTGGCCTGATTTCTGGGCTCACTGCAGCCTCAACCTCTTGGGCTCAAGCCATCCTCCTGCCTCAGCCTCCCAAGTAGCTGAGACTACAGTAGTGGGACTACAGGTTTAGACACAGAGTTTGAGAGGGGAATCCATATCAGAACTTTATTCTAGAATGAAAATGTAAATGACATTATTAGAAATTATTGAATACAAACCTCCTCATTCTTGATACCATGTCAAAACTTACAGGATTTCTGGGTTAAAGGCTTCTAAGGGGCCAGGTGCAGGGGCTCACGCCTGTAATCCCAGGACTTTGGGAGGCCAAGGTGGGTGGATCACCTGAGGTCGGGAGTTCGAGACCAGCCTGACCAACATGGAGAAACCCCGTCTTTACTAAAAATAAAAAATTAGCCGGGCATGGTGGCTTATGCCTGTAATTCCAGCCCCTCGGGAGGCTGAGGCAGGAGAATCACTTGAACCTGGGAGGTGGAGGTTACTTGAACCTGGAAGGTGGAGGTTGCAGTGAGCCGAGATCGCGCCATAGCACTCCAGCCTGGGCAACAAGAGTGAAACTCCGTCTAAAAACAAAACACAAAAAAACAAAGGCTTCAAAGGATTGTGGGTAAATTTCCAAAAATAATAGCAATAAAGGGGGCAGGAGGCAGAGGTAGTAATATTCGACTTGTAAATAAAAACAAACAGCCAAGCGTGCTAGCTCACACCTGTAATCCCACTACTTTGGGAGGCCGAGGCGGGCGAATCACTTGAGGTCAGGAGTTTGAGGCCAGCCTGGCCAAGATGGTGAAACCCCCGTCTCTACTAAAAATACAAAAAATTAGCCGGGCATGGTGGCAGGCACCTGTAATCCTAGCTATTCGGGAGGCTGAGGCAGGAGAATCGCTTAAACCCAGAAGGCGGAGGTTGCAGTGGGCCAAGATCGTGCCACTGCACTCCAGCCCAGGCAATAAGACCGAAACTCTGTCTCCAGAAAAAAAAAAAATTCTTTCTACGTATCCAGGGTATCTAGAGTAGTCAATTCATTGAGACAGAAAGTAGAATGGTGGTTGCCAGAGGTGGCGGTGAAGAGGAATGGGGAATTAGTATTTAATGGCTACACCTTCTGTTTTGCAAGATGCAAAGAGTTCTGGAGATGGGCGGTGGGGGTGGTTGCACAACAACGTGAATGTTCTTAATGCCACTGAACTGTACACTTGCACATAGTTAAGATGGTAACTTTTATGTGCATTTTGCCAGAATTTTTTAAATTGGAGGGGAAGTGAGAAACAAGAAATCGCTCGACCTGCTGTTTTTCGTTTGAGGACCAGCATGGCATAGTGGCTAGGAACTAAGACCTTGGTGTCCTGAGTTCCCCTATCTGTTTTGCATTTACTAGCAAGGGGCCTCTGAACAAGTCACTTGATATCTCTGAGACTTTATTCATCCTTACAAACAGAAGTAATAATAGTTCTTATACAAGGTAACAGAATCTCACCAGCACAACAGTAAGCACTTGCTAAATTGTTCTTATTTTGAATTCTGGTAACAAATTTTATTATTTGATGATAGTTACTTAAAAGTCAGCAATAATTCAAGGACAATTGGTTGAATTATTAATATTATATTATCATCTAGGGCGATAAGCACATCAAAAGGCTTCGTTTTAGGGGAAAAAGTGACCCAAGTTAGGAGTCAGAAGACATGGGCTTCAAGAGTGGCTGTGGGTGGTAGATTTCTCCTTGATGACACCCAAGGGTTGACGGAGATGACCTTAGATAACCAGAAAGCAGGATAGGCTTCGCTGCTCTGTGAAAGCCAGCAGTGGAGCTGCACCTCCCTCACCGCCTAAGTCTCCCGGGAACGTCCCGGGCGAGGGAAGGGGTCCAAAGGTCGTACATAAGAAGACTGATGTGGCGCAAGATTTGAGCAAGACTCCCTCGGATTGGGAGCAAGGGTCCCGCACCTTCCTGGCTCCCATGACAAAGTCTGCAACTCAGCCCGCTGGGGGAGCTACAAGGAACCTGCAAGCGTCCCAGCCCCTGCAGAGACCCCCCACAAAAAAAGCACCCCCAAAACAGCCTGGGTTGCAGATTTATAAATACCTCCTCCGCACATGCGCATTGGAATTTACGAGTGGCCCGGGGCGCAACGCTTGTCCACTGCGCCTGCGCCGTCCGACTCTTCCTTCACGGCACAGGACCAGAAAGTGGGGTCCCGTGGTCCCGCAAAGAAGGAAAAACAATGGGTCAGCAGTGGCCACACGGTCCCTGTTTCTCGCTTCTTACCTCGTAGTGCTTCATGGCTCCCTCCCACAGCGGCTACCGCTCCGCGGCTGCGGCTGCCGAACTGCGCGGCTCAGCACAGGATACCTAAAGCGCTCGCGACCGCTGCGCTAGACTAAACGCGGCTCTGCGTCCGCCCCGCCCCTCCCGGCCGCGCGCGCCCCGTCGGCCAATCAGGGCACGAGGCGCCCACCTTAGCCCCTGCTCCCTGGGGCCGGTCCGAACCAAGACTAGGGCGAGCACCAGGCGATTGACCAATCAGCTTGCGAGAGCCACCGAAGGGGGCGTAGCGCCTGTAGGAGGGGCTAAAGAGAAGGGGCTTGACCATCCGCCAATCCAAAAGAGGCTTCTGCGCCGCGCGTCCCTTTGCCACGCCCCCTGATGGCGTCGCTGTGGAAACCAAGGTAAGCGACCGTTAGGCCAGACGGGGGGGGCGGGGCAAGAAGTTGAGTGACAGGCAAGGCAGCATCCACATGACAGGCGGCGCCGACGGGGTAAATTCTGAGGTGGGAGCCTCCCGGGGTACAGCGGGAACAGCAGGAGAGGGCTAGGGACTGGGGTCGCGGGCTGTGGAGTCTGGATGGCGATGCCACTACGGGAGGAGACTCTTGAGTGGAAGGGAAGGAAGGGGGAAATGGGGTGGCGAAAAGCTCCCCATTTGGAAACCCCCAACCTGCAACCTTGAGCCCCAGCCCCATTCTGGGGGTGGCTTCACTGCCGTTTTTAATGAAAGCCCCCGCCCCACTTTGTTTTTTTGTTTTGTTTTGTTTTTGAAACACTTTCATTGTGTCCCCCAAGCTGGAGTGCAGTGGCACAATGACGGCTGACCGCAACCTCCGCCTCCTAGGTTCAAGCGATTGTCATGCCTCAGCCTCCCGTGTAGCTGAGATTACAGGCGCCCGCCACCACGCCCGGCTAACTTTTGTATTTTTTTAGTAGAGAGGGGTTTCGCCATGTTGGCCATGCTGGTCTTGAATTCCTGACCTCAGGTGATCCTCCCGCCTTAACCTCCCAAAGTGCTGGGATTACAGGGGTGAGCCACCGCGGCCGGCCCCCTCCCCACTTTGCTCCGCCCTATGGACAGGGGAACTACATTTGTCTCTGCTTGACTTGGCCCAGAATGCTGTCTAGTGGCTCCAGGGGGCCACTAAGCCCTTGAAATGGGGCTGGTCTAGGCCAGGCACGGTGGCTTACGCCTGTAATCCCAGCACCTTGGGAGACCAAGGGGGGCATATCACCAGGTGAGGAGTTGGAGACCAGCATGACCAATATGGTGAAACCCTGTCTCTACTGAAAATACAAAAATTGGCCGGGCGCAGTGGCTCAAGCCTGTAATCTCAGCACTCTGGGAGGCCGAGACGGGAGGATCACGAGGTCAGGAGATTGAGACCATCCTGGCTAACACAGTGAAACCCCGTCTCTACCAAAAAATACAAAAAAACTAGCCGGGCGAGGTGGCAGGCGCCACCTAGTGAGGGTGAGGCAGGAGGGTGAGGCAGGAGAATGGCGTGAACCCGGGAGGCGGAGCTTGCAGTGAGCTGAGATCCCACCACTGCACTCCAGCCTGGGCGACAAAGCGAGACCCCATCTCAAAAAAAAAAAAATAAAGGCCGGGCGCGGTGGCTCATGCCTGTAATCCCAGCACTTTGGGAGGCCGAGGCAGGTGGATCACAAGGTCAGAGGATCGAGACCATCCTGGCTAACATGGTGAAACCCCGTCTCTACTAAAAATACAAAAAATTAGCTGGGTGTGGTGGCGGGCGCCTGTAGTCCCAGCTACTTGGGAGGCTGAGGCAGGAGAATGGCGTGAACCCCGGAGGCGGAGCTTGCAGTGAGCTGAGATTCAGCCACTGCACTCCAACCTGGGCAACAAAGTGAGACTCCGTCTAAAAAAAAAAAAAAAAAAATTAGCCATGGTGGTGCACACCTGTAGTCCCAGCTAATCGGAAGCCTCAGGCAGAAGAATCTCTTGAACTTGGGAGGTGGAGGTTGCAGTAGGCCAAGATCTAGCCGCTACACTCCAGCCTGGGCGAAAGAGCAAGACTCTGTCTCAAAAAAAAAAAAAGAGAGAAAGAGAGAAAACAGAGAAAAAAGGAAGGAAGGAAGGAAGGAAGGAAGGAAGGAAGGAAGGAAGGGGAAATGGGACTGGTTCAAATTGAGATGTGCTGTAAATAAAAAACACATAAATTCCTGGCCAGGCACGGTGGCTCACGCCTGTAATCCCAGCACTTTGGGAGGCTGAGACAGGAGGATCACTTGAGGTCAGGAGTTCAAGACCAGCCTGGACAACGTGATGAAACCCCTCTCTACTAAAAATACAAAAATTAGCAAGGCGTAATGGCGGGCACCTGAAATCCCAGCTACTAGGGAGGTTGAGGCAGGAGAATCGCTTGAACCTGGGAGGTGGATGTTGCAGTGAGCCAAGATCACACCATTGCACTCCAGCCTGGGCAACAGAGCGAGACTCTGTCTCAAAAAAAAAAAAAAGACTTCTGACGGCAAAGGAACAAGCAGTACCTGGCACACTTCTTTACCTCCTCTCCTTACTTTTGTTTCCAGATCCTGCCCCTGAGTTTTCATGAGCTGTTGAACCATCTGGAATTCACAGGCCTGTCATGAGAGACACGATGAGAAGTCCTTAAAGGTAGATCGCTGATTCACAGGGGAGCAGGCGGAGCCAAGGGTGAGTCAGTGCTTGGAACTCAGTCATCCAGATTCGGCTCTGGAAACTTCTGAAGCTGTAGCCTTTGGGGATCCCTGACTGCGAGTACAGGAAGCCAACGCTATGCGGTCTTCAGGAAACTCATCATCTTTTTCACTGGCACTATCTGGGAAAAAACAGATGAAAACATGAAGGTGTTTTGTATGTGTGCTTTCAAAAGCAAGGATCTGGCCAGACGCAGTGGCTCACGCCTGTAATCCCAGCACTTTGGGAGGCCGAGGCAGGCAGATCACCTGAGGTCAAGAGTTTGAGACCAGTTTGGCCAACATGGCGAAACCCTGTCTCTATTAAAAACACAAAAATTAGCTGGGTGTAGTGGCAGGCACCTGTAATTCCAGCTACTCAAGAGGCTGAGGCAGGAGAATCGCTTGAACCCAGGAGATGGAGGTTGCAGTGAGCAGAGATCACGCCACTGCACTCCAGCCTGGGTGACAAGAGTGAAACTCTGTCTCAAAAAAAAAAAAAAAAAAGCAAAGATCTTTTTCTGGTGGCAGTTTTGAGTTTTGAGGCCCTCGATGTCATGACAGGCCCCACTCCCTACCCTTCTGGGGTGCTGGGGGAGAGTATTTGCTTTCAGGACACAAGTTAATTTTTTGGTAGAGATGGGATCTCATTATGTTGCCCAGGCTGCCCTGGCCTCAAGTGACCCTCCCTACTCAGCCTCCCAAAGCGCTGGGATTACAGGCATGAGTCCTCCCACTCAGCCTGAGACCACAAGTTAAAATCCTATCGGATTGAGTTACCTGAGGTACTTGATTGTGAGGGGCCGTGGGGATAGGGTTGAACCCCTAAGACCCAGCCACGTGTTGCTCCTTCACCAGTTATGCAAATTTGCAACTTATTTAATGTGATCTGAAGAAGTGAGTCTTCTATCTCTGGGCTGCAGCCAGATAGGGCACGATAGTGGACGAGTAGGTGTCATTTTGAAGAGATTCTATACGTATTCCCATAAACTCAGAACATTTTGGAAATTCCCTTTTGAGACTGCTTTTCTGAGCCCCACACTTACTCAACAGGCACCAAATCATCCTCGTGCACCTACTATGCTGCGTGTCAACTGGAACAGACAAAGAATTTCCACCCCCTCCTCACCCATAAGAAGCTGGCAGAAAGGCAGGATCCAGCCTCCAAAGTAGAATTCCTCTTTGTTTTTGAGGGGTATTGCAGGCTCGAGGAACCCCTTGTTTGCCCATCTGGCTTCCAGTAACCAGGCTGTCAGCAGAAATGAAATCCACCCCTGGAATGAAGACTGGCCACTTTGTTCAAGTCACTGAGGACACTGTACTGTGGCCCACTGACGGTGCCTGTCTGTAGGGAAAGCTAGATCCTGCTGGTGTCTTCACAGTCCCGGCAGTGGCTGATTCACAAAGGTGACTGGTAGATCTGTTGGGTGCTTGCTGAGCTGACTGTAACTTGCTCCTTTATTAAAGTAATTTCCAAGGGAGAAACTGCAAGAGATGGCCACAGCTGTGGCAGCTTCCAAGGATGAGCTTTTGTGGACCTCAGATTTGGGGGAACCCGAGATCATTTGAATGCCAGAGATGTGATGTGTTTGGTAATGTCGTGTCTCACAAGCTCCTTTTGTATTTCCCATGGGCAAGTCAGGTCGGATCTTGACTTTCTCCAGAACCTGGCCTGGCTGGTTTGGGGTGTGTGTGAATGAGCTGGCTTGCCAGAGTGTGACGGGATGTGAAGCTGGGACTAGACAAGCCAGGGCTGGTTAGCAAGTTTCTGCTGTGTCAGGAATCCCAGAAAGAAGTTTCCCAAGCCCTATCTTGTCTTGCCTGGGTTGTTTGGTTTTTCTCCTTCTTTGTTTTTTTTTTTTTCACTGAAGTGTAATTGACATGCAGTAAAATTCACCCATTTTAGTGTATAGCTCTGAACACATACAGTTATGCAACCACCACTACAATCAAGATACAGAACATTTACATCAACCCAAAAAATTCTCCAAACTACTCCATTTGTTGCAGGTCCCAGCCCCTGGCAAGCATTTATCTGCTTTTTGTCCTGATACTTTTGCCTTTTCCAGAAGGTCGAGTGAAATGGAATCACGCAGCCTTTTGAGCCTAGCTTCTTTCACCCACATAATGGATATGAGGTTCATCTGTAATGTTGCTTTTTTGTATCTGTAGCTCATTCCTTTTTATGGCTGAATAGTATTCCATTGTGTGGATGGATCACATTTGTTTATCCATTCATCCATTGAAGGACAGTTAGGGTTTAACTGCTGTTAGTAATAACTAATAAAGGCTCAGCAAACATTCGCTCATGATTTTCTTTTTTTTTTTTTTTTTTTTTTTGAGACAGAGTCTTGCTCTGTCACCCAGGCTAGAGTGTAGCAGGACAATCTCAGCTTACTGCAACCTCCACCTCCTGGGTTCAAGTGATTCTCCTGCCTCAACCTCCCGAGTAGCTGGGATTACAGGTGCGCACCCCCACACCCAGCTAATATTTGTATTTTTAGTACAGAGTGGGTATCCCCATGTTGGTCAGGATGGTCTCGATCTCTTGACTTTGTGATCCACCCGCCTCAGCCTCCCAAAGTGCTAGGATTACAGACGTGAGCCACCGCACACAGCCATGAATTTTTATATGTGAACAAAGGCTTTCATTTCACATGGGTATCCCACTAGGAGTGGGATTGCTGGCTCATATGGCTATAGTGCTTTTGAAGGTCTTTTTTTAAAATTTTTTTTGAGAAGGAGTCTCACTCTGTTGCCCAGGCTGGAGTACAGTGGCACCATCTCAGCTCACTGCAAACTCCACCTCCCGGGTTCAAGTGATTCTCCTGCCTCAGCCTCCCAAATAGCTGGGATTACAGGCGCACACCACCACTCCTGACTAATTTATGCATTTTTTAGTAGAGATGGGGTTTCACCATGTTGGCCAGGCTGGTCTTGAACTCCTGACTTCAAGTGATCCACCTGCCTTGGCCTCCCAAAGTGTGAGATTACAGGCATGAGCCACAGCACCCGGCCTTGAAGATCTTTTCAAAATTTATTTGGATTTTTATTGATTTTTGAGACAGGGTCTCACTGTCTCTCAGGATAGTGTGCAGTGGAACACCCATCGCTCACTGCAGCTTGGAATTCCTGAGCTCAAATGATCCTCCCACCTCAGCCTCCCAAGTAGCTGGCATGTGCCACCATGCCCAGCTGATTTCTTTTTTATTCTTTTTAGATATGGGATCTCGCTATGTGGGCCAGGCTGATCTGGAACTCCTGGGCTCAAGCAATCCCCCTGCCTTGGCCTCCAAAAGTGCTGGGATTACAGGTGTGAGCCACCGCACCTGGCCTGAAGGTCTTTTTTTCAACAGGTGAAGAGCTGAGGACAAGAGTAATGCAATTTTCTTAAAATTAAGGCTTTATGGGCCCCCACGTGGTGGCTCACGCCTGTAATCCCAGCACTTTGGGAGGCCAAGGTGGGCGGATCACGAGGTCAGGAGATCGAGACCATCCTGGATAACATAGTGAAACCCCCATCTCTACTAAAAATACAAAAAAAAAAAAATTAACCAGGCATAGTGGCAGGCACCTGTAGTCCCAGCTACTCAGAAGGCTGAGGTGGGAGAATGGTGTGAACCTGGGAGGGGGAGCTTGCAGTGAGCCGAGATTGCCCCACTGCACTCCAGTCTGGGTGACAAAGCGAGACTCCATCCCAAAATAAATAAATAAATAAATAAGGCTTTATGATCATCTGAGTCACATTATACACAAGCTGAGTGTCTACTGTAAGCACTCAGTATGCTAAACACTTCAGCATTTTACTCACTGAGTGACCCTAGGGAAGTCACATGACCTCTCACAATCTCCATCTCCCCACCTGTAAAATGGGTGTAATGATAGCCCAACCTCATAGGGCTGTTGTGACAATTATATGAGTTAATATTCATTGAGTACTTGGAACAGGTTTGGCCATGTCAGTGTTAGATGTTATCATAGGCCAGGCACGGTGGCTTATGCCTGTAATCCCAACACTTGGGGAGGCCAAGGCCAGGAGATCACTTAAACTCAGGTGTTTGAGACCAACCTGAGCAACAAGGCAAAACCCCATCTCTACCTAAACTATAATACAAAAAATTAGCCAGGCATGATGGCAGGCACCTGTGATCCCAGCTACTCAGGAGACTGGGGAGGGAGGATCATTTGAAGCTGGGAAGTGGAGGTTGCAGTGAGCCAAGATTGTGCCACTGTGCTCCAGCATGGGTGACAGTGTGAGACCCTATCTAAAAAATAAAAATTGGCCGGGCACGGTGGCTCGAGCCTGTAACCCCAGCACTTTGGGAGGCCGAGATGGGCGGATCACGAGGTCAGGAGATCGAGACCATCCTGGCTAACACAGTGAAACCCCCGTTTCTACTAAAAAATACAAAAAACTAGCCGGGCGAGGTGGCGGACGCCTGTAGTCCCAGCTACTCTGGAGGCTGAGGCAGGAGAATGGCGTAAACCCGGGAGGCAGAGCTTGCAGTGAGCTGAGATCCAGCCACTGCACTCCAGCCCAGGCGACAGAGCGAGACTTGGTCTCAAAAAAATTTTTTTTTTAATTTAAAAAAATTAAAACAAGCGAGGCCGGGTATAGGGCTCACTCCTGTAATCCCAGTACTTTGGGAGGCCAAGGTGGGTAGATCATGAGATCAGGAGTTTGAGACCAGCCTGGCCAACATGGTGAAACCCCTGTCTCTACTAAAAATACAAAAAGTGATGGTGCGCGCATGTAATCCCAGCTACTCAGGGAGGTTGAGGCAGGAGAACTGCTTGAAACTGGAAGGTGGAGGTTGCAGTGAACTGAGATCACACCAGTGCACTCCAGCCTGAGCAACAGAGTGAGACTCCATCTCAAAAAAAAAAGAAGTGGCCGGATGCAGTGGCTCACACCTGTAATCCTAGCACTTTGGGAGGCCAAGCTGGTAGATCATGAGGTCAGGAGTTCAAGACCAGCCTGGCCAACATGGTGAAACCCCATCTCTACTAAAAATACAAAAATTAGCCAGGTGTGGTGGCGGGCACCTGTAATCCCAGCTACTTGGGAGGCTGAGGCAGAGAATCGCTTGAACCCGGGAGGTGTAAGTTGCAGTGAGCTGAGATCGCACCACTGCATTCCAGCCTAGGTGACAGAGTGAGTGAGACTCCATCTCAAAAATAAAAATAAAAAAGATGCTATTATCATGTTCATTTCCTGGCTCCTCTCAATTTCATCCACATAGCAACATCAGCAGGGTAAAATCTAGTCTTTTTTTTTTTTTTTTTTTTTGAGACAGAGTCTCACTATATTGCCCAGGCTGGAGTACCGTGGTGCAATCTTGGCTCACTGCAACCTCCACCTCCCAGGTTCAAGCCATTCTCATGCCTCAGTCTCCTGAGTAGATGGGACTACGGGCTCATTCCACCGCTTTCACCACCAGCTAATTTTTGTGTTTTTAGTAGAGACAGGGTTTCACCATGTTGCACAGGCTGGTCTCAAACTCCTGACCTCAAGTGATCCACCCGCCTCAACCTCCCAAAGTGCTGGGATTACAGGCATGAGTCACTGTGCCTGGCCTAATCTACTCTTATCTCCAATTTATGGAGGACAGACCTAATGCTCCCAAAGATCAAGCAGGTTGTGGAAAATCACACACATAGGGAATAAGTAAACACTTGGTCCAGGATTTGAACTAAAGCAACTGTCCTCAGATTCACTTGCGTAGTTCCTATATCAGTCAGGATTTTACCAAAGAAACAGAGCCAGAGCCAGTAGGGGGGAGGGAGGGAGAGAGAGAGGGAGGGAGGGGAGGAGAGAGAGAGAGAGAGAGTGTGTGTGTGTGTGTGTGTGTGTGTGTGTGTGTGTGTGTGTGTGTGCAGAGATTTATTTCAAGGAATTGGCTTGCATGCTTGTGGGGGTGGCTAGAAAACACCAAAATCTGCTGGGTGGGATAGCAGGCCGTAAACTTAGGCAGGAGCTGATGCTTTTTCTGCTGAGAAACCTCACTGTTTGCTTTTAAGGCCTTTCAGTGTTGGCTTTTTTTTTTCTTCTTCGAGACGGAGTCTTGCTCTGTCACCCAGGCTGGAGTGCAGTGGCCAGATCTCGGCTCACTGCAACCTCTGCCTCCTGGGTTCAAGTAATTCTCCTGCCTCGGCCTCCTGAGAAGCTGGCATTACAGGCACCTGCCACCACACTCAGCTAAGTTTTGTATTTTTAGTAGAGAGGGGGTTTCACCACGTTGGCCAGGCTGGTCTCGAACTCCAGACCTCATGATCCGCCTGCCTTGGCCTTGCAAAGTGCTAGGATTACAGGCGTGAACCACCACACCCGGCCTTAGTGTTGGCTTTCAAAGCCTCTAGACTGATTGAATGAGGCCTACTTACATCCTTACATCCTTGAGGGTCATGTCCCGTTTTTAAAGTCAAGCAACTGTAGACGTGTTAACCTGACCGCATCAACACAATAACTTCACAGTAACACCTAGATTAGTGTTTAGTTGAATAACTAGGTTCTAGAGCTTAGCCACGCTGACACAACAAACAACTATCATAGCTTCTCCAAGAGCCCAATATCTGCTGAAGTTTACACAGAGGCCGTTTTTTCAGTAATATTCTGAAGTTCTCAGTCAGTGTTCAGGTCACAGTACCACGTCTATTAGGAGAGAGTTACTGGGTTTGTTTGTTTGTTTGTTTGTTTAATTTCCTGGCTCCTTAAACTGACTTAAAAAATAATTAAAACTTCCCAAACTGGCCAGGCATGGTGGCTCATGCCTGTAATCCCAGCACCTTGGGAGATCAAGGTGGGTTGATCACCTGAGATCAGGAGTTCAAGACTAGCCTGGCCAACATGGTGAAACCCCATCTCTACTAAAAATACAAAAATTAGCCAGGCATGGTCGCAAGAACCTGTAATCCCAGCTACTTGGGAGGCTGAGGCAGGAGAATCACTTGAACCCAGAAGGCGGAGGTTGCAGTGAGCCAAAATCGTGCCACTGCACTCCAGCCTGGGTGACAAGAGTGAAACTCCGTCTCAAAACAAACAAACAAACAAAACTTCTTGAACATGACCCAGGCTTACTCAAGGAGGGGAGAGTTCCCAGCCCTAACATTGACCCCAAGCACAAAAACATCCCTTGCGCAGTGGTTTTGGCAACATGTTGCCCTCCAGTGTGGCAAAAAACTTTATTTTTATTTTTTGAGACTCTCACTCTGTCACCCAGTCCGGACTGCAGTGGCGCAATCTTAGCTCACTGCAACCTCTGCCTCCCGGATTGAAGCAATTCTCCTGCCTCAGCTTCCAGAGTAGCTGGGATTACAGGCGCCTGCCACCACGCCTGGCTAATTTTTGTATTTTTAGTAGAGACAGGGTTTCACCATGTTGGCCAGGCTGGTCTCGAACTCCTGACCTCAGGTGATCCGCCCACCTCGGCCTCCCAAAGTGCTGGGATTACAGGCGTGAGCCACCGCGCCTGGCCTATGGTGAGAAACTTTAGAACAACCAGAAAGGTCCACGCAGAGCCATGTTAAGGTCTTTGGAGGCTGCTGCAATTGTAATTCTAAATTAAATTTACATTATAAAATAATAGCTTGTAAGTATAAAGTCACAAGCTCTGGGTTTTTCCCCATAATGCTCCTGATAGTTATTTTTTTATGGGGAGGCTCAGGGTCTCACTGTCACCCAGGCTGGAGTGCAAGTGGCACAATCATAGCTGACTACAGCCTCAAATTCCTGGGCTCAAGTGATCCTCCTGCCTTGGCCCACTGAGTAGCTGGGACTACAGGCTCACATCATTGCACCCAGCTAATTTTTTTATTTTTAATTTTTTTGTATAGATGGGGTCTCACTATGTTGCCCAGGCTGGAACTCCTGGCCTCAAGTGATCCTCCCGCCTCAGCCTTCCAGAATGCTGAGATGACAGGCATGAGTCACTGTGCCCAGCCTAGTAACTTTTTTAAAAATATCAAGTTCTCTCTCCCCATAATTGCTTCAGGACCCCTGCTCAAGTATGGTTCTCAATGTCTAGGAAATTTCAGCCCCATCCTCCCGGGTTGCCCAGTTCTAGTCCAGAGTTCTTGCTGATGCAGTTACCTTGGAGGTCAGTGAGTGGGCAGAGAGAACCAGATCCACCTGCTGGATGCTCCTGATAGTTATTTATGTAACTATCCGCCATGATG
This sequence comes from Piliocolobus tephrosceles, assembly GCF_002776525.5. Lineage (NCBI taxonomy): Eukaryota > Metazoa > Chordata > Mammalia > Primates > Cercopithecidae > Piliocolobus > Piliocolobus tephrosceles. The sequence continues at coordinate 38,556,737 of NC_045454.1, forward strand.
CTCCTGATAGGTATTTATTTAACTTTTTATGGGGAGGCTCAGGGTCTCACTGTCACCCAGGCTGGAGTGCAAGTGGCACAATCATAGCTGACTGCAGCCTCAAATTCCTGGGCTTGAGCAATCCTCCCGCCTCTGGGGGCAGGAGGATGGTCTTCTTCCTCAGGAGTCCCTGTCTGCCCAGGGGCAGCTGTCACTGGAAGCTTCTAGCTGTGATACTGCCAGGAATGGGGTGATGGCTGAAGGGCCCACCACTAAGAAAATGGTTAGTCACCCCTCTGACAATGCTTCCTTTGTGCCATGCCTGTTCCGAGCACTTTGCAAATGTTGACTCATGTAGACTTCAAAGCCCTCATGATGTGGGCACAACTGCTATCCTCATTCCTCATTGTGCCGATGAGGAAGCTGAAGCCAGCAATGGCTAAGTAACTAACCCAAGGTTACCCAGCCGGGAAATGCTGGAGCCGGGAATAAGCCCAGCTATCTGGTTCCAGAGTCAGTGTTACATGGCTCTGACCTCCCAGGCAGTTCTTCCAGGAACCTCCCTCACTTCCCAGGGACCTTCGTAGGTGGAACCCCTTTCTGAGCCTCCTTTTCCCATCAGCCCTGTCCTTGACCGAGGCACGCCAGACTTTCAGAGACAAACGCGATCATGTTGCCTACAACTGAGGAAGCAGAGGCCTTGAAAGGTGTGTGATACACCTATGTCCCCCCAGATCATAAAGGTAGTTGTGGGAGAAAAAGAAGCACGTGTGTAAGAACGGGGAATATTTATGAGGTTCTCACTGCATTCCAGGCACTGGAGACCCAATGCAGACAGGACCTGGCCCCTGCCCAGGTGGCGATCTCAGACTGGGAGGGAGTACACATTGAAAGCCAAGAAACAAAATAAATTTCTAATTTAGCAGCAAGTGCTCTTCAGAGGGCAGTAAAGTGAAGAAGGCGGGACTGGGAGGACCTTGGGAGGTGAGCTTTCGTCCAGATCCTCACCTCGTTTTAGGAGGTGAGAACAGAGGCAGTCTTCTGTCCCAACATCCTTCTCCCCACAGTTGGGAGAATAGCGCTTGTGGATTGTTTGTTCATTTTGTTTTATTTTACTTATTTTGTTTATTTATTTTATTTATTTTGAGACGGAGTCTCGCTCTGTCGCCCAGGCTGGAGTGCGGTGTCTGGATCTCGGCTCACTGCAGCCTCCGCCTCCCCGATTCAAGCTATTCTCAGGCCTCAGCCTCCTCAGTAGCTGGGATTACAGGTGCGTGCCACCACGCCCGGGTAATTTTTGTATTTTTAGCAGAGACGGGAGTTCTCCATGTTGGCTAGGCTGGTCTCGAACTCCTGACCTCAAGTGATCCGCCCACTTAGGCCTCCCAAAATGCTGGGATTACAGGCGTGAGCCACCGCGCCGGGCCTGTTTGTTCATTTTAAAAAGAAACGGAGTCTCCTTATGTTGCCTAGGCTGGTCTCCAACTCCTAGGCTCAAGAGATTCTCCTGTCTTGGCCTCAGGAAGTGATGGAAATTACAGTCGTGAGGCTCCGTGTCAGGTTCTCTTATTGCCATATTGTAGAAAGAAAGAGATCCCTGGGTTAGGCAGACTCGGGTTAGGTAGTTCGTCTGGCGTCACCCAGCGGAGGCCCACCGCAGGTCCCGCGAGACAAGGGCTGGAAGGTTTATCACCTCCTGGGGAAAGGACAGGTAAGTCCCAGGCCCCACCCCTTCCCGGAACATCACCTTCCAGACGGCTCTGACCCACTGACCCAGGCGGAGGGCGGGACGCAGGGTCGCTGGGGCGGTGCAGAGAGTGAAAGAAGGTCGCGATTGGCTCGTCCCGGAAGGCGGGCGGGGCCTCCTCCGACCTGTGCGCGCGCCGCGGGGAGGTGTTGTCGAGGGCGGAGCGGGAGGGGGCGTGGCCCCGCGCTGGCGGCCGTTGACGGCAAAGCCCCGCCCCGGATGCGCGTGTCGCGGAAAGGGTGGCGGCGATTGGCCGGCGCCGCAGGCGGGGGGGCGGGGCGGAAGGTTCTGGAGGGGGCTGGCGGGCTCTGGAAGCTTCCGCCGGACGGGTATATAGAGTCCAGGACCGGGCGGCGGCGGAGCCGGGGGACGGCGACAGCGGGTCGGCGGACCGCAGAGGGGGGTCATGGGCAAAGACTACTATCAGACGCTGGGCCTGGCCCGCGGCGCGTCGGACGAGGAGATCAAGCGGGCCTACCGCCGCCAGGCGCTGCGCTACCACCCGGACAAGAACAAGGAGCCTGGCGCCGAGGAGAAGTTCAAGGAGATCGCCGAGGCCTACGACGTGCTCAGCGACCCGCGCAAGCGCGAGATCTTCGACCGCTACGGAGAGGAAGGTGTGTGCGCGCGGCCAGGGGCGCGGTCCCGCCGTTTGACAGGGAAACCGAGGCATACCGGGCCCCCCGGGAAGGATGCCCCGGGCCCGGGGACCGAGCTGCCCCGCCCTCCGGCCGCTCGGGCCTCGGCCCTTGGATTGGCGGCCGTGCGGTGGGAGGAGGAGCCTTGGCCCAGCCGCTCGCCCAGAAGCTTCTAGCATGTCTGGGGCTGCCCCTCCCCGGGCGCCTCTTCCCGCGGCCCCGAGCAGCCCTGGGGTGCGGTGCATGGGGGGTGTAGAGGAGCCGGGGGTGACGACGGGGACGGCACGGCGGAGCCTGCTGCGGACCTGGGCTCACCTGGGCTTAGCCGGCGGGGTCCACAGGGCGGCGCCTCCGGCTCAGCTGCGGGGCGCGGGGCTGTAAATGCAGGCGCCGACCCCGCTCGCGGGCCTGGGGGCTGGGCTGGGATGATTTCCGGGAAGTGATGACTTGGTCCCGGCCGGGCACGCAGGAGGCAGCGGCCGCCTAGGTGCGGAGAGCTGGGCCGCCTGGGGGTTGAGGGGGAAGGAGAGCGGGGCTTTTTGTCCCTGTGCCCCTTGATGACTCAGGCTGGCTTCTGGGCTTGATCTGGAACTGACTTTTTATGCAAGGATGGTGGCAGTGAATGCTAGTGTGAAGATTTAAAAACTCTCCATCTTTTTTTTTTTTTTTCCTTATTTTTACTCTTCGTACACATCAGTAGTCCTAAAATGTTGGAAGTAAATATCGAAAGCCGACCCTGGACCGTGTGTCTTTAGCCATCCCTTGGTGACATTGCCAGGAGGATGGGTCAGTCCAGGAGTGGCAGGGCCCAGGTGACACCTGTAGGTGGACACCTAACCGCATGAGTCCTTTTCCACTGTCAGGCTACGCGGAAGTACTTGGTGGGTGGGGGGGGCGTCTCTGCTGCTGCAGTGAGGGGTAGAAGCTTGGGGTTCTTCCTTGCTCTCCCCTGGCAGGCTAAAAAAAGTTCCTCCCCCATGGCTTCCAAGCTTTTTTACCCCCTAAGGGAAGCTCGAGAGGGAGTCTGCTGTTCAGCCATCTGACTGCTGCTAATTCTGCTTTTCAGGCCTAAAGGGCAGTGGCCCCAGTGGCGGTAGCGGCAGTGGTGCCAATGGTACCTCTTTCAGCTACACGTTCCATGGAGACCCTCACGCCATGTTTGCTGAGTTCTTCGGTGGCAGAAATCCCTTTGACACCTTTTTTGGGCAGCGGAACGGAGAGGAAGGCATGGACATTGATGACCCGTTCTCTGGCTTCCCTATGGGCATGGGTGGCTTCACCAACGTGAACTTTGGCCGCTCCCGCCCTTCCCAAGAGCCCACCCGAAAGAAGCAAGATCCCCCAGTCACCCACGACCTTCGAGTCTCCCTTGAAGAGATCTACAGCGGTTGTACCAAGAAGATGAAAATCTCCCACAAGCGGCTAAACCCCGACGGAAAGAGCATTCGAAACGAAGACAAAATCTTGACCATCGAAGTGAAGAAGGGGTGGAAAGAAGGGACCAAAATCACCTTCCCCAAGGAAGGAGACCAGACCTCCAACAACATTCCAGCTGATATCGTCTTTGTTTTAAAGGACAAGCCACACAATATCTTTAAGAGAGATGGCTCTGATGTTATTTATCCTGCCAGGATCAGCCTCCGGGAGGTAAGGTGCCAGGTGGGGCGGTGTCTGTAGAGAGCGATGGCTGCTCTTTGAAGCAGTTTATTTAGGATTTGCTGAACACATGTGTTGGGTGTGTGGCGCTTGCCAGGCTTGGAGCATAACAGTGAACAGGACTGATCAGGGTGCTGTTCTGGAGCTTTCATGGTGGGGACATGTAGATTTGGGGGCCAGGTGTTGGCTGCAGAGGCCTGATGAGTCTTACTCTATGCCAGATGGTCTCTGGGCAAGAGCTGAGCCTCTTGAGCCAGCTTCCATCTAATGCTTATCCCTTTGCTTTTCAAGGCTCTGTGTGGCTGCACAGTGAACGTCCCCACTCTGGACGGCAGGACCATACCCGTCGTATTCAAAGATGTCATCAGGCCTGGCATGCGCCGAAAAGTTCCTGGAGAAGGCCTCCCCCTCCCCAAAACGCCCGAGAAACGTGGGGACCTCATTATTGAATTTGAAGTGATCTTCCCCGAAAGGATTCCGCAGACATCAAGAACCGTACTTGAGCAGGTCCTTCCAATATAGCTGCCAGAGCTCCCCACAGACTGACCAGGGACCTTTCCAGAGCTCAAGGATTTCTGGACCTTTCTACCAGTTGTGGACCATGAGAGGGTGGGAGGGCCCAGGGAGGACTTTCATACTGCTGAATGTTTTCCAGAGCATATATTACAATCTTTCAAAGTCGTACACTAGACTAAAGTGGTTTTTCGAGCGATAGGGCATCAGGTGGTGGGAACAGCAGGAAAAGGCATTCCAGTCTGCCCCACTGGGTCCGGCAGCCCTCCCGGGATGGGCCCACATCCTCCTCCTCCAGTCCCTGTCCAGCGGTGAGAGGCAGACCAGCAGCTGGACTTGATCCCTCTGTGTCCCTTTGCTTCTGACTGGTAGATAATGTCGACCTGCTGTCTTGGTTCCCAGACCCTGTACACTCCTCTGTTTTCTGTTGTGTGATCAGTTCGTGATTTATTCTGTATTTGTCTCCCATGTCTTGCTCTTCCCCTGGAGAATTCTGTCCTCTCTTTGGCCATCTCAAATTGAGAACCTAAACTAATCCTGCAGAACTGCCCGGCTGGCGCCCACAAGCAATACCTCTTGTTCCAGCAGGACCAAGGGAACCAGCCTCCAGCAAGTGACTCCAGCAAGTGCAGCCACCTCTGGCTGTAGTGAAGCTGAATGTCCTCACTTTGTGGGTCACACTCTCCATTTCTGTAAGGCAATCTTGGCACACCTGGGGCTTACCAGTGGCCCAGGTAATTTTTTGTTTCATGGACTATGGACTCTTTCAAAAGGATCTGATCCTTTTGAATTTTGCACAGCCCTAGATATAATCCCTTTTGATAAAAGGGTCTTTGCTTCTGATTACAGGAGCACTGTGGAACGTCTGTAAATATGTTATTTTATAATTCCATGTATAGTTGGTGTACACTCAAATAAAACCTGTCCCGGGCAGCCACTGCTCTCTGTATAGGGCCATAATGAAATTCTGAAGAAATCTTGGGGAGGGAAGGGGAGTTGGAACAAATGTCTGTTCGCTGGAGGCCAGTCTGGTGCTCAGACCTTTAGACTCATTGTAAGTTGCCACTGCCAACATGAGACCAAAGTGTGTGACTTGTCAATGCAGCGCGACAGCATTAAAGACTGATGCTAAACCTCAGGGGAGCGGTCCTGCGACTCTGTTTGAGGGTTCTGCTGGTTTTGGGGGTGGACTGGGGACCTGGGCATCCCTCCAAATGCAGTCAAGTTGGGGGGGGGGGGGGGGCGGGAGGCAAGTACCCTGCAAGGGAAAGGTAAGTCTCCCTTCCTGGGCCATAAGTGGGTTGGAGAACTTCCACCCAGACTCTGGGTCCAGGAAACCAGAGACCCAAGCACAGGGGCCTTGGCCTTGGGGTTCGTTTTTTGGTGAAGGGTGCAAAGTAGAGGTGCGGGGAGGCAGGGTCTGGCTCCTAATTCCCCTGCCTTTCTTCGGGGCCCCTGGCTTTTTCAGTGGACCTTGGCTCTGGGGCCAAGGGGCTAACCCAGGGTTTGGCGTCTTTTTTTTTTTTTTTTTTTTTTTTGAGACGGAGTCTTGCTCTGTTGCCCAGGCTGGAGTGCAGTGGCCGGATCTCAGCTCACTGCAAGCCCCGCCTCCCGGGTTCCCGCCATTCTCCTGCCTCAGCCTCCCGAGTAGCTGGGACTATAGGCGCTGCCACCTCGCCCGGCTAGTTTTTTGTATTTTTTAGTAGAGACGGGGTTTCACCGTTTTAACCAGGATGGTCTCGATCTCCTGACCTCGTGATCCGCCCGTCTCGGCCTCCCAAAGTGCTGGGATTACAGGCTTGAGCCACCGCGCCCGGCGGGTTTGGCGTCTTAATTCCCTATCACTCCTCTCCTGCTAGAACGGGCTGGGTGTCCTGAAGGCTGGCCACACCAGAGCTCAAGGCCCTGCCCAGGACTAGGTGCACCCTAGAGAAGATGTTTCCTGCCTTGGCTTTATTTGCAGGCCACTGAAGCTGCTTTTACTTTGTAACTGTTTTTAAATAACTGGTTTAATTATAAGGTAAGTAGTTACTCAGGCTTAAAACAAGGTATTGCTGCTTTGATACAAAGTGTTCTAAAGTGGAAACACTGTATATAGACCAGGAGCAAGTGGCCAGGCCTGTAATCCCAGCACTTTGGGAGGCCAAGGTGGGCAGATAACGAGCTCAGGAGTTTGAGACCACCCTGGGCAACACTGTGAAACCCCATCTCTGCAAAAGTAAAAATTCAGCTGGGGGTGGCAGCGTACACCTGTAGGCCCAGCTATTTATGGGACTGAGGCAGGAGGATCACTTGAGCCCAAGAGGTGGAAGCAGCAGTGAGCTGTGTTCGTGCCACTGCACTCCAACCTGGGTGACAAAGTGAGATCCTGCCTCAAAGAAAACTAAAACACAATATCCAAAAGTCAAACTGGGGCAGGCGCAGTGGCTCACACCTGTAATCCCAGCACTTTGGGAGGCCAAGACAGGCAGATCACCTGAGGTCAGGAGTTTCAGACCAGCCTGGCCAACGTGCTGAAACCCCGTCTCTAACCCCGTCTCTATTAAAATATACGAAAAAATTAGCTGGGCGTGGTGGCATGTGCCTATAGTACCAGCTACTCAGGACGCTGAGGAAGGGGAATCACTTGAACCTGGGAAGCAGAGGTTGCAGTGAGCGAAGATCCCACCACTGCACTCCAGCCTGGGTGACAGAGCAAGGCTGTGTCTCAAAAAAAAAAGTGTCAAGCTAAGAGTTGCTTTCCCTTCCCACTGAAACAGTTTAAGCGCTGAAAACAGTCTAGGGGCAGCCCTGCCAGTCCAGGAGAACTTTCTGCGATGACTAGAATGTTATATGTACCATTTATTTAAACATCTTATAAATTCAATAAAAACAGAATCAGTTCCTCCGTCCTGCCACACTTCAGTTGCTCAGCAGCCACACATGTATGTGGTCAGTGGCAACTGTTGGACAGACTCAAGTCTAGAGGGCTATTCCCCAAAGACATTGCAGGGGTGACTTTGAAGAGCAGCCACATTAAGCCAGGAGACACCACCCCAATCAGGAGGTGACCCTGGAATATCAGAGCTAAGAGATGTTTACCAAGGTATCCCAGGCACCAAGGTCACATTTATTGCGGAACTGACCTGACCTCATTGGTGACACAAATCCCAGGGCTGCCATCCCCACCCCCAAGTCTCCATTATACATCAGGTCCCTGTGAACTGCATACTGTCGTGTCACAAACACAAAAGTGCACAAAGCCTCAAGGTGTATGGAACTTCACAAAAAACACGGCCCAGCAACCTACCGGGTAGTGAGGAATGGGGCAGTGGGATTTTGAGGGCAAAATCTTAGTGGTAATAGGACCCAAAGACCTCTCACACATGCATTTTTTTGCTCAAAAGCCACTACTTGGCTTATCTTGGTCAGATATCCGGTGTACCCACATGCAAACTTTTCCCAAAGTCTTGGGCTTTGTTTTTCAGATAGAGTCTCACTCTATCACCCAAGCTGGAGTGCAGTGGTGCGATCTTGGCTCACTGCACCCTCCACCACCCAGGTTCAAGCAATACTCAGCCTTCGGAGTAGTTGAGATAACAGGCGTGTGCCACCATACCCGGCTAATTTTTGTATTCTTAGTATAGAGATGGGGTTTCACCATGTTGGCCAGGCTGGCCTCAAACTCCTGACCTCAGGTGATCGGCACCCCCTCAGCCTCACACAGTGCTGGGATTACAGGCGTGAGCCACCATGCTCAGCCCTTTTTTTTTTTTTTTTTTTTTTTTTTTCTTTTCTTGAAGACAGGATTTCACTCTGTTGCCCAGGCTGGAGTGCAGTGGTAGGATCATAGCTCATTGCAGCCTCAAACTCCTGGGCTCAAGCAATCCTGCCGCTCAACCTCTTGAGTAGCTAGGACTACAAGCGCTCCACACCACACCCAGCCAATTTTTCTAATTTTTGTAGAGATGATTTGTTGATATGTTTATATCTTGGTAACTTCTTTTTTTTTTTGCGGGGGGGGGGGGAAAGGGAGTTCCCCCTTTTCACCAGGCTGGAGTGCAGTGGTGCGATCTCGGCTCACTACAACCTCCACCTCCCAGGTTCAAGTGATTCTCCTGTCTCAGCCTCCTGAGTAGCTGAGACTACAAGCACGTGCCACCACGCCCAGCTAATTTTTGTATTTTTACTAGAGACGGGGTTTCACCATGTTGGCTGGGATGGTCTCAATCTCTTGACCTCGTGATCTGCCTGCCTTGGCCTCCCAAAGTGCTGGGATTACAGGCGTGAGCTACTGCGACCTTCCTTCTTTTTTTCTTGCTTTTTTTTTGCTGAGACAGAGTCTTGCTCTGTTGCCCAGGCTGGAGTGCAGTGACGCGATCTCAGCTCACTGCAACCTCCACCTCCTGGGTTCAAGCGATTCTCCTGCCTCAGCCTCCCAAGTAGCTGGGATTACAGGTGTGTGCCACCATACCTGGTTAATTTTTGTATTTTTAGTAGAGACGAGGTTTCACCATGTTGGCCAGGCTGGTCTTGAACCCCTGACCTCAAGTGATCCACCCGCCTCGGCCTCCCAAAATGCTAGGATGACAGGTGTGAACCCAGACTGGCCAATATCTTGGTATCTTGATATATTGCTCTGGCCTCAAGCGATTCTCCCACCTTGGCCTCCCAAAGCTCTGGGATTACAGACTCAGCCTTGGATTCTCCTTGAATGGATTTATTTCACTTTTCCATGCTGCCTCTCTGATCAGGTCTCAGAGCTCCTTTCATGACAGTACATGTACAATTGACTCATTCTTTGACCCATCTGCATTACAATCCATTATACCAGCAGTGTTTTATTTTTATATAATCATAGGACAGCACCCAATAGGTCCATTTGGCCTATGGTGAAAAGCTGAGTCCTCCCATCCCTCCCCTGGCCCTGAAGTTCCCCATCCTACTGCACCACAATAGACAAAGCATTGGTATCACAGATTTTTTTTTTTTTTTTTTTCCTTTTCTAATTTTTGAAAGAGTCTGGCTCTGTCACCAAGGCTGGAGTGCAGTGGCACAGTCGAGGCTCGCTTCAACCTCTGCCTCCCAGGTTCAAGCGACCCTCCTGCCTCAGCTTCCCTAGTAGCTGGGATTACAGGCGCGTACCACCACACCTGGCTAATTTTTGTATTTTTAGTGGAGACGGTTTCATCATGTTGACCCAGGCTAGTCTCAAACTCCTGACCTCAAGTGATCCGCCCACCTCAGCCTCCCAAAGTGCTGGGATGACAGGCGTGAGTCACTGCACCCAGCCTTTTTTTCGTTTTTTTCAAAAAAAAAAATTTTGTGCTTCCTCCAAGAGATGCGTCTGTGCTTACATAAGTATAAACACAATTTCTAAATTTTCAGTTTTATTTTTTGACTGTGTAATCACAATACAACACTGGAAAGGATACAGAGAGTGAAAGTCCTCCCTCCCACCCTGCCATCCGATCCCACACCCCCGAACCGGGTACGAATGTTCCCAGTCTCTCCTGCGCCTTTCCTGAGATGCTGCAGGGAATACATTTTTCTTTTTTTTTTAACACAAGGAGTACATACTGTACATTCTGCTTTTTTTTTTTTTTTTTTTCTCGCACAAGATGCTGTGAACATAAAGAGCGTCCTCATTCCTGTTCTATTCCACACCTTTATTCTGGCAGGCCCACCCAGATGGGTGTGAAGACCTGAGTTAGTGTTTGGCAACCCCTGACTCCTCTCACATAGTTCTCGCTTCCGGATTTGAGTCCTAGTTCGATCACTTTCTTTTGTTTTTGTTTTTGTTTTTGTTTTTGTTTTTTTTCTTTTTTTTTTTTTTTTTTTTTTTTTTTTTTTTTTTTGAGACAGAGTCTCACCCTGTCACCCAGGCTGGAATGCAATGGTGCCATCTCAGCTCACTGCAACCTCTGCCTCCTGGGTTCAAACAATTCTCCTGCCTCAGCCTCCTGAGTAGTTGGGATTACAGGCACTCGCCACCACGCCCGGCTAATTTTTGTATTTTTAGTAGAGATAGGGTTTCACCATGTTGGTCAGGCTGGTCTCGAACTCCTGACCTCAGGTGACCAACCCTCCTAAAACATTGGCTGAGCATTAGCCAGGTGTGGCGGCTCATGCTTGTAATCCCAGCTCTTTGAGGGGCCGAGGCGGGCAGATCACTTGAGGTCAAGAGTTCAAGACCAGCCTGGCCAACAGGGTGAAACCCCATCTCTACTAAAAATACAAAAATTAGCTGGGCGTGGTGGCAGGCATCTGTAATCCCAGCTACTCAGGAGGCTAAGGCAAGAGAATTGCTTGAACTTGGGAGGTGGAGGCTGCAGTGAGCCCAGATCCTACCACTGCACACCAGCCTGGGCAACAGAGAAAGACTCCATCTCAAAAAAGAGAAAAAGAAAAAAAAAAAAAAAAAGCAGAAGAAACGGGAAACAGAAGTGCAGCTCTCATAGAGATGCTGTGACATCTGGGTGAGGTAGTACATTTAGGAAGCAAAAGAACATAGCCATGAAGAACCCAGCTTCTGGGGTGAGGGGGTGCCAAGTCCAAGTTCTGCTCACCACATTTCCTTGAACAAATGACAAAACCTTTCAGAGCCTCAGTTTCCTCTCATGTATAACAAAACTAATCATACATCGCAGCCCCTCCTTTCTCACTCTCCTGGAGTTAGAACTCAGACAGCTAATCCCTGAGAAGCGCTTTATCCAGGCCAGGAATAGAGCAAGTGTGAATAACATTAGCAAATATATCTAAAGCACTTAGCAGAAAACCTGTCCCAGGCCAGGTGGAGCAGGTCATGCCTGTAATCCTAGCACTTTGGGATGCCAAGGCGGGTGGATCACCTGAGGTCAGGAGTTTCAGACCAGCCTGGACAACATAGTGAAACCCCATCTCTACTAAAAATACAAAAATTCGCTGGGCGTGGTGGCAGGCACCTGTAAACCCAGCTACTCGGGTGGCTGAGGCAGGAGAAGTGCTTGAACCTGGGAGGCGGAGGTTGCAGTGAGATGAGATTGCCCCACTGCACTCCAGCCTTGGCGACAGAGCAAAACCCTGTCTCAAAAAAAAAAAAAAAAAAAAAGGAAACAAAAAAAGAAATCTCAATGCACCAGACTTCCACTAAATACTAAAAATGGGCCAGGCGCAGTGGCTCATGCCTGTAATCCCAGCACTTTGGGAGGCTGAGGCAAGAGATCACCTGAGGTCAGGAGTTCGAGACCAGCCTGGCCAACGTGTTGAAACCCTGTGTCAGGCCGGGCGCGGTGGCTCAAGCCTGTAATCCCAGCACTTTGGGAGGCCAAGACGGGCGGATCACGAGGTCAGGAGATCGAGACCATCCTGGCTAACACGGTGAAACCCCGTCTCTACTAAAAAATACAAAAAAAAAACTAGCCGGGCGATTTGGCGGGCGCCTGTAGTCCCAGCTACCGGGAGGCTGAGGCAGGAGAATGGCCTAAACCCAGGAGGCGGAGCTTGCAGTGAGCTGAGATCCCGCCACTGTACTCCAGCCTGGGCGCGAGACTCCATCTCAAAAAAAAAAAAAAAATTCTAGGCCTTAAAGAACATGCATTCATCTTCTCTCCCACAGACCTGAGAGCACTTTTTTTTTTTTTAAGATGGAGTCTTGCTCTGTCACCTAGGCTGGAGTGCAGTGGCGCAATCTTGGCTCACTGCAACCTCTGCCTCCCAGGTTCAAGCGATTCTTCTGCCTCAGCCTCCCGAGTACCTGGGATTACAGGTGCGTGCTGCCACGCCCGGCTAATTTTTTTGTATTTTAGTAGAGACAGGGTTTCACCGTGTTACCCAGGCTGGTCTCAGACTCCTGAACTCAGGCAATCCACCCGCCTCAGCCTCCCAAAGTGCTGAGATTATAGGCGTGAGCCACCACGCCCGGCTGAAAGTACTTTCATAGTCTGTTGACATCACACTTGCCCGAGAGGAAGCAGAGCCTGATTTCTCAAACTCCGTGATTATTAGGTGAGACACCTTCCCTCTTTGTCAGGGGAGCAGGAGGGATAACTGTAGGAGAATACTCAAAAACGTCCCCCAGTTTCTGGTAACTGTGAGTTTCCTTGAGGTCACCAACTACATCCTAATAACCTGCATCACCAGTTGCCAGAGTGACGCTTGCCCGAGAACTGACCCTTTGAGTGTTTGTTAAGTGAGTAATTAAGTGACAAAGTGATTCAGACAAGAGGACCTGCAGCATTTTTCCTACGATAGTTCATGTCACTGTATGTGCAGAGGAAGGATAACGCAGCCCTGGGGTCTGCTGGTAGTGTCCACCACCCTTGCCAGGGACCCCACCCCCATGGCCCAATTCCTTCAGCTCTCTTACCAGGAAGAAGCAGATATTCACTCAGGGAGAGCCCCTCTTTCCTGGGGGACCTGTTTCTTTTCTTTCTTTCTTTTATTTTATTTATTTATTTTGAGACAGAGTTGTGCCCTGTCATCCAAGCTGGAGGTCAGTGGTATGATCTCAGCTCACTGCAACCTCTACAGAGCTCCTAGACTCAAGCAATTCTCATGCCTCAGCCTCTTGAGTAGCTGGGACTACAGGTGCCCACCACCAAGCCCAGCTAATTTTTGCAATTTTAGTAGTGACACCATGTTGGCCAGGCTGGTCTTGAACTCCTGACCTCAGTTGATCCTCCTACCTTGGCCTCCCAAAGTGCTGGGATTATAGGCATGAGCCATTGCGCCTGGCATGGGGGACCTGTTCCTACTTCATATTTTGTAGACTAGTCTACGGGCACAGTTCCTGAGGGACACCTCAGTGCTAGGCCCAGCAGATGCGCCAAGCAGAAAATTTGGCCATCTGGGGTAGAGGAGGGAGGAGGGCGCTTGTGAAACTCACAGTCTCCCAGGAAACACACCTGTGGGTTTCAGTTTCCTAGGGCTGCCACAACAAACTGGGTGGTCTCAAACGACAAGTAATTTGTTGCTGTTGGTGATGGTGGTGGTGGTGTTGAGGCAGAGTCTCACTCTGTTGCCCAGGCTGGAGTGCAGTGGCGCGATCTCAGCTCACTGCAGCCTCTGCCTCCCGGGTTCAAGTGATTCTCCTGCTTCAGCCTCCCAAGTAGCTGGGATTACAGGCACACATCACCACACCCAGCTAATGTTTTGTATTTTTAGTAGAGACAGGGTTTCACCATATTAGCCAGGCTGGTGTCGAACTCCTGACCTCAGGTGATCTGCCCACCTTGGCCTCCCAAAGTACTGGGATGACAGGCATGAGCCACCACACCCAGCCTGCTTGTTTGTTTTGAGACAGGATCTCACTCTGTTGCCTAGGCTGGAGTCAGTGGCACAATCATGGCTCACTGAAGCCTCAATCTCTTGGGCTCAAGCAATCCTCCTATCTCAGCCTCCCGAGTAGCTGAGACCACAGGCATGCACCATCATGCCAGGGTCAATTTTTTTTTTTTTTTTTTTTGAGATGGAGTCTTGCTCTGTCACCCAGACTGGAGTGCAGTGGCGGGACCTCGGCTCACTGCAAGCTCCGCCTCCCGGGTTCATGCCAGGGTAATTTTTAAATTTTTTGTAGAGACAGGGTCTCACTGTGTTGCCCAGGCTGGCCTCGAACTCCTGGGCTCAAGTGATTTTCCTGTGTTGACTTCCCAAAGTGCTGGCATTACAGGCATGAGCCCCTGTACCTGGCATTAACAAGTGGGGACGGCTTTCTTCTGGCTACTGGTGGATTCAGCAATCCTTAGCCTTCCTTGGGCTTGTAGCTGCATCGCTCCAATCTCTGCCACTGCCCTCCTGTGGCCCTCCCCTCTGTGTGTCTCTGTGTCTTCTCCTTTTCCGTCTCTTGTAAGGACACCTGTCATTGGATTTCAGGGCCAGTCACCCTAATCCAGGATGATCTCATCTTGAGATCCTTCACTGAATTACATCTTTGAAGACACTCCAAGTGAAGTCACATTCACAGGTTCCGGAATGTGGACATATATTTTAGGGTGGGGCATCGTTTAACTCATTAAACTGACCCAGCCACTTCCCATAGCCCACAGCATGGAGGGGAAGACGCCTGGCAGGCCTTGGACACACAGGCCAAGGGACAGGAGCTTGTGAAGGTGCAGGGAGGGGCTCCTGCAGCCGAGACCTGGGGATGAGGCCCCCAGGCTGGGGATCCGGGAACCACTCCCCAACAGGGCCATACACACACACACACACACACACACAGCCCTGGTGTGGCTGGAACCGAGAGAACGGGAGAGAGCAGGGCAGGGTGTGTCTAGAGACAGGCCAGGCCCTGCGTTCTTGAGTTGGAAGAGAAATTGAGTTAGGAGGGACAAGGCCCGATTTACTTTTACCCAGAAGTCAGAGCCGGGACCTAAGTGGTTTGCCCACATGGGGCCTCAAATTTCCCCAATAATATTATGCTGGACATCAGTGTAGCCAGACGTGACACCTGAAAAAAAAAAACACTTTGGCTTACAGGAACGGGTTCTTTGGGGGCACATGGCCTCCTGGGGGGAGGTCCTCCGAAGAGAAGGGAGGTGACCTGACTTGGGTGCTCATGGGCGCCCCCTGGCCTCTGTGCTGAGAACTGACTGTAGGTGTGAGGGCAGAGCGGCAGGACCAGGACCAAAGCCAGTCACTCCACCACTAGGCAGGAGGTGATCCGGCTGGCTGGACCAGGAGAGGTCTGAGCAGGTGTGGGGAAAGTAGTCCAGGATTTTTTTTTTTTCTTGAGATGGAGTCTCGCTCTGTCACCCAGGCTGGAGTGCAGTGGCGCAATCTCGGCTTGCTGCAACCTCCGTCTCCCGGGTTTAAGCGATTCTCCTGCCTCAGCCTCCAGAGTGGCTGGGAGTACAGGCATGTCCCACCACGCCCGGTTAATTTTTGTGTTTTTATTAGAGATGGGGTTTCTCCATGTTGGCCATGCTGGTCTCAATCTCCTGACCTCAGGCAATCCACCCGCCTCGGCCTCCCGAAGTGCTGGGATTACAGGCATGAGCCACTGCACCTGGCTGATTTTTTGTTTGTTTGTTTGGCTTTCCTTTGTTTTGTTTTGTTTATTAGAGACAGGGTCTTATTCTATTGCACAGGCTGGAGTGAAATGGTGCAATCATAGCTCACTGCAGCCTCAACCTCCTGGACTCAAGTCATCCTCTTACCTCAGCCTCCCAAATAGCTGGGACCACAGGCACGAACCACCACACCCACCCAAGAATACATCCTGGGGCTGAGCACGGTGGCTCACACCTGTAATCGCAGCACTTTGGGAGGCTGAGGAGGGCAGATCACTTGAGCTTAGGGGTTTAAGACCAGCCTGGCCAATACAATAAAACGTCATCGCTACTAAAAATACAAAAATCAGCCAGTCATGTAATCCCAGCTACTTGGGAGGCTGAGAATCATTTGAAACCGGGAGACCAAGGTTGCAAAGAGCTGAGATCTTGCCACTGCACTCCAACCTGGGTGACACAGCCAGACTTTGTCTTAAAAAAAAAAAAAAATACATCTTGGGCCAGAGATGAGATAGGTGGCTCCCTCCTGTAATCTTAGCTACTTGGGAGGAGGCTGAAGCAGGAGGTTGAGCCCAGGAGTTCAAAGTCAGCCTGGGCAACAAGGCAAAACCCCATCTCTACGAAAAATACTAAAATTAGCTGGGTGTGGTAGGAGGCTCACTTGAGCCTAGGAGGTCAAAGCTATGGTGAGCTATGATGGCACCACTGCACTTCAGCCTGGATGACAGAGCGAGACCCTGTCTAAAAAAAAAGAGAGAGAGAAAAGAAAAGAAAAAGAAAATATTGTGCCTGTAAGAAAAAAAGCTTTTTAAAATATCTGATGGGTCTGTGGGTTTCACTGTCATTGCTTGCCCATTGGGATTTTTTTTTTTTTTTTTTTTTTGAGACGGAGTCTCGCTCTGTCACCCAGGCTGGAGTGCAGTGGCCAGATCTCGGCTCACTGCAAGCTCTGCCTCCTGAGTTTACACCATTCTCCTGCCTCAGCCTCCCGAGTAGTTGGGACTACAGGCGCCCGCCACCTCGCCCGGCTAGTTTTTTTGTACTTTTTAGGAGAGACGGGGTTTCACCGTGTTAGCCAGGATGGTCTCGATCTCCTGACCTTGTGATCCGCCTGTCTCGGCCTCCCAAAGTGGTGGGATTACAGGCTTGAGCCACCGCGCCCAGCTGCCCATTGGGATTTAAAAAAGGAAAAAGAACAGAAAAGACAGTAGTGCTCAAAGGACATGCTCCTGACAGAGCTGGAGTCTCAGAGAAAGGTAGGAGTTGGCTGGGTGCGGTGGCTCACGCCTGTAATCCCAGCATTTTGGAAGGCCAAGGCAGGAGGATCATTTGAGCTTAGGAGTTTGAAACCAGCCTCGGCAA
>NC_045454.1:38578598-38592733 GCF_002776525.5 Piliocolobus tephrosceles
ATGGGAAGGAAGAAGGAAAGGAAGAAAAAAAAGAGAAGGAAGGAAGGAAGGGAGGGAGGGAGGGGAAAAGAGAGAGAAAAGAAAGGAAGGAGAGAGCAGAAGGAAGGTAGGTAGTAGTCAAGACTCATTCCAAGGTTTGGGGCCTGATCAACTGAAAGTGAGAATTGCTGTCACCATGCTGGGGAAGACAGGGTAACGGGCAGATTTGGGGTGTCAATCAAGACCTCAATTCCAGATGGGTTCAGTTTGAGATGCCCTGAGACATCCTTATAGAGAAAGCAAGACAGAGAAATACCTCAGGAGTTCAGGGAGAAGGGCTGGTGTGGTGTTTTTTATCACCACTGTTGCCATTTGTTTCTCTTTGCTCCTGCAAAGACCTCTCTAGAAAACAGTGTGATGTGCACAGCTGCTGGGTGTCACTTCCTAAAACCCAACAGTCAAAGGCAGGTGCCAGGCTGGGTGCAGTGGTTCAAGCCTGTAATCCCAGCACTTTGGGAGACTGAGGCGGGTGGATCACCTGAGGTCAGGAGTTCAAGACCAGCCTGGCCAACATGGCAAAATCCTGTCTTTACTGAAAATACAAAAATTAGTCAGGCATGGTTGCGGGCGCCTGTAATCCCAGCTACTCCGGAGCCTGAGGCAAGAGACTTGCTTGAACCTCCAGGAGGCAGAGGTTGCAGTGAGCCAAGATTGCGCCACTGCATTCCAGCCTGGGAGACAGAGCAAGACTTCTGTCTGAATTAAAAACAAACAAACAAGGCCGGGTGCGGTGGCTCAAGCCTGTAATCCCAGCACTTTGGAAGGCCGAGATGGGTGGATCATGAGATCAGGAGATTGAGACCATCCTGGCTAACACGGTGAAACCCCGTCTCTACTAAAAATACAAAAAAATTAGCTGGGCGAGGTGGCGGACGCCTGCAGTCCCAGCTGCTCAGGAGACTGAGGCAGGAGAATGGCGTGAACCCAGGAGGTGGAGCTTGTAGTGAGCTGAGATGGCGCCACTGCACTCCAGCCTGGGCGACAGAGCCAGACTCTGTCCCAAAAACAAACAAACAAACAAAAGGCAGGTGACAGTGCTGGGGCTGTAACCTGAGGCCACAGGACTCAGCCCTGTCTCCAGGATCATCTGCCTGGGGCTACGTCCCTCGGTGCTGTCCCTCCTGTCCCCCACATCTCAGTCCACCCTGTCCCCAAAGTTGAAGAAAGTAGAACCCACTCCCTAGTGGGACAGCTCATGTCCTGGGGTTGGAGCCAAGATTCCACGTCTATCAGTCACTGCATCCTTCAGCTCCTGTCTCCCCTTCTCTGCGCCTCAGTCTCCTCCTCTGTAGAGTGGGGGTGATAGCAGTCCCATTCCCAGGAGCTCAACACGATCCAGTGAGATTAGACATGAAAAGCGACTAGCACAGAGCCTGACACACAGCAAGGGTCCAATACAGGTTTCAATTTCTATGATGTGTCCATTATGACATATTGCATCTATCCGTGGTTGTGCCCTCAGCACATTTTAATAATAGCAGCTGGTATGCAGTAAGTGCTTACCACCATCAGGGGCATTTGACCATTTGACATGGAATAGCCCACTTAATCCTAACATGCTCATAACCACCTAAGGAGGTATGTACTATTATTTTTTTTAATTATTTTTTTTGGAGACTGAGTCCCGCTCTGTCTCCCAGGCTGGAGTGCAGTGGCACATTCTCAGCTCACTGCAACCTCCACCTCCCGAATCAAGCTCACTGCAACCTCTGCCTCCCGAGAATCAAGCCATTCTCCTGCCTCAGCTTCCAGAATAGCTGGCATTACAGGTGCACGTCACTGTGCCCAGCTAATTTAATTATTTGTTTGTTTATTTATTTATTTATTTATTTTTTGAGGCGGAGGCTTGCTCTGTCACCCGGACTGGAGTGCAGTGGCCGGATCTCAGCTCACTGCAAGCTCCGCCTCCCGGGTTCACGCCATTCTCCTGCCTCAGCCTCCCGAGTAGCTGAGACTACAGGCGCCCGCCACCTCGCCCAGCTAGTTTTTGTATTTTTAGTAGAGACGGGGTTTCACCGTGTTAGCCAGGATGGTCTCGATCTCCTGACCTCGTGATCCGCCCGTCTTGGCCTCCCAAAGTGCTGGGATTACAGGCTTGAGCCACCGCGCCCGGCTAATTATTTATTTTTTAAGATGGAGTCTCGCTCTGTCGCCAGGCTGGAGTGCAGTGGCATGATCTCGCCTCACTGCAAGCTCTGCCTCCTGGGTTCACACCATTCTCCTGTCTCAGTCTCCCAAGTAGCTGGGACTACAGGCTCCTGCCACCATGCCCGGCTAATTTTTTGTATGTTTAGTAGAGACAGGGTTTCACCGTGTTAGCCAGGATGGTCTCGATCTCCTGACCTCATGATCCGCCCGCCTCGGCCTCCCAAAGGGTTGGGATTAAAGGCATGAGCCACCATACCCGGCCTGTATTTTTACTAGAGACAGAGTTTTTGCCACGTTGGCCAGGCTGGTCCCAAACTCCTGACCTCAGGTGATCCACTCACCTCGGCCTCCCAAAGTGCTGGGATTACAGGCGTGAGCCACCATGCTTGGCCTTTTTCTTTTTTTGAGACAAGGTCTCAGTTTGTCACCCAGGCTATAGTGCAGTGGCATGATCTCAGCTCACTGCAACCTCCACCTCCCAGGTTCAAGCGATTCTTGTGCCTCCTGAGTAGCTGGGATTACAGGTGCACACCACCACACCTGGCTGATTTTTGGCATTTTTAGTAGAGACAGGGTTTCTCCATGTTGGTCAGGCTGGTCTTGAACTCCTGGCCTCAAGTGATCCACCTGCCTCGGCCTCCCAGAGTGCTAAAATTACAGGTGTGAGCCACCATGCCCGGCTGGGGTGTATTATTATTATCTCCATTTTACAGATGAGGAGACTGAGGCACAGAAGGGGATGGGCCTCACACAAGGTTGCAGAGCTGCTGAGCAGCACAGGTTATGGAGAAAAAACAATTCTACCCCAGAACCTCAGGTCGACTACGGATGGAATAAAGACTCAGGAAAAGTAAAACCGTAGAATGGACGGGGCGCGGTGGCTCATGCCTGTGATCCCAGCACTTTGGGAGGTCCAGGTGGGCAGATCATGAGATCAGGAGTTCGAGACCAGCCTGGCCAATATGGTGAAACCCTGTCTCACTAAAAATACAAAAATATTAGCCGGGCATGGTGGCACAGCCTGTAATCCCAGCTACTCGGGAGGCTGACACAGGAGAATTCCTTGAGCTCAGGAGGCAGAGGTTGCAGTGAGCCGAGATCGCGCCACTGCACTCCAGCCTGAGTGACAGAGTGACTCTGTCTCAGACAAAAAAAAAAAAAAGAGGCCGGGCACGGTGGCTCACGCCTGTAATTCCAGCACTTTGGGAGGCCAAGGCAGGCAGATCACGAGGTCAGGAAATCGAGACCATCCTGGCTAACACGGTGAAACCCTGTCTCTATTAAAAATACAAAAAAATTAGCGAGACATGGTGGCGGGCACCTGTAGTCCCAGCTACTCGGGAGGCTGAGGCAGGAGAATGGCATGAACCAGGGAGGCAGAGGTTGCAGTGAGCCGAGATCGCACCGCTGCACTGCAGCCTGGACGACACAGCGAGACTCTGTCTCAAAACAAAAAAGAAAAGGAAAATAAAAGAAAATGTGGAAGAGTCAGGTGCGGTGGCTCACTCATGCCTGCAATCCCAGCACTCTGGGAGGTCAAAGCAGTGGATTACTTGAGGCCAGGAGTTCAAGACCAGTCTGGACAACATAGCAAAACCCGGTCTTCACTAAAAAATACAAAAATTAGCTAGGCATGGTGGCATCTGCCTCTAATCCCAGCTACTCGGGAGGCTGAGGCATGAGAATCGCTTGAGCCTGGGAGGTGGATGTTGCAGTGAGCTGAGATCATACCACTGCACTCCAGCCTGGGTGACAGAGTGAGACTGTTTCAAAAAAAATAAAGAAAATGTGGAAGAGTAAGTTTGCCACATGGAGATGAAAAGTCCTTCTGTCGTTTTATTTTGGGAGATAGGGTCTTGCTCAGTAACCCAGGCTGGAATGCATGGTGTGATCACAGCTTGTAGGCTTGAACTCCTGGGCTCAAGTGATCCTCCCACCTCAGCCTCCTGAGTAGCTGGGACTATAGTCCAGTGCTTCCATGCCTGGCTAATTTTTTTATTTTTTGTAGAGACAGGGTCTCACTATGTTACCCAGGCTGGTCTTGAACTCCTGGTGTCGAGGAAGCCACGCGCCTCAGCCTCCCAAAGTGCTGGGATTACAGGTGAGAGCTAGTGTGCCCAGCCAAGCATTCTTTTTTTTTTTTTTGAGACGGAGTCTTGCTCTGTTGCCCAAGCTGGGGTGTAGTGGTGTGATCTTGGCTCACTGCAACCTCCACCTCCCGGGTTCACGCCATTCTCCTGCCTCAGCCTCCCGAGTAGCTGGGACCACAGGCACCTGCCACCATGCCCAGCTAATTTTTTGTATTTTTAGTAGAGACGGGGTTTCACTGTGTTAGCCAGGATGGTCTCTATCTCCTGACCTCGTGATCTGCCCACCTCGGCCTCCCAAAGTGCTGGGATTACAGGAGTGAGCTAGTGTGCCAAGCCGAGCCTTCTTAATATAACTTCACAGTGGGTTCTATTATATCAAAATTAAGAATTTCCCTCCAATGAAGGAGATCGTGGGTGAAGCAAATTTTCACATGACAGAGTGAGAGGATAAATATACAATGTCTAAAACTGCACCTGGCTGATCAGGAGAGTTACATGGTTTAATAAATAGGAACTTCTTGGAATGATGTCTGGCACATAGGAAGCTGTAACTCATAACTCACTGTAGCCTAGATTCCCGGACTCAAGTGATCCTCCTGCCTCAGCCTCCCGAGTAGCTGGGACTACAGGCGCACACCACCACAACCATTTTTGTAGAGATGGAGGTCTTGCTATGTTGCCTAGGCTAGACTCGAACTCCTGCCCTCAAGCGATCCTTTCAGCCTCAGCCTCCAAGTCGCTGGGATTAGAGGCTGCAGCCACTGCACCTAGCAAAACAATGATGTTCTAACTCACTCAACCTTCCCTTCTGCATGTGTTAGCTGGCATTCAAGGATGGATTTTTTTTTCTTTTTTTCTGTTTTTTGTTTGTTTGTTTGTTTTTGTTTTTGTTTTTGTTTTGAGATGGAGTTTCGCTCTTTCGCCCAGGCTGGAGTGCAGTGGCGCGATCTCCACTCACTGCAACCTCCGCCTTCCAGTTTCAAGCGATTCTCCTGCCTCAGCCTCCTGAGTAGCTGGGATTACAGGCATCCGCCATCATGCCTGGCTAATTTTTGTATTTTTAGTTGAGACGAGGTTTCACCACGTAGGCCAGGCTGACCTCGAACTCCTGACCTCGTGATCCGCCCACCTCGCCCTCCCAAAGTGTTGGGATTACAGGTGTGAGCCACTGCACCCGGCCTCTTTTTTCTTTTAAAGGAACAGAGGTAGCACTCACATCTGAACTGCTCACCGTTGGGACTTCCCAGCCTCGGCTTTTAGGCATTCCTCTTGAGCTATAAAATCAGGAAGGAGGGCTGGGCACAGTGGCTCACACCTGTAATCCCAGTACTTTTGGGAGGCCAAAGAGGGAGGATGGCTTGAGCCCAGGAGTTCGAGACCAAATCTGTGCAACATGGTGAGACCCTGTCTCTATCAAAATCAAACAAACGGGCCTGGCGCAGTGACTCATGCCTGTAACTCCAGCATTTTGGGAGGATGAGGCAGGTGGATCACTTGAGGCCTGGAGTTCGAGACCAGCCTGGCCAACAGGGTGAAATCCTGTCTCTACTAAAAATACAAAACTAGCCGGGTGTGGAGGCAGGCGCCTGTAATCCCAGCTAATCAGGAGGCTGAGGCAGGAAAATCGCTTGAACCTGGGAGGCGGAGGTTGTAGTGAGCCGAGATTGCTCCATTGCACTCCAGCCTGGGCAACAAGAGTGGAACTCTGTCTCAAAACAAACAAACAAACAAATAAACAAAGGAACAGGCCGTGCACAGTGACTCATGCCTGTAATCCCAGCATTTCAGGAGGATAAGGCAGGTGGATCACTTGAGGCCAGGAGTTCAAGACCAGACTGGCCAACATGGCAAAACCCCATCTCTATTAAAAATACAAAAAATTTAGCCAAGCATGATGGCGCACGCCTGTAATCCCAGCTACTCAGAAAACTGAGGTGTGAGAATTACTCGAGCCTGAGAAGCGGAGGTTGCAGTGAGCTGAGACTGCACCACTGCACTGCAGCCTGGGCGACAGAGTGAGGCTTTGTCTCAAAAAAACAAACAAACAACAACAACAACAACAAAATTAGCCAGGTGTGGTGGTATATGCCTGTGGTCCCAGCTACTCGGTAGGCTGAGATGGGAGGATTGCTTGAGCCTAGGAGGCAGAGGTTGCAGTGAGCCGAGATCCTGCTACTGCACTACAGCCTGGCCGACAGAGCTAGACACTGTTTCAAAAAAAAAAAAAAAAAAAATCAGAAAGGAGGTGCCCAGCGCTGTTCTGTGTCTAGAGCAATCCCATAATCCCATCACCCCTTCTCTGGGCACTTCGTCATCAGGAAACAGGAGCCAGATGGAGTCTGGCTCAGGACTCTGCAGCCTCAGTCATGCTGTACCCTGGGCTCAGCATCCTGTCCTCTCCAAGTGAGCAGGGGGCAGCTCAGATGCCAGGCTCAAGCAGGGCAGGCAGCACAGTCACACAGAGGGCACTGGCCAGCCCAGGCAACTGATTGCTCAGTGGGATGGCAGAGGTCAGCAGAACAGGAAGGGAGGGACAATAGCTGTGCCTGTTGCCTGGCCTGCCACAGCAATCTCAGTGTTTGCCAGCTGGGAGGGGCCGGCCAGGCAATCCTCAGCAGCGAAGCTCAAGGTTCCATCTCCCCTTTCAGTGTGCCCCTCTGCAAGTCCTGGTGGGGCTGAGATGCACAACATCTCACCCTGGGAACTGCAAAGAACCAGTCTTTCTGTGAAGCTTGAGCAGAGTCTCAGCACTTAGAGGCTTCCAGGAACTACAGTTCCCAGAACACATGGCATTCAGCCCCAGTTGCTGTACAAGTGGCTGGGTTTGAACTAGAACAAGGAAATCTCTCCTGTCTCAGGAACCGAGTGTCCTGGCCTGGTCCAGGTGCATTTGTGACTCTTGTTTCTTGGATCTGTGCCCACCTGATAAATCCCCCTTCCTTATAAACTACCTGTTGTTATTTGTCCACACAGGTTTGCTGAGAATTTGCTGTGTGGCAGCCTGAGGTGAGAGTGACAAGACAGACTCGGCCTCCACCCTCAGTCAGATGGAGGAGACAGATCTATGAAAGGCTGGCTGGGCACCCTCTGTGACCTAGCCCATAGTAAGAGCCCAATAAACCAACAAGCAAATAAACTCTCTCACCCTTGCCTTTCATTCCACCTTGCTTTTCCACACTGATTTACTAGCTCCCACGATACTGCACTATCCTAAAGCATACTGTATCGCTCTGTTCGGCTTTCGCACGCTCTGTTACCTCTACCAGGAGCACATTAGGCTTATTCACTGACGCGTCTGCAGAGGTAGGACAGAGCCTGGCACGGAGCAGGGAGCACATTCAATATTTGATGAGTGAGTGAATGAATGTCCATTGTACAGCCCAGGAAGTAGGGACACTCGGGACCCTCCCTATTCATGTCGGTCCCCCGCCCGCCCCCAGAGAATGAATGCATCTTTTTATCCGCTGCGAGGATGGCCGGTCTGGGGCAGAAGACGCCGGGCGGGGAACTGGGTTGGGGGCTGCCATTGACCCCTACCCAAGCCTCCTAAACGGTCCGCTTTCCTGGACGTCGGAAGTTCGAATCCTTTCCACGAAACCTGGCCTAGGTCACCTGACTCCCCCGCCCCTCACCACCCAGGGCACCCCAGATGGACACTCAGCCGACAGCACGTGGTTCAGGAGCCCCAGCTTCCTTCTCATTGGCCGCTCGGCTCCTTCCTCCTTCGCGATTGGCCGGGGCCCAGCTGCAGCTCCCCCCCTTCTCAGCCCTCCGTTGGTACAGCCCGCCGCGGCTTAGGCAGGGCGGGACGGTCCACTGCTTCGCGGCGCGGGGGGGAGTCGGGAAGAGCCGGGCGAGGCGGAGGGATCCCTCTGGAATGTTTCCGTCGGGTCCACCCGAAGCGGACGACGCGGATTGGCCGCAAGCACCGGGAGGCAGCCACTGATTGGCCGGCCCCGGGTGTCGGCCCCGCCCCCCAGGCGCCGCTGCGGGAGAGGCCCGGGCTGGAGTTTGCGGAGGGCCGAGCCGGGTGCGCACGGGAAGGCGGCGGCGGCGCAGGTGAGTGACCTCGGCGGGAAGGATGTGTCTGCTCCGGCCCCCCGGGGGTCTCGGACCTGCGAGGATCCGGTCGATCGCGCAGGGTGGGGCCGGCCCAGTGGACGCGACTGGAGGTCTAGGCTGCGCGCGGGGATGCCGGAGGCCCCTTTCCGGGGAGAGCGGGAGTGGGGGGTGGTGGGGGCAGCTCCCTTCCTGCTGGGGGGCAGGGGACAAACGCCTCCCAACGCTGGGCTGGGGTCCCTGGGCTTGCCCCTCCCCCCGTCCCCCGTCTGGACGGCCCCATCCCAGCGTGGAGAGGCGCGGGGTCGGTGTTTCTGACCCTTTGCTGGGCACTTCCCCTCAGCTAACAGCGTCTGAACCCTCCAGGGTCTGGGGGAGACGCAGTGAGAACCAGGGTCTGGATAACAATCATGAAAAACTCCACTCCAGCTAGCGTTTATTGGAGGGCTTCCGTGTCAGGTATTTACCATGCGGATCATTGACTCTAAACACCTCAATGGGAGGTGCTGTGCCTTGTAAAAAAGGTGAGGCAGCCAACCCAGAGAGGTGGAGTGACTTGCCCAAGGTCACACAGCTAGTAACTGGCACATCTGGCACTGGAACTCATGCCCCTGGGTCCAGAACTGGAGTCAAGCCTCTAGACTGGATACCAATAACTCATGGCTCAATTGTTGCTGAGTAGCTTTGGCCCCCTACCCCTCCCACCCCTACCCCGTACGCATCTTAAGGGCCACGGCTGCTGGTCTTTTGCTTTACCAGCCACTCAGACAGGAAGCTGCCCTCCTGTCCCTTCTCCCCTGAGCTGGAGAGGGCAGGTCTGACTACCTGGGTCCAGAGAAGAGAGTGACGTCTGCAGGGGGCCAGGATGCTGGGGTCCTGGGCCCCCTGGGTCCCCCCTGGCAACCTGGGCCGAGGTTGGGAAGTAGGCGTTCTCCCCGGAAACACCCAGGAGCCGGTTTTTCAAGAGTGAATCAGAGGCCTCTCTCCCTCCTTCTCTCCAAAGCAATACTGAGCTGGAAGGGGGAGCCTGGGCGTGGTTTCCCCTTCCCCTAACTTCTGTGTGCTCCCAGGAACCCCGTTCCCCTCCTCCTGCTGGCCACACTGTGTTTCTGTGTGGGGGTGGGGTTGCTAAGTTTCAGGCCCTTCCCAGGATGAGGGGGTGAGGATGCTGAAATTCCAGCCCAAACACTGTATATCCGGGCTGAAGTGTCTTTTCTTCATCTCTGTTTTCAGGTGTGAGGGGTGCCAGGGAAAGTGGGGAGGCCAGTACAGTTAGCACCTCCACAGCAGGCATGTTTGGGGGTCTGTTTCGAGGATGGAGGAGCACAGAGAGCAGTCAGAATGAGGACCTGAGACACATTCATTCATTCACTTAGTCTACAAATATCTGGTGAGCACCTACTATGTGCATGTGCTAGGCACTGTTCTTGGCACGGAAAATACAATAGTGAACAAAACAAAATTTCTGCTTTTGAGGAGTCGGCACTCTGAAAGGAAGCAGCCAACAAACAAGTTAGCAAGTAAATAAAGAAGATAATTTCAGATGGCATTAAATGCTATGAATAAAATACGAGCAGGTGGTACTGTAGAGAGTAGTTGTGGGCAGGGGGTGCCGGCCCCACAGATATCAGACAAGGGGGCCGGGCGTGGTGGCTCACGCATGTAATCCCAGCACTTTGGGAGGCCTAGGTGAGTGGATTGCTTGAGGGCAGGAGTTTGAGACCAGCCTGGCCAACATGGGGAAACCCTGTCTCTACTAAAAATAGAAAAATTGGCGGGGCGCGGTAGCTCACGTCTGTAATCCCAGCACTCTGGGAGGCTGAGACAGGTGAGTCAAGAGGTTAGGAGTTCGAGACCAGCCTGATCCACATGGTGAAACCCCCTCTTTACTAAAAATACGAAAATTAGCTAGGTGTGGTGGCATGTGCTTGTAAGCCCAGCTACTCAGGAGGCTGAGGCAGGAGAATCGCTTGAACCCGGGAGGTGGAGGTTGCAGTGAGCTGAGATCGTGCCACTGCACTCCAGCCTGGACTACAGAGTGAGACTCCATCTTTTTTTTTTTTTTTTTTTTTTTCTGAGACGGAGTCTCGCTCTGCTGCCCAGGCTGGAGTGCAATGGCCGGATCTCAGCTCACTGCAAGCTCCGCCTCCCGGGTTTACGCCATTCTCCTGCCTCAGCCTCCGGAGTAGCTGGGACTACAGGCGCCCGCCACGTCGCCCGGCTAGTTTTTTGTATTTTTTAGTAGAGACGGGGTTTCACCGGGTTAGCCAGGATGGTCTCGATCTCCTGACCTCATGATCCGCCTGTCTCGGCCTCCCAAAGTGCTGGGATTACAGGCTTGAGCCACCGCGCCCGGCCGAGACTCCATCTTAAAAAAAATAAAAATAGGCTGGGCGTGGTGGCTCATGCCTATAATCCCAGCACTTTGGGAGGCCGAGGCAGGTGGATCACCTGAGGTCAGGAGTTCAAGACCAGTCTGACCAACATGGAGAAACCCTGTCTCTACTAAAAATACAAAATTAGCCAGGTGTGGTGGCACATGCCTGTAATCCCAGCTACACAGGAGGCTGAGGCAGGAGAATCGCTTGAACCCGGTAGGTGGAGGTTGTGGTGAGCCAACATCGCGCCATTACACTCCAGCCTGGGCAACAAGAATGAAACTCCGTCTCAAAAATAAATAAATAATAAAAATACAAATACAAAAATTAGCCAGACGTGGTGGTGCCTGCCTGTAATCTCAGCTACTAGGGAGGCTAGGGGAGGAGAATCGTTTGAACCCAGGAGGTGGAGGTTGCAGTGAGCTGAGATCGTGCCATTGCGCTCCAACCTGGGTGACAGAGCGAGACTCCATCTCAAAAAAAAAAAAAAAAAAGAAGATGGGCAAGGCCAAGGTCTTTAGGCTGGACCAAGCTTGGAATCGTGTGGTTGGCGCAGAAGATGAACCCAGAGCAGCGATTGTGCAGGGGTGTGTGGATCACAGTAAGGAGTTTGCAGTTTTTCTTCCAGAAGGTGGGAAACCGTTGTAAAGTTTCAGGCAGGGCAGTGATGCCATCTGGTTTACGTTTTAAAATAGAGACATGAAGTTAAATGACAGCCTGAGGCTGGAAGACAAGAGTTCTGCCAGGGCAGCATGCAATTAGGTTCATGGGCCTGAGCCGTCTGTACCACAGGGGCGGTTCCAGCTTGCTGGTGCAAGCCTGGGAGGCTCCCTGGAGGAGTGGGCCTGGAGTAGGTATTGGCAGGCAGAGAGGGCTGGGATATTCCTGGGCAGGGCAGGGCAGAGGAGGAGACACCCATAATAACGACAACAGCGTCCTTAAATGGAGTCTGAGCAGAATGTAGATGGAATACACGAGTAATCTCTTTGGATTTCCACAACCACCTTGAGAGTGACAGGAATTCCACCCATTTTTCAGATGAAGAAACTGAGGCCCTGTGACGTGAAGTGACTTGCCCCCGGCCACGCAGCTGGTAAGTGGCAGGGGTGGGATTTGAACCCAGGCCACGAAGCCTCTTATGGCCGTGGCAGGCAGATTCATTAATCACTCACTTCCCTCGCTGCTGTTAATCCCTCCTTATAGGTGGGGACATGGAAGCTGGCCTGAACCAGGGCAGTGGGTGTGGGCAGAGAAAGAGAGTAAGAAGGCTGGGAACTGGTGGTCAGGATCTTAGGAAAAGGAGGAAGCTTGAATCTTGGTACAGATGGCAGTAGCAAGGCCGGGCGCTGTGGCTCACACCTGTAATCCCAGCACTTTGGGAGGCCGAGGTGGGCGGATCACGAGGTCAGGAGATCGAGACCATCCTGGCTAACATGGTGAAACCCTGTCTCTACTAAAAATACAAAAAATTAGCCAGGCATGGTGGCGGGCGCCTGTAGTCCCAGCTACTCAGGAGACTGAGGCAGGAGAATGACATGAATCCGGGAGGCAGAGCTTGCAGTGAGCCGAGATCATACCACTGCACTCTAGCCTGGGCAACAGAGCGAGACTCCGTCTCAAAAAAAAAAAAAAAAAAGATGGCAGTAGCAGTAATTGTCACCAATATTTATGCAACCCTTATTGTGTGCCAGGAGTGTTCAAGCACATGCATGATTTCCTTTGAGCTCAGAGAGGTTAAGACCCTTGCTTAAAGTCACACAGCTATTAAGTGATGAAGCCAGGTTCCAGATTCATGTTTTTAGCTTCCTGCCTCCCAGTGCATAGAGCTAGCAGAGTTGGAGGGATGATGAGGGGTCTTTTCTTTTTTCTTTTTGTTTTTCTTTTCTTTTTTTTTTTTTTTTTTGAGACAGAGTCTTGCTCTGTCACTCAGGCTGGAGTGCAGTGGCATGATCTCGGCTCACTGCAAACTCTGTCTCCCGGGTTCATGCCATTCTCCTGCCTCAGCCTCCCGAGTAGCTGGGACTACAGGCGCCTGCTGCCACCATGCCCGGCTAATTTTTTGTATTTTTGTTTTTCTTTAGTAGAGATACGGTTTCACCGTGATCTCGATCTCGTGACCTCATTCTCTGCCCGCCTCGGCCTCCCAAAGTGCTGGAATTACAGGCGTGAGCCACCGTGCCCAATCTCTCTTTTTTCTTTTGTTTCTTTTTTATTTTTTTCTTTTGAGACAGGGTCTTGCTGTTGCCCAAGCTGGAGTGCAATGGTATGATCGTGGCTCACTGCAACCTCCACCTCCCAGGTTCAAGCAATTCACCTGCCTCAGCCTCCAGAGTAGGTGGGATTTCAGGCATGCGCCAGCATACCTGGCTAATTTTTCTGTGTTTTTAGTAGAGATCGGGTTTCACCATGTTGGCCAGGCTGGTCTCAAACTCCTGACCTCAAATAATCCACCGTCCTTGGCCTCCCAAAGTGCTGGGATTACAGATGTGAGTGAGCCACTGTGCCTGGCCCCGCTAATTTTTTTTTGATTTTTAGTAGACATGGGGTCTTGCTATGTTGCCCAGGCTGGTCTCAAACTCCTGAGCTCAATCCATCCTCATGCTTCAGCGTCCCAAAGTGCTGAGATTACAGGTGTGAGCCACTGCGCCTGGCCGGTGAGTGCCTGTTGTATGCTAGCCTCTGTGATGGGTGCTATGAATAGAGAGATGAGGGAACTGATACAAGACTAGTATCCAGAATATATAAAGAGTTCTCACAAATCAATAAGAAAAAGGAGAGGCCATGCAATTAAAAACAGACCATGCATTTAAAAAAAAGTGGGCAAAGACAGGCAGTTCACAGAAAGACAAATCCAAATAGTTAAGAAATATATGGCTGGGCGTGGTGGCTCATGCCTGCCTTGGCCTCCCAGAGTGTTAGGATTACAGGTGTGAGCCACCACGCCCAGCCGACCCTGGTTTTTCTTTCCAGCAAGGTCAGAGCCCGGAGAGGGGTCAGAGCAGAGACAAATGTGATGTGACTTATATTTTACAGGACCATTCTGGCTGCTGTCTGGACAAGAAGTCGTAGGGGGTTAGGGTGGAAGCTGGGAAGCCCACAGGAGCCAACCGCACTAGTTTAGGTGAGTGATCATGGAGATGGACCAGGTGAGATGAGAGGGTGTATTAGGGGACAGATGAATGAATAGATGCATGAACAAATGGATACATGAGACTGGGTGCAGTGGCTCACGCCTGTAATCCCAGCACTTTGGGAGGCCAAGGCGGGCAAATCACCTGAGGTCAGGAGTTTCAGGCCATGGTGGTCAACATGGAGAAACACCATCTCTACTAAAAATAAAAAAATGAGCCAGGCGTGGTGGTACGCACCTGTAATCCCAGCTACTCAGGAGGCTGAGGCAGGAGAATCGCTTGAACCCAGG
>NC_045454.1:38602733-38649320 GCF_002776525.5 Piliocolobus tephrosceles
CTATTCTATTCTATTCTATTCTATTCTATTCTATTCTATTCTATTCTATTCTATTCTATTTTTAGATGGAGCCTTAGTCTGTCACCCAGGCTAGAGTGCAGTGGTGCTATCTCGACTCGCTGCAACCTCCACCTCCCAGGTTCAAGCTATTCTTGTACCTCAGCCTCCCAAGTAGCTAGGATCACAGGTGCACACCACCACACCTGGCTAATTTTTATATTTTTAGTAGATGTGGGGTTTTACCATGTTGGCCAGGCTGGTTTCAAACTCCTGACCTCAAATAATCCGCCCACCTCAGCCTTCCACAGTGGTGGGATTACAGGCGTGAGCCACTGCACCCAGCCCTGTTACTACTTTTATATAAAAGTGTCCCATCGCTATACAAGAGATGAGGATTTCAACCGAGGCCAGTTTGTTCTCTGAGTACTTCCTTGGGCTTGTCTGGTTTGAGCAGTGTGGGAGGGGCACCCAAGGCCCTTGCCCAGGCCCTGAGCCCCACTTCCTCTCCTACAGATCCTCTGGTGACCCCACTTCTCGCTGCTCATGCCGCTGGGACTGGGGCGGCGGAAAAAGGCGCCCCCTCTAGTGGAAAATGAGGAGGCTGAGCCAGGCCGTGGCGGGCTGGGCGTGGGGGAGCCAGGGCCCCTGGGTGGAGGTGGGGCGGGGGGGCCCCAAATGGGCTTGCCCCCCCCTCCCCCAGCCCTGCGGCCCCGCCTCGTGTTCCACACCCAGCTGGCCCATGGCAGTCCCACTGGCCGCATCGAGGGCTTCACCAACGTCAAGGAGCTGTATGGCAAGATCGCCGAGGCCTTCCGCCTGCCAACTGCCGAGGTACCCACTGGGGAACCGGGCACCAGGGTCCCTGATGGTGGGCCAGAGGCCTGGGCCTACATCCCGTTTGTGAGCTGGGATTCAGATGCCGAAGCTACAGATGTTAAGCCTGTGCCCCACTCATGGGGGCCAATGGCCTGGGCTGGATCTGTGTTCCCATCAGGCACTGGGAGGGCTGTACGCCCAGTAGATTATGCAAGACTGATGGCCAGGGCTGGATGCTGAGTTCCCAGCAGGCACTGGGATACCTGAGCTTCAGTGGACTGTGGGAGGCCAGGGCTGGATGTATTGATTGGATGGATGGATTGAGAGGCCTGCATCCCAGTCTATTGTGCAAGACTGACAGCCAGGGCTGGACGCTGAGTTCCTATCAGGCATTAGGAGGCCTGTGCCTCAGTGAAGTATGGAGAACTGGAGGCCAAACCTGGATGCTGAGTTCCCATCAGGCATTGGGAGGCCAGTGCCCCAGGAGATGGTGGAGCCTGGAGGCCAGATACAAGATGCACTTCTCCGTGATGCCTTGGAGAATCCCAACACTGTGGGAGGCTGGCTTGCCTAGCACCAAGCACTGTGGGGATGGATGGGAGGGGGGCAAGGATGGCAGTAGTGGGTTTGAACAAGTAGATGCAGGGGTCTCCATAAGTGGGGTGAGTTTCTGTGTCCTCCACAAGTATTTCCTGAGCACTCACTGTGTGCCAGGCTCCACTCCCTGAAAGCAGCAATGATTTTTTTTTTTTTTTTTTTGGGATGGAGTCTTGCTCTGTCACCAGGCTGGGGTGCAATTGTGTAATCTTGGCTCACTGCAACCTCCACCTCCTGGATTCAAACCATTTTCCTGCCTCAGCCTCCCGAGAAGTTGGGATTGCAGGTGCCTGTCACCACGCCCAGCTAATTTTTGTATTTTTAGTAGAGACAGGATTTCACCATGTTGATCAGGCTGGTCTTGATCTCCTGACCTCGTGATCCACCCGCCTCGGCCTCCCAAAGTGTTGGGATTACAGGTGTGAGCCACCGCGCCCGGCACAGCAATGAATTTTTGCTAGGACAGAAATCCTAGCTGGGTACAGTGGTGCGCACCTATAGTCCCAGCTACTTGGGAGGTTGAGGTAGGGGGATCACTGGAACTCAGGAGTTCCTGGCCAGCCTGGGCAACATAATGAGGCTCTCATCTCTAAAAAAAAAATTATTTTAACTATGTGGGTGTGGTGGCGCGTGCCTGTGGTCCCAGCTACTCGGGAGACTGAGATAGGAGGATCACTTGAGCCCAGGAATTGGAGACCAGCCTGTGCAACATAGTGAGACCCCATATCTCCACAAAAAGTACAAAAATTAGCCAGGCATGGCTAGTCGTAGTTCCAGCTACTTGGGAGGCTGAGGTGGGAAGATTGCTGGAATCTGGGAGATTGAGGCTGCAGTGACTATGATTGCACCACTGCGCTCCAGCCTGGGTGACAGAGCAAGACCCTGTCTCAAAATAAAAAAAAGAAAGGAAAATTAAATCCTAGTCCTAGCAGAGCTGACACGCTAATGTGGGCCCTGCCCTGGCCCTGGCCCTGGCTCAGTGGGCGATCGGGCACTGGGATGGAATCCCACTAGTCCTCTCCCAGCCCTCTCCCTTCGCCCTCCAGTGGTGATTAGCAAAGGGGGAGGGAGTGGGGAGAGGGTTCAGCATCTCCCACCCCTGCAGGTGATGTTCTGCACCCTGAACACCCACAAAGTGGACATGGACAAGCTCCTGGGGGGCCAGATCGGGCTGGAGGACTTCATCTTTGCCCACGTGAAGGGGCAGCGCAAGGAGGTGGAGGTGTTCAAGTCGGAGGATGCACTCGGGCTCACCATCACGGACAACGGGGCTGGCTACGCCTTCATCAAGGTGCCTGGGGAGACGGGGCACCTC
Organism: Piliocolobus tephrosceles; assembly: GCF_002776525.5. Taxonomy (NCBI): domain Eukaryota; kingdom Metazoa; phylum Chordata; class Mammalia; order Primates; family Cercopithecidae; genus Piliocolobus; species Piliocolobus tephrosceles. The sequence goes on from NC_045454.1 coordinate 38,605,462, forward strand.
GGAGGCCTGGGAGTGAGGGTGGGCCACGGGACCCTGGAAACCAAGGCAGAGCCCCAAGGGCTGATGACTCCCCATCCCCGCAGCGCATCAAGGAGGGCAGCGTGATCGACCACATCCACCTCATCAGCGTGGGCGACATGATCGAGGCCATTAACGGGCAGAGCCTGCTGGGCTGCCGGCACTATGAGGTGGCCCGGCTGCTCAAGGAGCTGCCCCGAGGCCGTACCTTCACGCTGAAGCTCACGGAGCCTCGCAAGGCCTTCGGTGAGGAGCCGCCCCCTGGACCTCCCCAGTGGCGCTTCTCTTGGGCGCAGGCAGTGGTGCCGGGAGCGGCCAGCAGGTGGCGCCCGAGCCTGGCCAGCCGAAAGGGAAGTGGGTGCAGCTCCTACCGGCCCCGAAGCGAGGTGCTGGTCCTTGGCCCAGCCGGAGAGAAGGGTGGGGGCAAGGAGGAAGGTGTCCTCACCCCTGGCCAGCCCCCACCCCCAACAGGCCAGACTTGGCTGCTCAGTACCAGCCCCTCCCACTTTTCCATCTGGCTTCACTAACTCTCAGGAATGGGTCCCAGGCCCCTGAGATGGGGGTGGGGGACTGAATCACTTCTCCCGGCAGGTAGGGCTGGTCTGTGGCCCAGGAGCCATACCCCCTTGGCCAAGAGGAGACGGACTCAGGCAGCTGGAGACTCAGGCTGGGGTACACCCGCTTCCTGTCCCAGCCCCTGGGAGCAGAAGTGGCCCCTCCAGTCTCCTCTCTAGCATTTCCTATTCCTGGCCCCCAGCTGTCCCCCCTGCTCTGCCCCACAGCCACGCCAGGCCTGAGTCAGGATTTCTGCCCTCCTGGGATCACCCTGGCCCCAGCCCCCAGGAACTTGCAGAAGCTTGGAGAAGTTTGGGGTGGTGTCGAAAGCCAGGAGGGCCAAGTTCCTGCCCAGAGCATGCTAAAACCGAGCTTCCCACACACTCACCCCTCTCCTACCTCCCACAGACATGATCAGCCAACGCTCAGCGGGTGGCCGCCCTGGCTCCGGCCCACAACTGGGCACTGGCCGAGGGACCCTGCGGCTCCGATCCCGGGGCCCTGCCACGGTGGAGGATCTGGTGAGTGCTCCAGCTGGACCCTATCTCCAGCATTCCTTCCCTTTCTTTTTTTTGAGACAGAGTCTCACTGTTGTCACCCAGGCTGGAGTGTAGTAGCGCGATCTTGGCTCGCTGCAACCTCAGCCTCACAGGTTCAAGCGATTCTCTTGCCTCAGCCTACCAAGTAGCTGGGACTACAGGCACCCGCCACCATGCCCGGCTGATTTTTGTATTTTTAGTAGAGACGGGGTTTCACCATGTTGGCCAGGCTGGTCTCGAACTCCTGGCCTCAGGTGATCCAGCCTCCTTGGCCTCCCAAAGTGCTGGGATTATAGGCGTGAGTCACCGCGCCTGGCCCTCCCTTCCTTTTCATAATAGGCAGTGTTACCTGTTAGCTGAAGGGACTCTGGGCAGACAGCCTGGGTTCTAGTCCACTTCTGCCACTTCCCAGCTCCCAGGGACCTTCCTTGGGCACGTGGTCCTCAGTTTGCCCATCAGTAAAATGGGGATGAGATGAACACCGATACCTTCTTCTCAGGGTTGTCCTGAGGTCTAAATAGGAATATATGTAAAGTGGTGACAAGGGCGGTCAGTCCAATTACAATGTATATTCACATTGTTATGATGTCGCTGTCACCCCTCCCTGGCCCCCAGCCCTCTGCCTTTGAAGAGAAGGCCATTGAGAAGGTGGATGACCTGCTGGAGAGTTACATGGGTATCAGGGACACGGAGTTGGGTAAGTGAGGGCTGCCTGCGGGGGCCTGGGGGGGCGGCATCTAGGTCTGGTGCTGACTGAATCCACCCTGAGCCCCTTGGTCCCTGGTATCATTTGTGCCTCTATTCTGCCCCCTCCCCCAATAGCGGCCACCATGGTGGAGCTGGGAAAGGACAAAAGGAACCCGGATGAGCTGGCCGAGGCCCTGGATGAACGGCTGGGTGACTTTGCCTTCCCTGACGAATTCGTCTTTGACGTCTGGGGCGCCATCGGGGACGCCAAGGTCGGCCGCTACTAGGACTCCCCCCAGACCCTGCGATGATGACCCGGCCCCAGCCTGGTGGGGGCCCCCAGCGGGGACACTGACATCAGGACTCAAGCCTCCAGCCTGAGCCTAGCTCAGCAGCCCAAGGATGATGGGGAGGGGAGGTGGGGCTGGGCCCCCTGCCGCCTCCAATCGGTACCATCCCCTCCCCGGTTCCCAATCTGTCCGGGGTCCCCGGCCCCCCTGTGCCCTGTTCCCCACCTACCTCAGCCGGGTCAGGCACGGGGAGGGGAGGGATCGGCCAAATTGGGCGGCCACCCCCGCCTCCACCACTTTCCACCATCAGCTGCCAAACTGGTCCCTCCGTCTCCCTGGGGCCTTGGGTTCTGTTTGGGGGTCACGACCTTCCTAGTTTCCTGACGCAGGGAATATAGGGGAGCGGGTTGTCCCTCCCCCCAGCAAATGCAATAATGCCCTCGCCCCTCCCGAGAGGAGCCCCCTCCCCGTGGAGCCTGTTACCTCCGCATTTGACATGAGTCTGCTGTGAACCCCCCAACCTCCTCCCCAACTCCCATCTCCCCTCCAGGCCTATCCCTGGCCCAGAGCAGGAGGGAGGGAGGGACGATGGCGGTGGGCTTTTGTATCTGAATTTGCTGTCTTGAACATAAAGCATCTATCTGCTGTTGGACCTGCGTGGCTTCGGGGTGGGAGAGGGGGAGGGTCGGGGCTGAGAAAGAATTCAGCAGCTGAAATCCATCTTCCGCAGGCTCCAAATTGAATTAGGAGCTGGCACCAGGCCGCCTGCCCCCTCCCACTGTTCCTTCTGGCTGCAGGCCACCAGGCTTCCAGGCAGGGCCAGAGCTTCCTGGACTACTGAGGGTTCAAATCCTGCCCCCTCTCCCACAAGGCCTCCCCTCCCCCGGAGCTTCACAAGGCCGCCATCTGCAGCCGGTGACAACCCCTGGGCTGTGGGGAGTACCAGGGCATTGAAACTTGGCTCGGAAATAGATGGACCCTCAGGCCTGCCAGAGCCCCACTCCTACACCGGGAAGTTGGGGGCAGGCACGATGCAGCCCCCCACCCCACCCGGCCCAATGCTGGACATGCAGGCGTCCATGGGGCACCCTGCTTACTAAACCCGGCATACTTGTTTTGACAACCCAGTCATCTTCGAGGATTGAGGGTGATCAGGGAAAGGCGGGGTGGGACCCTGGCCAGACCTGGAGAGAAGGGAAGGGATTGAAGCAAGGGGTGCTGGGCCACAGGGCCCCACAGGAATGTTTGGGGGTGAGCCGAGAGGCTGTGGGGAAGTCTGAGGCCAGCTTGCAATCCTCGTTCCAACAGGCGGGCTGGCACTGGGCCACCAGGAAGAGGGGAAGGGAGGAAAAAAGGGAAGACCCTCAGGGCTGGGTGTTGGTGTGCAGACCCGGGTGGAGTGGGGAGCCACTGTCCCGGTGACCCAGGGCAGACCTGAACACCCGTGGGCTCCTCGGGCGTGTGTGCTGGGAGCCGGCTGTGGTGGTGAAGGGGTGTGGCTGTGTGCGTCTCGGGGGTTGGGTAGGACTGTGCGTCTATCAGAGTGTTGACGGCTCGTGGCGCGGTGACGGAGGGCTGTGTTGTGGGTGAGGGATGGGATCGCTGGCTCTGTGTTCCAGGGCAACTGCACGTGTAACTGGCAGTGTCTGCTGGTGGGGAGCGCAATGGAGTGACTGTCAGGGTGTCCTGGGATGTGGGTGTGTGTGTCTTAGGGTGCTGTTGTTTCTGGGGCAAGGAGGGGTGCCTGGCTAGGTCTCGGGGTGTTCAGGGGAGTTAGGGTATGTCTCAGGGTGTTGCTGTTTCCTGGGTGGGGGTGCTGGCTAGGTCTTGAGGTGTCTAGGGATGCAGGTGTGTATGTCTCAGGGCACTGCTGTTTCGGGGTGAGGGTGGGGGTGGCCAGCTACGTCTCTGGTGTCCGGGGGCAGGGGGTGTCACTTCTTGTGCCTTAGGTGTACGGAGTGTGCCGGTGGGGCCTATCTGGGATTGTTGGGGGGTCATTACAAGTCATACAGAGTGTGACCAGGGGCAGTTTTGGCAGTAAGGAGTGTGTGTGTGTGCGCGCGCGCGCACGCATGCGCACATGTGTTTGTCTCTCGGTGCCAAGTGAGACCCTATTTCCCAGCACTAAGGAGGGTGATGTGGGTGGTCATCTCAGAGGGCTGCATTTTGGGGTGTTGAGGGGAGGGGCTGGAATTGAGGTAGTAACTCTGGGTGTGTCCCGGCGCTGGGGGTAAGACCCTGAGTTCAGGGATGTGGCGGCAGCAACCTGGCTGTGCTGAGATGGGGACAGGATGAAACTGAGTGGTAAGTGACAGGATTGTCTTAGGGTGTGAGACTATGCCAGTGTGACCCTACTTCTCAGGGCAGGAGGCGAGTCTTTGTGACTTAGGACATGTGTCCCAGGTGTCACTCAGCCCATCTGAAAGCAGGAGCCAGATACTGGGGAGAGTCCCCAGGTCGCTAGGCCTCCTGGTTCCCCTGCCCCCTTTCAGCCTCCTCCCCTCGCCTCCCAGGATATGACTCGCTGTGGCCCTAGCCGGGGCTTAAGCCCCTGTATAAATAGTAGGCGGATCCCCTGGCCAGGCTGGGCCTGACCCAAGCCAGTCTGCCCAAGGCCCTGCCCACCAGCACCCACCCCAATGTCCATGAAGGCTTTAGCAGGGCAGGGGGGCATTGATGCCCCCACAGAATTGGAATTAGCCCCCCAGTCCCAAAGCTCCAGGGAGAGGGGCAGTGGCACCCCCTGCAGCCGCCACAGCCTGCCCCAGACGACACTCACATTTTCCAGTGTTTAGATTTTATCCACTTTATTAATGAGGCAAGAGGCCCGAGCCTCGGGGAAAGGGGGCAACTCCCGCCCTGCTGGGAGGAGGGGGTCACAGGGGGCCAGAACGACTCCAGGGAGCCTCCCTCCTCATGGAGGGAGCCGCTGGGGCCCAGAGTGGCCCCCATGCATTGCCAGGAGCAGAGAGGGGGGTCTCTGCCACTCCAGGCCCCAAGCGGGCGTGCGCGGGGTGGAGCGGCCCCTGGAGGCCAGCAAGGGCGGCGGGAGGAGCCGAGGAGCCGCCCCAGGAAGAGGGAGGGAGGAAGCGGCCTGCCGGAGAGCCAGGGCGCAGTGGGCAGCAGGACGGAGCGGCCGGTGATGGGGACCCCGCATCCCAGGCAGTGCTGGGTAAGCGGGTTGCACATGAGGGTCCCTGGCTGGGGAGGAGGAGGGCATGAAGGGGTGGGGCCATGGCCACCTGTCTGTCCATCCTGTGTCCCTGGGCTCTTCCCCCCGATCTGTGTGTCCCTATCTTATCGTCTGTCCATCCTCCCTTCCCATCTGGCCTGGTGGACGGTTCCGCCCTTTCCGCCCTCACCACCAGGATATCAAAGAGTGGATGGTCATGGCCTCTGGGGGCAGGGACATGGAGTGGAACCGTAGGCAGCCAGGGTGAGGCAGAGGTGATCGCGGTGGGGCCTGGCGAGACCGCAGTGGATCAGAGGCAGGTCCATGGCTGGGGTAGAGACGGGCCCACGGCACAGATGTGGCTGTGCCATGTGGGGTCGGAGATGGGTCCATGGGGGCCAGGGACATGGCCGTGGGGAGAGATGTGCCCATGGTGGTAGAGATGGGGCTGGGGTATCTCGAGGATGGGACTGGAGTAAAGCTGAGGTGGGGAAAGTCAGGTAGAGCCACACGGGCAGGAATGGGTGAGAGCTATCGGATGGAGCCACAGGCCCCAGGAATTTGCTACGGTGTAAAAATGGAGGGTGGGGGTCAGAGGGGGATCTGTGAGGCCCAGAGGCACTGGCAGAGATGCCTGAGGGCAGGGCTGGGGGGAATCTTGCAGGAAACCATGAAGGACAGAGAAGAGGCCAGTGGGGACAGAGGGAGGCCCTGGAGCAGGAGATGGGGCGGTGAGAGGCAAAAGAGGGAGGAGGGTTTCCAAATGGAGTGGCCAGGTCATTTGGAGTTGCCATGGGCAGAGGGGCTGCCTGAGAACGCCAGGGAGTCAAATGGGCCTGATGTTCTGAGATGGCACCGTGGGCTGGTCCCCGCCCAGGCCCAGCCAGCCTCACTCTGCCCTCTTCTCCTCTACCCAGCACTCCTGGCGCCTGACATGAGCCCTTGCGGGCCCCTCAACCTGAGCCTGGCGGGCGAGGCGACTACATGCGCGGCGCCCTGGGTCCCCAACGCGTCGGCCGTGCCGCCGTCGGGCGCTTCGCCCGCGCTGCCCATCTTCTCCATGACGCTGGGCGCCGTGTCCAACCTGCTGGCGCTGGCGCTGCTGGCGCAGGCCGCGGGCCGCCTGCGACGCCGCCGCTCCGCCGCCACCTTCCTGCTGTTCGTGGCCAGCCTGCTGGCCACCGACCTGGCAGGCCACGTGATCCCGGGCGCGCTAGTGCTGCGCCTGTACACTGCGGGGCGCGCTCCGGCCGGCGGGGCCTGCCACTTCCTGGGCGGCTGCATGGTCTTCTTCGGCCTGTGCCCGCTGCTGCTGGGCTGCGGCATGGCGGTGGAGCGCTGCGTGGGCGTCACGCGGCCGCTGCTCCACGCCGCGCGGGTCTCGGTCTCCCGCGCGCGCCTGGCGCTGGCCGCGGTAGCTGCGGTGGCCTTAGCCGTGGCGCTGCTACCGCTGGCGCGCGTGGGCCGCTACGAGCTGCAGTACCCGGGCACGTGGTGCTTCATCGGCCTGGGTCCCTCGGGCGGCTGGCGCCAGGCACTGCTCGCCGGCCTCTTCGCCGGCCTCGGCCTGGTCGCTCTCCTCGCCGCGCTGGTGTGCAACACGCTCAGCGGCCTGGCCCTGCTGCGCGCCCGCTGGCGACGCCGCTCCCGAGGGCCTCCCCCGGCCTCGGGCCCCGACAGCCGGCGTCGCTGGGGGGCGCGCGGACCCCGCTCGGCCTCCGCCTCGTCCGCCTCGTCCATCGCTTCAGCCTCCACAGCCTTTGGCGGCTCCCAGAGCCGCGGCTCAGCACGCAGAGCTCGCACCCACGACGTGGAGATGGTGGGCCAGCTTGTCGGTATCATGGTGGTGTCGTGCATCTGCTGGAGTCCAATGCTGGTGAGGGGCGCACCGGCCCCTCGAGCCACGCTCCTCCCGCTCCCTCTCAACACCCTCTGCCCTTCGTCCTCCCAGGACACCTTGGGCCTCCGTCCAGGACCCAACCAAGGTCCCGGCCCCTGGAGGCCCCATCCCACCTGCCCCGAAAGCCAGCATGGCCTTCTCCATCTGACCTCCCATCCTTCCTCCTAGCCCCCCTCTCTCCTTCCTCTTTGGGGTCTTTGTAGCGCACCATGACCCACACAAGCCTCCTCTCCTGCCCCACCGTTATAAGCCCCGGCGCTTCATTCCCTAGTCCTTTCACCCAACCCCCTCCTTTGTCCTCTTTCCGGGATACCTGAGACTCCTCTCCGGCCGGACCCCCCACCCACCGAAGGTGTTTGTTTCTTCGCCTCCCTCCTTTTTTTCCGCATCCCCTTCCCACCTGGATCCCCATTTACCCTGCCTGCGACGGCTCGCCCCTCCTCCCAGGCTTTTACCTTCCAGCCACGCCCCCACCATCCCTGCGCCCCTCTGCGCCCGCGCCCGCCAAACGGCTCACACCTGCTTCCCCCACAGGTGTTGGTGGCGCTGGCCGTCGGGGGCTGGAGTTCTACCTCCCTGCAGCGGCCACTGTTCCTGGCCGTGCGCCTTGCCTCCTGGAACCAGATCCTGGACCCTTGGGTGTACATCCTGCTGCGCCAGGCCGTGCTGCGCCAACTGCTTCGCTTCCTGCCCCCGAGGGCCAGGGCCAAGGGCGGCCCCGCGGGGCTGGGCCTAACCCCGAGCGCCTGGGAGGCCAGCTCGCTGCGCAGCTCCCGGCACAGCGGCCTCAGCCACTTCTAAGCACAACCGGAGGCCCAACGACGAAGCCAGCCCACCCTGGGGCCGGGCCCAGGTGCGCGGCGCAGAGCCTTTGAGGAATAAAAAGCCATTCTGCGAGCCCAGACAGAGCGGTGAGTCCCGTCGGGGCTTCGGCATCCACTGGGGCCGCGCGAGGGGCAGCAGGGGCGCCAAGTGCGCGTCCAGGGTGGGTGCAGTTCCGGGGCCTACCAGAAGATGGCGCGGAGACACCGGGGCGCGGTTCTAGGAGGCTCGAGGGTGCCGGACCGTGGGCGCCGGAGCCGCAGGAGCAAGCGCACCGTGCGGGCGCGGGGGCTGGGGCTCCGCTGGGAGCAGAGCGAGAGGGTGTGGGGGGCGTTTCCTGACCTTGCCACCGCCCTAACGGACTTCCGAAACCATTCTGCTCACTGTGGCTTTGAGTTCTTCCAATACAGCCCGAAAACCCTGTCCCCAAACCATTTTGCCCCATGCCCCTGGGAGCCCCCCAACACAATCCCGACCCCCTCCCATCTCAGCTTACCCACGCTCCCCACCATAAGAACAGCTCCGAGTCCACGCTGCCCCTTGATCCTCTTCAAATGACACCCCCATCACTCGAGACTCCCACGACCAGCCAGCCAGCCACCTGCCCCCCAAACGTCCACACCTCCAAGCACACCCCCACCGCCAATGACTGCACACAAGAAGACACGGAAGATGCATGGATCAGGCAAATCCCAAAGGCCTTTTTAAAAACTAAGAGCTCTCGGGCAGGGGTAGGGGCAGGGGAGGGGGCTAGCAGTCCCCCGCCACGAAGTCGAAGTCCAGGAAGGCCGCCTGCTCCGCGGCTGTGAGGGGCCGCGCGTCACGGGGCGGGCTCAGTGTGGGGGCCTCCCCCGTGAACTCCTCGTCAAAGTTGCTGACGTCGGTGCGGCCAGACAGCGTGGGCACAAAAGGCGGCGGCAGGCGCCGGGCCAACAGGGCTTCCCAGCCCAGAGTCTGCAGGGGAGGGAAGCGGAGGGGAGGGTCAGCCTGGGAGGCTGAGGAGGGGGCGTGCTGCAGCGGGGACCAGTCCTAGGGCTTGGGGACCACGGAGAGGAGTCATCATATAGGGAAAAGTGGGGTGGGGGGACTGGGGTTCAGGAGGGATCACCTGCGATAGCCTAGTGGAGAAGCGGGATTAGGAAACCAGTGGAGGCCAGGCGTGGTAGCTCACATCTGTAATCCCAGAACTTTGGGAGGCTGAGGTGGGAGGATCACTTGAGGCCAGGAATTCAAGACCAGCCTGGCCAAAGTGGCAAAATCCCATCTCTACTAAAAATACAAAAATTAGCCAGCTGTGGTGGAGTGGTGTGTGCCTGTAATCCCAGCTACTCAGAAGGCTGAGGTAGGAGAATCGCATGAATCTGGAAGGCGGAGGTTACAGTGGGCCGAGATTGAGCCACTGCATTCCAGCCTGGGCAACACAGTGAGACCCTGGCTCAAAAAACAAAAAAAGAGGCGGCGGAAAGTGGAGATGTGGGATTAGGAGGGTCCCTGGAGGGAACAAAAGTGGAGGAGGGAAATCGGGGTGTCAAAGGAGGTGACGATGTTGCCCTGGAGGTGCAATAAGGCCTTTGAGGCAAAGCGGCTAGGCCTGGGGGGCATCGGGTGTGGGGTGATGAATCAGCCCTGGGGGAGGGCCGGGGTCACTGAGGTCCTTGTGGGGAACCTCACCCTGAAGAAAGGCTGTTTCTTCACATCTTCTGCATCTCTCTCGCTAGATCCCAGCCTCCGCTCTGGGTTCCTCCGCAGCAGCTTGGAGGAAGGAGCACTGTGTCAGGATCTGTCCCCTTCTGAGTCCCAGTGCCCCTCCCCAGGCCTGCCCCACATTGGGGGTCCTCACCCTTCTCATGATGCCGATGGCTTCAGCGGACAGGAAGCGGGGGTAGCGAACCTCATCGTTGACGATGCTATCGAAGACCTCCTCCTCGTCATCCCCTGGGAATGGGGACTGGGGAGAGGGAGAACCGGGGTGAATGAGGCCTCTCCTCTGGCTGCTCCAAACCCAGCCCGGCCTGAGCCTTACACTCTGCTGCAGCTCTTGGGTGCTGGCTAACTCGGGCAAGGAAATGTCCCATTTTATAGAGGCGGAAACTGAGGCCAGGGAGGCAGAGCCAGCAGCCCTCAATCACACAGCACTTGGTGGAGGCAGACTTGGATCCCACCCTAGGGCACACGCAGTTTCCAGTGAGATCCGAGACACACAGGGGTGGGGTCTCACCTCGCCAACCAGCATCTCGTAGAGCAGCACACCCAGCCCCCACCAGTCCACAGCCCGCGTGTATGAAGTGTCCGTCAGCACCTCAGGGGCCAGGAACTCCGGGGTCCCACAAAATGTGCTGGTCCGGTCCCCATAGCCCATCCCTGGGGAGAGCAAGGCCATGTGAGGTTATGGGGGCCAGAGGAGTCACTCAGCCCAATGTGGGGTTGTCCACACAGCCAGCCCTGTCCCAGGGTCAGGGTCGGGGGTACCCCAAGTAGGGTTGGGGACCCCATTCCTTCCCCCTCCTTTGTCTAATCCCGAGGCCAGTCCCTCACCCTCCTTGCAGAGGCCAAAGTCTGTGATCTTGACATAGCCCTCGGTGTCCAGAAGCAAATTGTCCAACTTCAGGTCCCTGTTGGGGGTTGTGGGGTGGAAAGAGGGATGAGCGGGGGTCTGGGCCCTGTCCCCACAACGGGCAGTGTGCACATGCATGCGCGCGCACACACACACACCTGTAGACAATCTTGTGTTCATGAAGAAACTGTAGGCCCAGCACCACGCAGGCGGAATAAAAGCTGCAGAGAGAGAGAGGCTGCTGAGAGGGGTGGGGCCACCCTGCAAGCAGGGAGGATCACATAAGCCTGGCTCCCACATCCTCAAAAGCCCCCCAGTCTCCCCAAAGCTCTGGGAGGCTGGGGGAAGCAAGGCCTGAGGATGGAGGGGTGAGAAGCAGGCTGCCAGCCTCTCGGGGGGACTGAAATGTCAGACGCTGTGGAGGGAGGCGGGGCCCGGGCTGGGGGGCCAGGCTCACACGGCACGGGGCTCAGAGAACACGTCGCTGTGGATGTGAAGCATCAGATCCCCACCGGCCGAGTACTCCATCACGAAGCACACGTGCTCCGGTGTCTGGAAACAGCCAAAGAGGTTCACCAGGAAGGGATGTCCCGCACTGGTCACTGCCGCCAAGATCCGCTTCTCACACATCAGGCTGGGGAGGGGTGGGGGACAGAAGTCAGAGACCATGGCCGCCGCTTACCCCTGACTCCCAAACGGCAAGCAAAGCCCATACAGAGGGAAGCAGAACTGAGAAATGTCATCTCAGCACCTGGATACAGCCATGCCTGAAGGCAGCCCACTCCTGGACTTTTCTGATGCAGACCAATAAATTTCTTTACTTGTTTCGGCCTTTCTGAGTTGGGTTCCTGATTATCAAAAGAATGCTGGGAAGACCAAGGACAATCTCAGTGCCTGTACCAAATGTTTAGAGGGGCACTGTGTAGACAGCACCTGACAACCGTGTGTGGAAGGCAGCGGCACTCCGCTTCTCCACATCAAGAGGGGTTCTTTTTTTTTTTTTTTGAGACAGTCAAGCTGGAGTGCAGTGGCGCGATCTTGGCTCACTGCAACCTCTGCCTCCTGGGTTCAAGTGATTCTCCTGCCTCAGCCTCCCAAGTAGGTGGGACTACAGACGCCCACTACCACGCCTGGCCTGTATTTTTAGTACAAACGAGGTTTCACCATGTTGGCCATACTGATCTCGATGTCCTGACCTCAGGTGATCCATGCACTTCGGCCTCCCAAAGTGCTGGGATTACAGGCGTAAGCCACAGTGCCTGACAAAGAGGCTGAGGTTCTGAAGGGAGAAGTGACCTCCCCAGGATCTCCAAGCCCATGCTGCAGACGTGAGACTTGAACCCAGGATCCTGACCCCAAAGCAGAGGCAGTGTTTGCACCACGAAGGGCACAGGCTTCAGAACCTGAGTCTCTAGCTTTGAATCCTGGACCTGCTGCTTACTGGCTATGTGACCTTGGGTAAATTGCTCAACCTCTCTGTGCCATCAGTATTTACCTTATAGGGCAACATGGAGGAGCAAACGAATAACTTTTATAAGAGCTATTATTATCTTGGTATTAGGCTAGCAGGTATTAGTGACCTTTTGTTTTGAGACAGGTCTCACTCTGTTGCCCAGGCTGGAGTGCAGTGGTGTGATCTCAGCTCACTGCAACCTTGACCTACTGGGCTCAGGTGATCCTCCTATCTCAGCCTCATGAGTAGCTGGGGCTACAAGCATGTACCACCACACTCAGCTAATTATTTATATGTTTTGTAAAGATGGGGGTGTCACCATGTTGCCCAGCCTGGTCTTGAAATTCTGAGCCCAAGTGATCCACCTGCCTCGGCCTCCCAGAGTGCTGGGATTACAGGCGAGAGCCACCGTGCCTGGCATTAGTGACTACTATGAGTCACTCTCCCTGCAGCTCCAAGGACAGAACTGCTCTGTCATTTCCCAAAAGAGAAGACAGAGGTCCCCAGAGGACCACGGCAGGTCCCCACCTCTCCACCTCGTCTCGGGCCACAATGTCCCCTTTCTTCAGAGCCTTGATGGCAAACAGCTCCCCACTGGGCCGGAATTCGGAGAGCAGCACCTGGAACCACAGTGGGCAGGGGTGGTTTTAGCGGCCAGCCAGGGACCTGGGGGGGTCTCCCAATTCCCTGCCCTCCACCTCACCTTCCCAAAGTGACCCCGGCCCAGCACCGCCAGGAACTTGAAATCCTCAAGGGTCAGAGGTGACTTCCTCAGAGGGCTGTGGAGAGAGGCCACTGGTGAGAACAAGGACAGCAGGCAGGGGTGGTGGGCAGGGGGCCGGGCAGTGGTGTCACCTGCACAGGGTGGGGCCTGGGGTCTCCTGGGTCTCCGAAGGCAGCTTGGGAGTGATGGAGGATTCCTGGATCGGGGAGCTCTGTGGTGGAGAGGAGGCCAGAGTAAGGGGAGTCAGAGATGCCCGCATAACCACAACAGCCTCTGCGGCCCTGCAAGATCTGCCCCCCACCTCTCTGTCCTCACCTCTCCTCCCACGCAGCCCCTCACTCACTCTCCTCCAGCCACACACCTGCACCACCACACCTGGCTAATTTTTGTACTTTTAATAGAGATGGGGTTTCACCATGTTGGCCAGGTTGGTCTGGAACTCTTGACCTCAGGTGATCCACCCGCCACGGCCTCCCAAACTGCTGGGATTACAGATGTGAGCCACCACACCTAGCCCGAATTTTCTTTTTTTTTTTTTTTTTAGAGACACAGTCTTGCTCTGTCGCCCAGGATGGAGTGCAGTGGCACAGTCATAGCTTAGTGCAGCCTTCAACTCTACCTCCGCCTCCTGAGTAGCTGGGACTAAAGGCTTGCACCACCACGCCCAGCTAATTTTTTTTTTGAGACTGAGTTTCATTCTTGTTACCCAGGCTGGAGTACAATGGCACGATCTCCGTTCACTGCAACCTCCGCCTCCCGGGTTCAAGTGATTCTCCTACCTGTCTCCCAAATAGCTGAGATTACAGGCATGCACCACCAAGCTAGGCTAATTTTTTATATTTTTAGTCGAGATGGGGTTTCTCCATGTTGGTCAAGGTGGTCTCAAACTCCCGAACTCAGGTGATCTACCCGCCTCAGCCTCCCAAAGTGCTGGGATTACAAACGTCAGCCACCGCGCCTGGCCTAATTTTTGTAGAGATGGGGTCTTGTTCTGTTGCCAGGCTGGTCTCAAACTTCTGGCCTCAAGCGATCTTCTTTGTTCAGCTTCCCGAGTAGCTGGGACTACAAGTGCAAGCCATCATGCCTGGCTCGACAATGTCCATTTTTTATTTTTTGAGACTGAGTCTCACTCTGTTGCCCAGGTTGGGGTACAGTGGCATGATCTCGGCTCACTGCAACCTCTGCCTCCTGGGTTCGAGCAACTCTCCTGCCTTAGCCTCCCAAGTAGCTGGGACTACAGGCGCCTGCCACCACGCCCAGCTAATTTTTGTATTTTTAGTAGAGATGAGGGTTCACCTTGTTGCCCAGGCTGGTCTCGAACCCCTGACCTCGTGATCCGCCCACCCTGGACTCCCAAAGTGCTGGGATTACAGGCGTGAGCCACCGCGCTGGGCTGACAATGTGCATGTTTAGCTCAGCCAGCTATAGCCTGTACTATATGCACTGCCTGCCTGAGGAGAGGAACCGATTCCCACGCCTCCACCGAGTGCCCATTTCCCCACATCCTCCCCAGCATTCTGTCATCAACCTTTTGGATTTTCTGCCACACTCATCTACTTTAATGAGGTATGTCATTTAATGGAATGCCATGAAGCATTTATTATTATTACTTCTACTTTCTTTTCTCTTTTTTTTTTTTTTTTTGAGACGGAGTCTCCCTCTGTCGCCTAGGCTGGAGTGCAGTGGCGCAATCTCGGCTCACTGCAAGCTCCGCCTCCCGGGTTCACGCCATTCTCCTGCCTCAGCCTCCCGAGTAGCTGGGGCTATAGGTGTCCGCCACCACGTCCAGCTAATTTTTGGTATTTTTAGTAGAGACGGGGTTTCACCATGTTAGCCAGGATGGTCTCGATCTCCTCAAAAGAAAAAAAAAGAAAAAAAAAAAAAAAAAAGATGGAGTTTCACCATGTTGTTCAGGCTGGACTCCAACTCCTGGACTCAAGTCATCCTCCTGCCTCGGTCTCCCAAGTAGCTGGGACCACAGGTGAAGTGATTTTTACATTTTTATTTATTTATTTATTTTATTTTATTTTATTTTATTTTTGAGATGGAGTCTCGCTCTGTCACCCAGGCTGGGGTACTGTGGCCAGATCTCAGCTCACTGCAAGCTCCGCCTCCCGGGTTACGCCATTCTCCTGGCTCAGCCTCCCGGGTAGCTGGGACTACAGGCGCCCGCCACCTCGCCCGGCTAGTTTTTTTTGTAGTTTTTAGTAGAGACGGGGTTTCACCGTGTTAGCCAGGATGGTCTCGATCTCCTGACCTCGTGATCCGCCCGTCTCGGCCTCCCAAAGTGCTGGGATTACAGGCTTGAGCCACCGCGCCCGGCCGATTTTTACATTTTTAAATCGTTGGGGGAAAAAAAACAAAAAGAGGAATATTTCATTGCCCATGAAAGTTCTACAATGTTCAAACTTCCATGTGAACTACCAATAAGGTTTTACTGGAATAGAGACACGCTTATGGTGTACAAATCGTCTGTGGCTGCTTTCAAACTATAAAGCAGACAGGGACTGTCTAGCCCACAAAGCCAAAAATATTGACTCTCTGGCCCTTTCCGGAAAATGCATGCTGACCTCTGACCCAGATCAAGACGAGGAACATTTCCATCACCCGGCAGGTCCCCTGGTGGCTCCCAGCTTGCGGTAACCTCTGCCTAGAGCACAGCACTCTCTCGATCACTCTATCATCGACATGGGTTTTAAATATGCTCATTTTGCAAAGCGGTACACTGAGGCACAGAGAGGTGAAGCGCAGAGCCAAGAGGTGGCAGGGCAGGGATGGGAACCCAGGCGGTCCAGCCCCCGAGCTCACAGTTTTATTTATTTTTATTTTTTGAGACGGAGTCTCGCTCTGTCGCCCAGGTTGGAACGCAGTTGGCATGATCTTGGCTCACTGCAACCTCTGCCTCTCAGGTTCAACTGCCCCAGTTGACTGGGTAGCTGGGATTACAGGTGCCCACCACTGCACCCGGCTAATTCTTGTATTTTTAGTCGAGACGAGGTTTCATTGTGTTGGCCAGGCTGGTCTTGAACTCCTGGCCTCAGCCTCCCAAAGTGCTGGGATTACAGGTGTGAGCCATTGCACCTGGCCTGTTTTATTTTTTGAGATAAGATTTCCCTATGTTGCCCAGGCTGCAGTGCAGTGGCAGGATCATGGCTCACCGTGGCTCACTGTGTTGCTCAGGCTGGTCTCAAACTCCTGGGCTCTAGCAATCCTCCCGTGTCAGCCTCCCAGAAGTGCTGGGATTATAGACATGAGCCATTTGTTAACCAGGATAGAGATCTGGGCACAGGTTTTAACCAGCATAGAGATCTGGGCCCTGGTTCTGCCACAGACATGCTGCGTGGCTCCAGGGAAGTTCCTAGTGGTCTCTGAGCCTGGAGCAGGACCCCTGACACTGCCCAGGCCAGGCCTAGCGGGGAGAAGGGGGGACCCTCACCAGGCTCGATGGGCTGGAAGGAGGATCCCGTGAGCTCTTCTGAGGTGAGCCGTCCGAGTCAGTGCCGAGGTTCAGCTTCTCCACCGATATGTCACTGCAGCAGACGAGAGGAGGGTGTGTCTGGGACCCAGGACCCTCGCAGCCTTCAAGGGGCAGCCGGGATCCCGGGGCCCTCCTTCCTTACCCCGTGGTCCGGGCCTCGGATCCCGGAGAAGCCCCAGGGCTGAAGGTGCCTGTGCCCGTGGCATTGGGGATGAGCCTCCGGAGCAGCCGCACCCACGTGGCGACGTCGATGTTCATCTGCCTAGCGCGCTGGAACGCCTTCCCTGGGGGTACGGGGGCAGGCATCACCCTCCATGACACTCCCAGGACCCGTGGCCTCTCCCCCAGGAGGCCTGGAGCACCCTCTCACCTTGCTGCTTGGAGAAAATTTTCTTCTGCCGTCGGAGCCGAGGAATCCTCTCAATGACAGGGTTGCGGAAGGTGACCTGGGGGAAGGGACCAAAAGCTGAGGACCCCTGCCCACCTGCAGGCAGACAGCTTGGTAAGAAAGCCCCCAGGAGCACAGGTGTGCGCGCCCCAGTGGGGTTCTGGTCATGTGGCATCAGATTCAACCCGAGTACCAGGTGACAATGAAGAGGCCATCAGTGCCACCCACGGCTGCCCTGCTGAAGGGACGTCCTGGAAAAGCAAGAGGCAGACAACCGGGTCCCCTTCTAGAGGTGGGGAGAGCATCTGATCCAACAAGACTGACAGACAGCGACCACAAACGGACGCCACACCATCCCACACCCCGATTCCCCACATGTGCTCCCTGACCCCAGACCTGCAGTAGCAGCAACACCTGGGAACTTGCTAGAAACGCAGGTTTCCAGGCCCCCCCTTTGACCTACTGAGCCAGAAACACGGAGTGGAGGAAGTGCGCGCTCTCTCTGTGTGTGTACGTGTGTGTGTGTGTGTGTGTGATACATATATATATATATATTTTTTTTTTTTTTAGACAGGGTCTTGCTCCATTGCCCAGGCTGGAGTGTAGTAGTACAATCTCGGCTCACTGCAGCCTCCACCTCCCGGGCTCAAGCGATCCTCCCACCTCAGCCTCCTGAGTAGCTGGGACTACAGGCGCGCACCCCCATGCCAGGCAAATAGTTGTATTTTTTGTAGAGACGGAGTTTCACCACGTTGGCCAGGCTGGTCCTAAACTCCTGGGCTCAAGTGATCTGCCCACTGTGGCCTCCCAAAGTGCTGGGATTACAGGTGTGAGCCACTGCTCCCGGCCTTAAAGCACTCAATATTTCAACAAGTCCCCAGGCAACGCTGGTGCCCACCCATCTACGGAAGTCACCCGTCAAGTTTAATTCTCCCAACTCCAACACAATTTCTAGAAGATGCCGAAGTCACAGAACTGCAGCGTCTGGTACGGTTTCACATGTGGCGATTTAAATTTAAATTCGTGAAAATGTCAGTGAAATTGAAACTTTGGTTCCCTGGTCGCACGGGTTGCATTTCAGATAGAGAACATTTCCATCTACAACAGAACTCAGCTACTGTGGGTACATCAACAACAGAGCTGCAGAAAGTTCCCTTTTTTTTTTTTTGAGACTCTGTTGCCCAGGCTGGAGTGCAATGGCGCAATCTGGGCTCACCACAACCTCCACCTCCCAGACACTAGAGATTCTCCTGCCTCAGTCTCCCGAGTAGCTGGGATTACAGGCGCCCACCACCATGCCCAGCTTTTTTTTTTTTTTTGAGACAGAGTCTCACTCTGTTGCTCAGGTTGGAGTGCAGTGGTGCGATCTTGGCTCACTGCAACCTCCGCCTCCCCGATTCAAGCGATTCTCCTGCCTCAGCCTCCCAAGTAACTGGGATTACAGGCATGTGCCACCACGCCCAGCTAATTTTTGTATTTTTAGTAGAGACTGGGTTTCTCCATGTTGGCCAGGTTGGTCTTGAACTCCTGACCTCAGGTGATCTGCCTGCCTGGCCCTCCCAAAGTGCTAGGATGACAGGCGTGAACCACCACACCCAGCCTAATTTTTGTATTTTTGGTAAAGACGGGGTTTCACCATGCTGGCCAGGCTGGTCTCAAACTCCTGACCTCAAATGATCCATCAGCCTCAGCCTCAGCCTCCCAAAGTGCTGGGATTACAGGCGTGAGCCACAGCGCTCAGCCAGAGCTGCAGAAAGTTCTATGGAATGGTGCTTCTGTAGAGGCATAAGAACAAAATAGAATGTCACAGGCGAGGAGAAACGCTTTAGAATGTGTCCCCCCAGGTCACCCACCATCACTTTCCATTTGGTTTGGGCTGTGTTCTGAATGAGAGAACAATTTTAAAGCTCTGCCATCTGAGTCAACCTTTCTCCACCCCCCTTTCCTTCTTTCTCTTTCTTTCTCTCTCTCTCTCTCTCTCTCTTTCTTTCTTTCTTTCGAGACAGAGTTTCACTCTTGTTGCCAAGGCTGGAGTGCAATGGCGTGATCTCGGCTCACTGCAACCTCCGCCTTCAGGTTCAAGCGATTCTCCTGCCTCAGCCTCCTGAGTAGCTGGGATTACAGGTGCCTGCCACCACACCCGGCTAATTTTGTATTTTTAGTAGAGACAGTGTTTCACCATGTTGACTAGGCTGGTCTCAAACTCCTGACCTGGTGATCTGCCCGCCTTGGCCTCCCAAAGTGCTGGGATTACAGGCGTGAGCCACTGCGCCCGGACCGGTCCCTTTCTTTCAGTGGTGCTTGATAGTCTGACCAGGGGAGAACCTCTGCTTGGGGATATGGATATAGAGAGATGGATAGACACAGAAAGAGACAGATATAGATGCAGGTAGATAGAGAGGGGCATGGATGGAAGGGTAGTTACAGATAGAGTAAGAGAGAGAGGCTGATAGAAGCAGGGATACATAGAGATAGAAAGAAGGATGGATGGATAGATACAGCTATCGAGAGAAAAATAGAGAGAGGAACAGATAGATATCGATGGGGATAGATAGAGGCAGGGAGAGGAATGGGTAGATATAAATAGAGATAGAGGAATATACAGAGATAGATGGATAGAGGGATAAGTATAGATAAGATAAATGGATGGATGGATAAGATGATAGATAATATAGATGGATAGATAGATAATATGGATAGATAATATAGACAGATGGGTAAATGGAAAGATAGATTAGTTGATAGATAATATAGATAGATGGTTGGATAGATCTAGCTATAGAGAGAAAAATTAGAGGCACAGAGAGATATAGAGAGGGATAGATAAAGATAGAGGAATGGGTAGATATATATAGAGAGAAATATATAGAGATGGATGGATGATGCATATATAAGAGTGATGGATGACTGACAGATAATAGAGATGGATGCATGGAAAAATAGATTGGTTGATAGATAATATATAGAGAGATAGATAAATGGATAGATGGATTAGATAAATAGGTAATATAGATACCTAATATAGATGGATACACAGATAAGACAGATAGATAATATAGGTATATCTATCAATGGATAAAGGATGCATTGATAAAATGGCTGGGCCGGGCGCAGTGGTTAATGCCTGTAATCCCAGCACTTTGGGAGGCTGAGGCGGGCAGATCACCAGGTCAGGAGATCGAGACCATCCTGGCTAACATGGTGAAACCCCATCTCTACTAAAAAACACAAAAATTAGCCGGGCGTGGTGGCGGGCGCCTGTAGACCCAGCTACTTGGGAGGCTGAGGCAGGAGAATGGCGTAAACCCAGGAGGCAGAGCTTGCAGTGAGCCGAGATCTCACCACCACACTCCAGCCTGAGAAACAAAATGAAACTCAAAAAAAAAAAAAAAAAGATGGATGGATGAATGCATAGACAGACAGACAGAGTGGATGGATGGGCAGGTAGGTGGGTAAATAATAGATAATATGTGTTTATACATATATATGTATTATGTATATATGTAAAATGGGGTACACATATAGGTTAGCGGAAGATTAAAAGAGTGTTTTGTTTTTTTTTTTTTTTTTTGAGGCGGAGTGAGTGTCGCTCTGTCGCCCAGGCTGGAGTGCAGTGGCCGGATCTCAGCTCACTGCAAGCTCCGCCTCCCGGGTTTACACCATTCTCCTGCCTCAGCCTCCCGAGTAGCTGGGACTACAGGCGCCCGCCACCTCGCCTGGTTAGTTTTTGTATTTTTAGTAGAGACGAGGTTTCACCATGTTAGCCAGGATGGTCTCGATCTCCTGACCTCGTGATCCACCCGTCTCAGCCTCCCAAAGTGCTGGGATTACAGGCTTGAGCCACGGTGCCCGGCGATTAAATGAGTTTTTTAGGATAACTTGGCTAAATGAACGTGTTTGGACGAACGGAGGCAAGATGGCGCAGTTCCGGCTTCTTCACCGTCAGCTTTCCCGCACCCGGGAAAGACACAGGTCGACTGCGCAGGCGCAACCCGACCTCCGACGGAGAAAAACCGGAACCCGCCTAGCCACGCCTACCGCCCCGCGCCCCGACCCGCCTATGTCTGGGGGACCAAAAATAAATGTGCAGTTTTGCTCCTAGCCTTGCCTACTGGCTGGTCATTTAATACTCGCCCTGGTTTCCTAGAAAGCAAATCAGTTTCCTGGAAAGCAAATCAGTTTCCCGGAAAGCAAATCAGAAGGGTCAAGTGACTTTCCTTCTCTGTGCCCTAGTTTCCTCCTCTGTCAAATTTGAGTAATAACAGTCCCTCTTTTGCTAGTTGGTTGTGAGAATTAAAAAGTTCACGTCGCCAAAGCACTCGCTACAGAGCCTGGCTTATGCTAGGAGAACTCAGCTAGAAATGTCAATCGGACCAGGGATTCCCAGCCAGGGAGCACTTTAACAATGTCTGGAGACCTCTGGGCTACCAAAACTCAGGGGGAGCCGGTGCTACTGACATCCTGTAAGCAGTGGGCAGAGGTGCTGCTAAACATCCTGTAGTGCACAGGACAGCCCCACCACAGAGGATGATGTGGCCCCAGATGTCAACAGTGCCAAGGGGAGGCCACCTCAATTCAGACCTTCACCCTCACACGGCTGTGGAAGGAATCGCTTTCTCTTGACTGTGGCTCTGGTAGCAATCACCACGATATGTTGCCAGGTTTTGTATCACTTTTCCAGCTGGATGAAATTTTATAATTTATTTCCTTTTTTCTTTAAACATTTCTAAATTTGGAAATCAGCTTCTTCTTCTTCTTTTTTTTTTTTTTTAATATCTTGCCTCAGAACAAAACCAATCCCAGCTAAGGTTATATCACTGATGTGGCTAATTAGAAGTTATTTTCTTCTTCTTCTTCTTTTTTTTTTTTTTTTGAGACAAAGTCTCACTCTTGTTGCCTAGGCTGGGATGCAATGGCATGATCTCAGCTCACTGCAACCTCCGTCTCCTGGGTTCAAGCAATTCTCCTGCCTCAGCCTCCCGAGTAGCTGGGATTACAGGTGCCCACTACCATGCCCAG
Source organism: Piliocolobus tephrosceles (assembly GCF_002776525.5). NCBI lineage: Eukaryota > Metazoa > Chordata > Mammalia > Primates > Cercopithecidae > Piliocolobus > Piliocolobus tephrosceles. Next base: position 38,627,061 of record NC_045454.1, read on the forward strand.
CTAATTTTTGTATTTGTAATAGAGATGGGGTTTCACCATGTTGACCAAGCTAGTCTGGAACTCCTGGCCTCAAGTGATCCACCCGCCTCGGCCTCCTAAAGTGCTGGGATTACAGTTGTGAGCCACTGCGCCCAGCCAATGTGTGCTTTTCTATCAAGGTTCAGAGACAGATCTAAAATGTATCTTCCCCTTCTAGAATACACTGATCTAAAACATACCTGCCACTTCTAAAAGAGCCTGATCTAAAACTATCTTTCTGTACTGAGAAACCAGATCTAAAACATATCTTATGCTTCTAAAAAAGCCTGATCTAAAATGTACCTTCCCCTTCTAGAACAGACAGATCTTTTTATTTTTATTTTTTTTGAGATGGAGTCTCGCTCTGTTGCCCAGGCTGGAGCGCAGTGGTGCGATTTCAGCTCACTGCAGCCTCCGCCTCCTGGGTTCAAGCGATTCTCCTGTCTCAGCCTCCCGAGTAGCCGGGACTAAAGGCATGCGCCACCACACCCAGCTAATTTTGCATTTTTAGTTGAGATGTGGTTTCACCATGTTGGCCAGGCTGGTCTCCCTGACCTCAGGTGATCCACCTGCCTCGGCCTTCCAAAGCGCTGGGATTACAGGCATGAGCCACCACGCCCAGCCTAGAACAGGCAGTTCTAAAGCCTATCTTCCCTTTCTAGAAGAGCCTGTTGGAAAACATACCTTTCCCTCTACAAGACATCTATTTAAAATGTATCTTCCCCTTCTAGAAGAGGTAGATCTAAAACATATCTCCCCCTTTTAGAAAAGCCTGACCTAAAACATGCCTTCCCCTTCCAGAAAAGGCAAATCTAAAACGGATCTTCCCTTTCTAGAAGAGCATGATCTAAAGCCTATCTTCCCTTTCTAGAAAAGTCTGATCTAAAACATCTTTCCCTTCTAGAAAAAAGCAGATCTAAAACGTCTCTTCCCCTTCTAGAAGAGCCTGACCTAAAACATATCTTCTCCTTCTAGAAAAGGCAGAGTTAAAACATATCCTGTTTCTAGAAGAGCTGGATCTAAAATGTGTTTTCCTCTTCTAGAAGAGCCTGACCTAAATCGTATCTTCCCCTTCTGGAAGAGCCAGACCTAAAATATATTTTCCCCTTCTAGGAAACTGGGAATGGGGGAGTGAGGGAGAAGAAGCATTTTCTCAGGATCAGGGGTGGGCTGTACCTCGGCCACCAGGCAGCCCTGGGGTTCCATGTCCAGCTGCACCTCATGCCTCTCATTGTCCAAGAAATCCTCCAACTTCAGGAATTTGAGGGCACACAGGCCCCGCTGGTCCCGCCAGAACACAGCCAACTCCAGTTCCCGTGCCTGGAAGGAGAGGAAGAGGGCCATCATTCAGGGCGCCAGAGGCACAGAACCCCTCCTCCTCTGGGCTCTGTTGTCCTCCAGTGCAGCTCACCCTCTCCAGCTCCAGAGTGAAGCTCTGGTCCCAGGCATTGGGGCCACATGGCTTCCAAGACGTCTGCCCCACCACTGTGTTATCCAGCTTAAGCACAGTGCTGACTTCACCTGAAATGGGGGAGAGGGCCCAGTCAGAAAATGCTGGCAGCGGCCAGGCAAGGTGGCTCATGCCTGTAATCCCGGCACTCTACGAAGTCGAGGCAGGCAGACCAATTGAGGCCAGGAGTGCAAGACTAGACTGGCCATCATGGCAAAACCCCATCTCTACTAAAAATACAAAAAATTAGCTGGGCGTGGTGGCGCATGCCCGTAACGCCAGCTACTCGGGAGGCTGAGGCAGGATAATCACTCGAACCCAGGAGGTAGAGGTTGTAGTGAGCCGAGATCATGCTATGGCACTCCAGCCTGGGTGACACAGCGAGACGAAAGAAAGAGAGAAAGAAAACAGAAAAGAAAAATGGCCATGCACAGTGGCTCGTGCCTATAATCTCAACACTTTGGGAGGCTGAGGCAGGTGGATCACCTGAGGTCAGAAGTTTGAGAGCAGCCTGACCAACATGGTGAAACCCCGTGTCTGCTAAAAATACAAAATTACCCAGGTGTGGTGGTGCACGCCTGTAATCCCAGTTACTCGGGAGGCTGAGGCAGGAGAATCGCTTGAACCCAGGAGGCGGAGGTTGCAGTGAGCTGAGATCACACCACTGCACTCCAACCTGGGCAACAAGAGCGAAGTTCTATCTCAAAAAAAAAAAGAAAAAAAGAAAGAAAATGCTGGCAGAAAGGGGCAGGTCTATTATCTTTTTCTTTCTTCTTCTTTTTTTTTTTTTTGCTAGAGATGAGTCTTGTTATGTTGACTAGGCTGGTCTCAAACTCCTGGCCTCAAGTGATATTCTCCTGCCTCAGCCTCCCAAGTATCTGGGATTACAGGCATGAGCCACCAGGCCTGGCTGTCTGCTATCTTTTTAAAATAAATCCTCCTCTCCATTACCTTTCTCTAACTGTAAAGTTTTGCATTTGACATTGAAGCCTTTAATCCAGTTGATTTTTTTACCATGGTGTGAGGTGAGGCAGGGATCCAAATTCAGTTTTATACTATGAAAGTCCCAGCAACATGTTCCTAAGAATATATTTATTCATTTATTTTTTGAGCCAGAGTCTCTCTCTGTCACCCAGGCAGGAGTGCAGAGGCACAATCTCAGCTCACTGCAACTTCCACCTCCTGGGTTCAAGCAATTCTCGTGCCTCAGCCTCCAAAGTAGCTCAGACTACGGGCACACACTACCATGCCCAGCTAATTTTTGTGTTTTTAGTAGAGATGGGGTTTTGCCATGTTGGCCAGGCTGGTCTTGAACTCCTGACCTCAAGTCATCACTGGCCTTGGCCTCCCACAGTGCTGGGATTACAGGCGTGAGCCACCATGCCCAGGCCCTCCTAAGAAATTACCCTAGCAAAATGCATGCATGTATACATCAGTAGATACATTTATATAAAGTATATACAACGGTCCAAACTAGAGGCATCCCACAGTCCATTAACAGGAGAATTAATATTTTAAAACTGCGATACACTCTTAGTAGCTGAAGTACAAAATTGCTGATATTTAACTATTTTTTTTTTTGGTTTCAGAAAAAGGCAATTCAATATGGCTCAGTCTAACATAATGGATTATTAAGCAGGAATAAATATGAATGAACCATGGCTTCTCACAACAAAATGGATGAGTCTCCCAAAACAATGCTTTGTTTGTTTGTTTGGTTTTGTTTTTTTGCATTTTTTTGTAGGATGGGCTTTCATCATGTTGCCCAGGCTGGGCTCAAATTCCTTGGCTCAAGCAATCGCTCCACCTCGGCCTCCCGAAGTGCTGGGATTAGAGGCTTGAGCCACTATGCCCAGCCCCGAAACAATGTTGAATGAAAAAAGCCATGTGGCTGGGCGCGGTGGCTCAAGCCTGTAATCCTAGCACTCTGGGAGGCCGAGACGGGCGGATCACAAGGTCAGGAGATCGAGACCACCCTGGCTAATACGGTGAAACCCTGTCTCTACTAAAAGAATACAAAAAAAACTAGCCGGGCGACGAGGCGGGCGCCTGTAGTCCCAGCTACTCGGGAGGCTGAGGCAGGAGAATGGCGTGAACCTGGGAGGCGGAGCTTGCAGTGAGCTGAGATCCGGCCACCGCACTCCAGCCTGGGCGACAGAGCTAGACTCCGTCTCAAAAAAAAAAAAAAAAAAAAAGAAAAAAGAAAAAAGTCATGTGATAGAATACAGTCTGTATGAGCCTATCAATATAAAGTTCTAATACCAGGCAAAATTAAAGTTTTTGGAGATGCAAACATGGAATTCTACAACTACGAATTATAGCAAGGAAATGATAAAAGTCGGGACAGTGGTCACCTCTATGGCAGAGGAAGAAGCTGGAATTGGGGAGGAGACAGGAGGGAGCTTCTGGAGAGCTGGAAATATTCTATTTCTTTTCCTTTTTTTTTTTTTTTTAAGATGGGGTCTCGCTCAGTTGCCCAGGCTGGAATGCAGTGGTGCAATCACGGCTCACTGTAGCCTTGACCTCCTGCGTTCAAGTGATCCTCCCACTTCAGCCTCCCAAGTAGCTGGGACCGCAGGCATAAGCCACCATGCCCACGTCTGGTTAATTTTTGGTTGGTCTATCTTCGCTTTTTTTCCCTTTAGTTTTCTTTTTTTCTGTGACACAGACTCAGGAGGGCCTGATGACATGTGCCCCATTTTTTTTATTATTTGTAAAGACAAGGTCTTGCTGTGCTGCCCAGGCTAGTCTTGAACTCCTGGGTTCAAGTGATCCTCCTGCAAATCCCAAAGTGCTGGGATTCCAGGCATGAGCTGTGGCCCCTGGCTGCCATATTCTATTTCCTAACGCAGGTGGTGGTAACATGGGTGTCTGCTCTCCCGTTACTCTTCTCCACACTCCCCTTTTGTTTTTTTTTTTTTGTACATATGTATTAATTTTCTTTCTTTGTCCTTTTTTTAGCTGCGATATTAGGAATCAAATTTTCTTTTAAAAAAATTATGGCCGGCCAGTCGCGGTGGCTCACGCCTGTAATCCCAGCACTTTAGGAGGCTGAGGTGGGTGGATCACAAGGTCAGGAGACTGAGACCATCCTGGCTAACACGGTGAAACCCTGTCTCTACTAAAAATACAAAAAAAAAATTAGCCGGGCGTGGTGGCGGGCACCTGTAGTCCCAGCTACTCGGGAGGCTGAGGCAGGAGAATGGCGAGAACCCAGGAGGTGGAGCTTGCAGTGAGCCAAGATCGCACCACTGCACTCCAGTCTGGGCGACTGAGCAAGACTCCGTCTCAAAAAAAAAAAATTATGGCCAACGTGGCAAAACCCTGTCTCCACTAAAAATACAAAAATTAGAAAATTAGCCAGGCATGGTGACACACGCCTGTAATCCCAGCTACTTGGGTGGCTGAGGCAAGAGAATCGCTCAAACTGAGGAGGCAGAGGTTGCAGTGAGCTGAGACCATGCCACTGTACTCCAGTCTAGGCAGCAGAATGAGACTCTGTCTCAAGAAAAAACAAAATTATGGTAAAATACATATAACATAAAATTTACCGTCATCATAATTTTTAAGTGTCCAGTTCAGTGGCATAAAGTATATTCACATTGCTGTGCAACCATTACCACCATCCATCTCCAGAACTTTCAGCTTACAAAACCCAAACTCTGTCCACATTAAATAATAAACTCCCCATTCCCCCACCCTCTACTCCCCGGCATCCATCATTCTACTTTCTGTCTCTATGAATCTGACTACTCTAGGAACCTCATATAACCGGAATCATACAATATTTGTCTTTTGGGGACTGGCTTATTTCACTTAGACTAATGTCCTCAAGGTTCATCCATGTTGCAGGATGAGACAGGATTTCCTTCCTTTTTTTTTTTTTTTTGAGACAGAGTCTCACTCTGTCACCCAGGTTGGAGTGCAGTGGCATGATCTTGGCTCACTGCAACCTCCGCCTCCTGGGCTCAAGCGATTTTCCTCCCTAGTAGCTGGGATTACAGGTGTGCACCACCACGCCTGGCTAATTTTTGTATTTTTTTTTAATTTTATTTTTTTGAGACAGAGTCTTGCTCTGTCGCCCAGGCTGGAGTGCAGTGGCCGGATCTCAGTTCACTGCAAGCTCCACCTCCCAGGTTTACGCCATTCTCCTGCCTCAGCCTCCTGTGTAGCTGGGACTACAGGCGCCCACCACCTCGCCCAGCTAGTTTTTTTTTTTTTTTTTTTTTTTGTATTTTTTAGTAGAGACAGGGTTTCACCGTGTTAGCCAGGATGGTCTCGATCTCCTGACCTCATGATCCGCCCGTCTCGGCCTCCCAAAGTGCTGGGATTACAGGCCTGAGCCACGGCGCCCAGCCAATTTTTGTATTTTTAATAGAGACGGGGTTTCACCACATTGCCCAGGCTGGTCTCGCACTCCTGAGCTCAAGTGATCCACCTGCCTCGCCTCCCAAAGTGCTGGGATTACAGGCAGGAGCCACTGCGCCTGGCGGGATTCTTTCCTTTTTAAATCTGAGTAATGTTCCACTGTACGGCTGGCCCCCGTTTTGTTTATCCACTCATCTACTGGTGGACACTGGGTTGCTTCCATTTTTGGCTTTCATAGCGCTGCTATGAACACAGGTATACAAATATCTCTGAGACCGTTTTTTTAAAAAGTATTTTTCTATCACTATTTTTAAAACTGACAAATAAAAATTATATATTTATCATGTACAACATGTTGTTTTGAAATATGTATACATCATGGAACGTCCGAGGCCCTGTTTTTAATTCTTTTGGGGATATGCCCAGAAGTAGCTTTGGATCATATGGTTATTCTTGGTTGTTGTTTTTTTTTTTCTTTTTTTTTTGAGACAGAGTTTCATTGTGTTACCCAGGCTGGAGTGCAGTGGCATGATCTCTGCTCACTCCAACCTCTGCCTCCTGGATTCAAGCAACTCTCCTGCCTCAGCCTCCAGAGTAGCTGGGACTACAGGCACACACCACCACCACTCCCGGTTAACTTTTTATTTTTAGTAGAAATGAGGTTTCTCCATGATGGCCAGGTTGGTCTTGAACTCCTGACCTCAGGTGATCCACCCACCTTGACCTCCCAAAGTGCTGGGATTACAGGCGTGAGCCATTGAGCCTGGCCTGCTTACTCTGTTTTTAATTGTTTCAGAAACTGCCAATATTTCTCTCTCTCTCTTTCTCTCTCTCTCTCTCTTTCAGACAGTCTCGCTCTGTCGCCCAGGCTGAAGTGCAGTGGCTCCAGCTCGGCTCACTGCAACTTCTGCCTCCTGGGTTCAAGCGATTCTCTTGCCTCAGCCTTCTGAGTAGCTGGGATTACAGACACAAACCACCATGCCCAGCTAATTTTTGTATTTTTAGTAGAGAAGGGGTTTTGCCAGGATGGCCAGGCTGGTCTCGAACTCCTGACCTCATGTAATCTGCCCCTGCTCAGCCTCCCAAAGTGCTGGGATGACAGGTGTGAGCCACCACGCCCGGCCTTGCCAATATATTTTCCATAGGGCTGCATCATTTTACATTCCCACCAACAGTGCACAAAGGTTCTGATTTTCTGTTTGTTTTGTTGGGTTTGTAAAACAGCCATCCTAATGAGTATGATATATTGGTTTCTTGTTTGGTTTTTCCTTTTTTTAAATTTTATTTATTTATTTATTTATTTTTTATTATTTTTTGAGATGGAGTCTTGCTCTGTCGCACAGGCTGGAGTACGGTGGCGTGATTTCGGCTCACTGTAACCTCCGCCTCCTGGGTTCAAGCAATTCTCTGCCTCAGCCTCCCGAGTAGCTGGGATTACAGGCACCCACCACCACGCCTGGTTAATTTTTTTGTATTTTTAGTAGAGACGGGGTTTCACCATGCTGGCTAGGCTGGCCTTGAACTCCTGACCTCATGATCCACCCACCTCGGCCTCCCTGAGTGCTGGGATTACAGGCGTAAACCACCATGCCCAGCCTTTTTTTTTCTTTTAAATCTAAATAACCTTGAATTTTTTTTTTTTAATTTAGAGACAGGGTCTATCTGTCATCTAGGCTGGAGTGAAATGGCTCAATGACAGCTTACTGCAGCCTGGAACTCCTGGGCTCAAGTGATCCTCCCACCTCTAGAATAGCTAGGACTACAGGTGTGGGCCACCACATCTGGCTAATTTTTACATCTTATTTTTTGTACAGACAAGGTCTTGCTATGTTGCCCAAGCTGGTCTCAAACTCCTGGCCTCAAGTGATCCTCCTGTCTCAGCCTCCCAAAGTGCTGGGATTACAGGCATGAGCTGCTGCACCTGGCCTGTTTTTTGGTTCGTTTTTGTTGTTTTTGTTTTCTTTTGAGACAGAGTCTCACTGTGTCACCCAGGCTGGAGGGCAATGGTGCGATCATGGCTCACTGCAACTTCCACATCCCGGGTTCAAGTAATTCTCCTGCCTCAGCCTCACAAGTAGCTGGGATTACAGGTGTACACCACCATGCCCAGCTAAATTGTACTTTTTTTTTTTTTTTTTTTGAGACAGAGTCTTGCTCTGTTGCCCAGGCTGGAGTGCAGTGACGCGATCTCGGCTCACTGCAGGCTCCGCCTCCCGGGTTCACGCCATTCTCCTGCCTCAGCCTCCCAGGTAGCTGGGACTACAGGCGCCCGCCACTGCGCCCGGCTAATTTTTTTTGTATTTTTAGTAGAGACGGGGTTTCACTATGGTCTCGATCTCCTGACCTTGTGATCCGCCCGCCTCGGCCTCCCAAAGTGCTGGGATTACAGGCGTGAGCCACCGCGCGCGGCCGCTAAATTGTATTTTTAAGTAGAGACTGCATTGCACTATGTTGGCCAGGCTGGTCTCAAATTCCTGACCACAAGTGATCCGCCTGCCTTGGCTTCCCAAAGTGCTGGGATTACATGCGTGAGCCACCACATCCGACCCTTGACCTATTTTTTAAAGGTTTACAAATGTGGGGCATTCCCCCATGCCACCTCGTTTCTCAGGGCCCACGATGCCCACTCACTGCTGTTCTCGGCTTCTCCTTTGAGGCTGCTCCGGCCACTGAGGCTTCCGCTTCGGCTGTAAAGGCCCCGGGCTGGGCGGCTCAGGAATGGGGGGCGGCTGTCTGGGGTCCCAGGTCCACCCCCTGAGGGCGTAGGGTTCCAGGGGATGGTCTCTGGGAGGTCTCTGCAGCCCACCACGCGTACCTCCAGGGTCCCTGCAGGAGGGGAAAGCTCAGCAGGGGGCCACTTCTGGGGCAGGCTGAATGGAGGGGACCACAGTGGGGAGGGGACACATCGAGACACAGCCATGGTACAAGTGGGAGCCAGTGAGGGACAACCGGGGTGGAGCACGGAGCCTGACGCCAGGATGTCCGTGCTGGAATAGGAGAACATGAGACAAGCAGTCCTTCCGGGAGGGGCTCCGATGCGGAAGTTTAGGGGCAGAAGGGAGGTTCAGGGTGCAGGCCGGGGCTAAGGCAAGCAGGAACAGGGTAGGACTAGGGGTTCTAGGGGAGGACTCGGTGCACGACCTGAGGCCTGAGATGGGCTAGGAGTCTACGGTGGGGCTGGTCTGGAGGGGTAGATAGCTGAGGGGTCTGTGGAAGGTGGGGCTGGCTGGTCTGCAGCAGGGGGATAGGAGGCTCAGGGCTGAGCGTTGTGAGGCTGAGGTGGGGCTGGGGGCCAGGGGCTAGGGAAAAAATACTGGGCCAGGTGAAGAGAGATGGAGAAACTGAGAGGTGGGGAGGGGGCAAGAGCTCAGAATCAGAGGGTAAAGTAGGGTGAGAAGTCCAGGGTGCAACGGGCTGTCTACTGGAGAGGGGAGGAGACAGTGAGATGGGAGTCCAGGGTTGGGGAGAGTGGAGATCCAAGTCGGGGGTCACGGGAATGGGGAAATCAGAGCAGTCGCAGGCCAGGGCTGCGGGGGTGGGGCAGGTCTCAGGCCCACCTGTGAGCGGCGCGGGCTTGCACAGGGTGCTGTAGTGCGTGGCGGGAAAGGGCCCGGCCAGGCGGGCGCTAAAGGCGGCGGATGAGGCTGCAGCGAGCTCTTCTCGCAGCAGCCGCCCCTTGGGGTGGTCGGCGGGCAGCTCCCCCAGCCTCCGCTCCAGAGCCTCCCGCAGCAGCCCCAGCTTCTGGTTGGATTCTGTCAATTTCTCCTGGGCCTGCGGTGGGAAGTGTGGGGCTGGGGACGGGACCAGGCTTGCCACTCCCCAAGTGCAGCCCTGTGCCCCTTCCTCAGACTGACTGAGTCTCGCACTGAATTCCTCCCTAGAGGGCTAAACCTCAAACCAATTTGGTCCCACCCCTGGGAAAACTAGGCCCCACCCCCTGCAGAGACCCCGCCCCTCACAGTGGCACTGTTTCTGGCTGATGCCTGGCTTCTCACAGCAGCCTACCTCGGCTGAGGCCCCACCCCATATAAAGGTCACATACCCTTTAAGGCTCCACCCCTCAAACCAGGGCAGTTCCTGGAGAAATCCCCGCCGCTTGCTGAAGCACCGCCCCCTGATAAAGCCCCGGCTCTAATGAAAGCTCCGCCCCTCACCTCGCTGACTGCCTTGCGGTCCGGGGCCTTGGCAGCGCTGAGCAGGCGCAGTACGTTCTTGGCACCCTCGGCCACCGCGTGCTCCACTCGGAAGTGGTGCCGCAGCTCTTCGATGCGCAGCTCCACGGCCCCCAGGTCAGGACTCCCTGTGAGTGTGGAATACAGGGCAGTAAGGCTAGCCTGCAGCGCCCCACCAAACCTAGTCCCAGACACACAGCCATTTGCAGGAACAGGCACAGGCCGCAGACAAACCATCATGAAGATGCATCACTCTTCACCCAAGGGGCAGGCACAGTGACACTGTCGCATTGTCACCTGCAGGCAGCCACATTTCCACCCAGACTCTTTTATCCAAACACCATCACTCACAGGGCCAGTCTTAGGGAAAAAGTTACCCTGTTACGGGGCACCGTCTGAGCAATGACACACAGGCACACTGTCACCCCAGGCTTACCGACAGACACATTGTCACGGTCCCTCTTCACCTCCAGGGATTTGCACAGGGACAGAGGCAGGCATACTGTGGCCCCCAGGGACAGCCACATTATCTAGATTTAGACACTGTCACCCAAAGAGACAAGAACACATAAATCATAGGCCAAGCACGGTGGCTCAGGCCTGTAATCCCAGCACTTTGGGAGGCCGAGGCGGGTGGATCACTTGAGGTCAGGGGTTTGAGACCAGCCTGGCCAACATGGTGAAACCCTGTCTCTACTAAAAATACAAAAATTAGCCGGGCATGGTGACGCATGCCTGCAATCCCAGCTCCTCAGGAGGCTGAGGCAGGAGAATCACTTGAACCCAGGAGGCGGGGGTTGTGGTGAGCCGAGATTGCACCATTGCTCTCCTGCTTGGGTGACAGAGTGAGACTCCATGTCATAAAAAAAAAAAAAAAATCATACTGTCATACCCATGTTGACACACCTCATTCCCCAATGAACAGTCACCAGGTTACACAGTCAACCAGGTACAGTGACACTCATGGGCATTTGGACAACCACAGACATACAACTACACTCACACAGATGGTGTCAGTCACAAAGACACTGTTGAGAGACTCAATGTTTGTCTCCTACCAAATTCCTATGTTGAACCCCTAATTCCCAGTGGGATGGCACTTGGAGAAGGGGCCTTTGAGAAGTAATTAGGGTTAGAGGAGGTCATGGAGGGAGGGCTATCATGATGGGATTAGTGCCCTTATTGGAGGAGGAAGAGGCTGGGTGCAGTGGTCCATGCCTGTAACCCCAGCACTTTGGGAGGCTGAGGCAGGAGGATCACCTGAGGCCAGGAGTTTGATACCAGCCTGGGCACCATAGAGAGAGCTTGTCTCTACTAAAAAGAAAAAATAAATTAGCCAGGCGTAGTGGCATGTGCCTGTAGTCCCAGCTATTCTGGAGGCTGAATCAGGAGGATCACTTGAGCCCAGAAAGTCGAGGCTGTAGTGAGCTGTGATCACACCACTGCATTCCAGCCTGGGTGACAGACCAAGACCCTGTCTCAAAACACTAAAAAGGAAAAATAAGAAGAGGAAGAGACACTAAGGCTCTCTCTCCCTGTGAGGGTGCAGTAAGAATGGAGCCGTCTGTAAGCCAGGAAGGGCACCCTCACCAGGAACTGACCACGCTGGTACTGTGATCTGGGACTGCCAGTCTCTGGAACTGTGAAAAAAATAAATGTCTGTTGTTTAAGTCACTCAGCCTATGGGACTTTGTTATGGCAGCCCAAGCAGAGTTAAGACAGGCACTGTCGCACTGACACTGTCACACGGTCGCCCACAGGGACACATGGCATTACCACTTTGTCACCAGCGTAGGCACACTATCACCTGCAGGCAGAGGAACACATACTCTGTCACAAAGATGCAGTCACCCTGCCACATAGAGACACTGTCATGAGTCAGATTCTGTTACACAGACACGGCCCTGTCATCTTGGGCACAGGGACACCATTATAGGGGCAGAGAAACACAGTCACAGACACAAATGCACGTATGCCAAAGCACAGGGTCAAGAAAAGGGGCACAGGCCAGGCACAGTGGCTCACGCCTATAATCTCAACACTTTGGGAGGGTAAGGCAGGAGGATCACTTGAGGCCAGGAGTTTGAAACCAGCCTGGACGACACAGCAAGACCTAGTCTCTACAAAATATATATTTTTTAATAAGCTGGGTGTGATGGCACATGCCTATGGTCCCAGCTACTCAGCAGAATTGCTTGAGCCCAGAAGGTCAAGCCTGCAGTGAGTTATGATCGCACCGCTGCATTCCAGCCTGGGCAACAGAGCGAGACCCTGTCTAAACAAAAAAAGTGTGTCGGCCGGGTGCGGTGGCTCATGCCTAAATCCCAGCACTTTGGGAGGCCGAGGCGGGAGGATCACAAGGTCAGGAGATCGAGACCATCCTGGCTAACACAGTGAAACCCCGTCTCTAAAATAGAGATTGTACTAAAAATACAAAAAAATTGGCAGGGTGTGGTGACACAAGCCTGTAACCCCAGCACTTTGGGAGGCTGAAGTGGGCGGATCATGAGGTCAGGAGATTGAGGCCATCCTAGCTAACATGGTGAAACACCGTCTCTACTAAAAACACAAAAAAATTAGCCAGGCGTGGTGGCAGGCGCCTGTAGTCCCAGCTACTTGGAAGGCTGAGGCAGGAGAATGGTATGAATCCGGGAGGCGGAGCTTGTAGTGAGCCGGGATTGCACCACTGCACTCCAGCCTAGGCGATAGAGCAAGACTCTGTCTCAAAAAAAAAAAAAAGAAAAATTAGCCGGGTGTGGTGGTGGGCGCCTACAATCCCAGCTACTTGGGAGGCTGAGGCAGGAGAATGGTACGAACCTGGGAGGTTGCAGTGAGCCGAGCTCGTGCCACTGCACTCCAGCCTAGGTGACAGAGTAAGACTCCGTCTCAAAAAAAAAAAAAAAAAAGTGTGGCCTGGGGTGTGTGTCAGTGCGATGGTGCACGTGATTGTGTGCCTGCACTGTGGATACCCACATGGACTGCGCAGTGACTATGTGTGATGGTAGGATCACATATTCCTTTGTCTCTGGGTGTTGTCGCAGGGATGGGTGACTGGATGACTTTATTCCTAAAAGTCCCAGTGACTGATTAAGCACCTTGTGGCAGCAGGTCTGGGGTGACAGTGAGACTGTGTGTTTTTTTTTGTTTGTTTGTTTGTTTTTTTGAGATGGAGTCTCGCTCTGCCCCCAGGCTGGAGTGCAGTGGCGCTGTCTCGGCTCACTGCAAGCTCCGCCTCCCAGGTTCACGCCATTCTCCTGCCTCAGCCTCCCGAGTAGCTGGGACTACAGGCGCCCACCGCTACGGGCGGCTAATTTTTTTGTATTTTTTTTAGTAGAGATGGGGTTTCACTGTGTTAGCCAGGATGGTCTCGATCTCCTGACCTCGTGATCCGCCCACCTCAGCCTCCCAAAGTGCTGGGATTACAGGCTTGAGCCACCGCGCCCGGCCTGAGACTGTGTGTTTTTTTGTGTGTGTTTTTTTGAGACAGAGTCTCACTCTGTTGCCCAGGCTGGAGTGCAGTGGGGCAATCTCGGCTTACTGCAACCTCTGCCTCCCGGGTTCAAGTGATTCTCCTGCCTCAGCCTCCTGAGTAGCTGGGACTACAGGTGCCCGCCACCATGCCTAGCCGATTTTTGCATTTTTAGTAGATACAGGGTTTCATCATGTTGGCCGCTGATCTTGAACTCCTGACCTCAAATGATCTGCCCACCTCGGTTTCCAAAGTGCTGGGATTACAGGTGTGAGCCACTGCACCCAGCTGAGACTGTGTTTATAAGGCAACATGCCTGTGACTATCAACTTCCTTGGAACTGTGTCTGTGTTATTGGTGTCCAGGTGAGTGACACATGTGGACACAGTGTGACTGTGAGACTCTCTGTGACCAAGTGCCAGGGTCATTATTCAGAATAGTCAGGCAGTCAAAAACATAGTAAATAAATGAGTGTGGCTGGGTACCAATAAAACTTTATTGATAAAAAACCAAAAAAGACAATGGATTGACCAAAAAAAAAAAAAAAAAGACAATGGAGAGATTTGGTCTGAAGGTGGTAATTTACCAACCCCTGATGTAATCCAAACTCTTCATGGGACAAAATGGGAAGCTCTGGCCCAGAGAGGGTCAGAAATGTGTTGAAGTCTCACATTGGGTCACAGGATCCACCTCCCTGCCCCAGAAAGGGACACATTATGGAGCTAGAGGCTGAGCCCTGCAAGGCGAGATGCGGGCTAAGCTGTCTGGAAGCAAGGGACTCACCTTGGGTCTCATCCGGGGCCGCCTGGTTTTCCAGCTGGCCCGCCTGCAGCGCCCGGCGGAGTTGCATGCGGATGATGTCAATCTTGGTCTTACTGTCCTGCAACATCTGCTGGGCTGTCAGCAGCAGCTTCCGGTCCTGGAGGCAGAGACAGTCTGAGAGAGGAAGGCTGGGTGGCTGGGGTCTGGCCACACCATGCAGGTCCTAGGTGACTGTGGCAGTGTTCCCATGTGGATGTAACAACACGCATTTGCAGGCCAGGCACAGTGGCTCAAGCCTGTAATCCCAGCACTTTGGGAGGCTAAGGTGGGTGGACTGCTGAGCCCAGGAGTTAAAGACCAGCCTGGGCAACATGGCAAGACCTTGTCTCCACAAAAAAAATGCAAAACTTAGCTGGGCGTGGTGGTGTGCACCTGTGGTCCCAGCTACTCGGGGGCTGAGGCAGGAAGATCACTCAAGCCCAGGAGCTAAAGGCAGCATTGAGCTGAGATTGCATCACTGCCCTCCAGCTTGGGCAACAGAGTGAGACCGTCTCAAAATAAATAAATAAGTAAATGAATGCACTTCCATGCACTCCTGGATACAGTGGGATGATGTAGTAAATGGGGTTTGAATCCTGGCTCTGTCACTTAACATCTGTGTGACCTCCAGCAAGCCATTCAACCTCTCTCGGCTGCAATTTGTTTTATTGATTGATTGGTTGGTTGGTTGAGACAGGGTCTCGCTCTGTTGCCCAGGCTGGAGTGCAGTGGCACAATCTCGGCTCACTGCAGCCTCCATCTGCTGGGTTCAGACGATTCTTTTGCCTTAGCCTCCTGAGTAGCTGGGATTACAGGCGCCCGCCACCACACCCGCTTTTTTTTTTTTTTTTTTGAGACAAAGTCTCATTCTGTCACCCAGGCTAGAGTGGAGTGGCGTGATCTCAGCTTACTGCAACCTCTGCCTCCCAGGTTCAAGTGATTCTCCTGCTTCAGCCTCCCGAGTAGCTGGGACTACAGGCATGTGCCACCACGCCTGGCTAATTTTCGTATTTTTTTAGTAGAGTTGGGGTTTCGCCATGTTGGCCACGCTGGTCTTGAACTCCTGACGTCAAGTGATCCGCCCGCCTCAGCCTCCCAAAGTGCTGGGACCCGCCCGCGCCTGGCCTACTCTATTCATTTTCATCGGGTCAGTATCATCCCCGAGGGGGCAGAAATACTTAGGGGGTGAGAAACTCTTATTCTTTTTGTGTATAATGTTCAGACACACGTAAAAAGATATACAGTTGTTCTAGGTTTTAAATTTTCATAGAATGGTGTTCAAATACTTGTACACGGGTGTTCATAGCAAAACTATTCACAATCGCTAAAAACGTGGAAACAACCAAATGTCCATCAATTGATAAATGGGGTGCAGTGGCTCACGTCCGTAATCCCAGCACTTTGGGAGGCCAAGGCAGGAGGAATGCTTGAGCCCAGGAGTTCAAGTCCAGCCTGGGCAACACAGACCCCTATCTCAACAAAAATAAAAAATAAATTAAATAAATAAAATAATGTTAGACCAGGCAAGGTGGCTCACATCTGTAATCCCAGCACTTTGGGAGGCTGAGGTGGGCAGATCACCCGAGGTCAGTAGTTCGAGACTCGCCTGGCCAATATGGTAAAACCCCATCTCTATTAAAAATACAAAAACTAGTGGGGTGTGGTGGCACGTGCCTGTAATCCCAGGTATTTGGGATGCTGAGGCATGAGAATCGCTTGAACCCAGGAGGCGGAGGTTGTAGTGAGCCGAGAGCATGCCACTGCACTCCATCCTGGGTGACAGAGTGAGACTCTGTCTCAAAAAAATAAATACAATAGTGTCATTAAAAAAATCCATGCAGTCTGTCCTCCCATGTGACATTCACGTGGAAGGACAGGCGCACACCAGCCTGTGCGTCTGGATGTTAATCCTCTAGCTGTAGGTTGGCCTGTGCTTGTGGTGTCAGAATTTCTGGGTGTTGATGGGGACCTGTGTGTTCCTGGGACTGACGGGCAGGACGGGGGATGTGTGTGTCTGTGTGTCCGTGTGCACCAGTCTCTGGGTATGAATATAAGTGTGTGTGTGTGTCCAGATGTGGCAGTGGTGGGATTCTCCATGTGTTGTTAGATGTTGTTACTGCTGTGTGTCTAGATGTTATGACAGCGTGTGTGTGTGTGTGTGTGTGTGTCTAGATGTTATGACAGCATATGTGTGTGTGTGTCTAGATGTTATGATGGTGTGTGTGTGTCAAGGTATTGACATGACTGTGTGTGCTTGTAACAGGAGACACCATCAGCAGTGTATAGTGCATGTTGCCCTGACTGTGGATGGGCCTGAGGCTCTGCGGGAGACCATGGGAGGAGGGGAGACAATCTGCCACATGTCTGTCTGACATCGCCCATAGTCATGCTTCCCATACGCCCACATGAGCTGCCTGTGCCTTAGTCCTGACACCAAGTTACACCCATCAGCCAGTATGTCCCCAATCCAAAGGCTCCCAGCCTCCCATGGGGACAGCTGTAGGCTACACCCTATGCCCCAGCCTGTGATCTGCTCACACCTGTGCATGTATACAGCTGTATACATGTGCAGTGTGTGCAGATACACGGGTGGGTGAGTGTGTACATGTGAGTGTGTACATGTGCGTGTGCACTGCAAATGCGTATGCAGGTGCGGGTGCAGGTAGGTGTGTGTGCACATGGGGGTGTATGTACACATGCTGGTATATGCACATGTGGGTGTGTGCAAGTGTGCATGCACGTGCAGCTGTGTGTGCACGTTCAAGGGTGTGTACACATGCAGGTATGTGCACATGTGGTGGGTGTATACGTGTATGTACATGTGGGTGAGCATGCATGCATGCAGGTAGGTGTGTGCATGTACACATGTGCGGGTACATGCCAGTGTGTGCACGTACAGGCGTGGGTGCACACTCGAGTGGGTGTGTGCACATGCGGACAGGTGTGTACACATGCGAGTGGGTGTGCACGTGTGGGGTGTGCATGCACAGGTGTGGGCGCACACTCGAGTGGGCGTGTGAACACGGGGACAGATGTGTACACATGCGTGTGGGTGGACTGTACGTGCACAGGTGTGGTGTGTGCACACAGCATGTGTGTGTGTGCTGCCTCACCTTGGTGCTGCCATTGCTATAGGTCTGGATCATGTTCTCCGCCCCCTGCTTCACCTTCAGCTCAATGGCCAACTGCTTCTCCAGGCCTGCCACGCGGCTCAGGTTGGTGGCCGAGCAGGTGGGGCCACCCGCACCGGGGGACTGGGGGCCATCTACAGGTCACAGGTGGGAGAGAGTCATCACGCATGGTCACCTCAGTCTGCCTGGGAGGCTTCATCCTCAGCCCAGCCTGGGCATTGCCCCTGAGGCACGGGGAGGGGGAGCTGGGGGCCAGCAGGCAGGCAGGCAGGGGGACACCAGGGCCCAGCAGTCTACCCACCCACCCACCCGGGGAAACTCCTCGGGGCTGGGGCAGGACTCAGGATGAATGAGTGCAGGCGAGCACCCAGGTGTCTTAGTGTGTCCTTGGTGCTAGGTCCACTGCATCTGGGAGGCCCGTTAGTAACTACGTACATGGCTTGTGTGAGCCTGTGGGTGTGGGAGTGGTGCCATCTGTGAGCTGCAGGGTGTTGGCATGGCTGAGTGTGTGTCTCCCTAGGTGTTAGTGTAACTCTGTGAGACGCCATGTGTTAGGATGACTGAGATCGTGGGTGTTGGGAGATGCTCTGCGTACATCTCTGACTGTTGCTACAACTGTGACTTCAGATCTCCAGGTTGGTATGACTGAGTCTCCGGGTGTTGGCACATCCGGATGCATGTTTCTGCGCGAGTCTCTGGAGAGTGGTGTGATGCTCGAGGGGACCCTGTGTGCAGAAATGACTGAGGCTGGGTGCAGTGGTTCACGCCTATAATCCCAGCACTTTGGGAGGCCGAGGCAGGCGGATTGCTTGAGGTCAGGAGTTAAAGACCACCCTGGCCAACATGGCAAAACCCGTTTCTACTAAAAATACAAAAATTAGCCAGGCGTGGTGGCTCATGCCTATAATCCCAGCCAATTGGGAGGCTGGGGCAGGAGAATCGCCTGAGCCTGGGAGGTGGAGTTTGCAGTGAGCCGAGATCGTGCTATTGCACTTCAGCCTGGGTGACAAGAGTGAAACTCTGTCTGTCCCCGTCCCCCCACAAAAAAAATTTAAACTGCTGGGCGAGGTGGCTCACAACTATAATCCCAGCATTTTGGGAGGCAGATCACCTGAGGTGGGTGGATCAGTTGAGGTCAGGAGTTTGAGACCAGCCTGGCCAACATGGTTGAAACCCCATCTCTACTAAAAATACAAACATTAGCTGGGCATGGTGGCATGCATCTGTAGTCCCAGCTACTCAGGAGGCTGAGGCAGGAGAATCGCTTGAACCTGGGAGGTGGAGGTTGCAGTGAGCTGAGATCACACCACTGCTCTCTAGCCTGGGTGACAGAGCAAGACTCCATCTCAAAAAGAAAAAAAGAAAAAAAAAAAGTAAAACCAATAAAAAATTTTTAAATTAAAAAACAGTCTGGGTGCAATGGCTCACACCTGTATTCCCAGCATTTGGGAGGCCAAAGCAGGAGGATCACTTGAAGCCAGGAGTTCTAGCCAAGCCCTGGCAACATACCAAGATCCTGTCTCTACAAAAAAAAAAAAAAAAGAAAAAGAAAAAGAAATTAAATTAGCCAGGCATGGTGGTATATGCCTATAGTCCCAGCTACTTGGAAGGCTGAGGCAGGAGAATTGTTTGAGCCCAGGAAATTGAGGCTATAGTGAGCTTTGATCACACCACTGTACTCTAGCCTGGGTGACAAGGCAAGACCCTGTCTCAAAACAAAAACAAAAATAAACAGTCTTTGGGCATCATCCATGTAATTGTGAGAGTTTCTGGGTATTCGTGTGACTGTGTGCACATCCTCGAGTGTTGCCTGGGTGCTGGCATGGCTGTGCCTGGAGGTATTTGTGTGACAGTATGGTGTGGCTGGGTGTTGGTGTGGCTGTTTTTTTAGGTGTCTGTGTGAGTGTGTGCACATCCTTGAGTGTTGCCTGGGTGTTGGCGTGGCTGTGTCTGGAGGTATACGTGTGACAGTATGTGCACCCTTGGGTGTGCCTGGGTGTTGGTGTGGCTGTTTTTTAGGTGTTTGTGTGAGTGTGTGCACATCCTTGAATGTTGCCTGGGTGTTGGCGTGGCTGTGTCTAGAGGTATTCATGTGACAGCGTGCACAGTCTTGAGTGTTACCGGGTGCTGGTATGGCTGTATGCACCCCTCTGGCTGTTGGTGACTGCATGGGTCATGGCATGCATCTCCCTGGGGGTCTGTGGAGATGGGTTAACCTGGCTCTGGAGACCATGGGTGAGCCAGTGAGCAGCGGAACCCCTGCCTGGAGTCCCGTCCCCAGAGGTGTCCCAGCTCACCATGGGTGGCCGCCGGGTCGGGCAGCACCACATGGGCGTGCAGCTCCTGCAGCTGCTGGTGCAGCAGGTCGAGGCGGCGCGAGGAGCCCCGCAGCAGCAGCTCCACGGGGCCCAGGCTGCGGCCCAGGTCGGTGGTGGCCCGCCGCAGGTTCTCAGCACCCTCCTTCAGCTTCAGCTCCTTGCGGATTTCCCGCCGCAGGCGCTCCCGCTCCAGCTCCAGCTGCTGCTGTACCCCAGGGGCCGCCAGGTCTGCCCCGGCCAGGCCCAGCTGCTCTAGCAGGGACCAGCTTCGAGGCTCACTCTGCGGGGGACACAGCAGGGTCAGTGGGGTTAGGAGGACTCGGTGCAGACCACATGCAGCCAGCCTGGCCCAGCCTCTGCCCTGGATTGGGGCTCCCAAGACAGGGCCTGCTCTACCTCCTCTGACTCTCAAAACTGGAAGGTGACAAGACCCTGTCACTGCTTCCTGACCTCCCCAAACTGGGAGGTCTCAAGAGCAGGGCCTTGTCACCCCCGCCACCACAGGGTCCCCCATATTAAGGGGGTCTCAAGAATAAGATCTGTCTCCCTTCTGCTGCCTCCCCCAAACTAGAGGGTCCCAAGGGAAGATTCCTTTTCTCTGCTGCTCCCCAAAACTAAGAGGGCCCAAGGGCAGGCCCTGTCTTCTCTCTGCTGTATCCCCAAAACTACAGGGTTCTAAGGACAGGCCCCATCTTCCCTCACCTGTACCCTGAAACTAGGGCATCCCGAGGGCAGGCCTCATCCTTCCTTAGCTACACCCCCAAAACTAGGGCATCCCAAGGGCAGGCCGAGTCTTCTCTCTGCTGTACCCCCAAACTATGGGGTCTTGAAGACCCTCATCTGCTCTTCTCCTATCTTCAACAACTGGGACCCTAAAGAGCAGAGCCTGGACTCCTTCCTCCTGCCTCTCCCCAACCTGGGAGCCCCGAAGGGCCCTGGATAGTCTCATCCTCCAAACAGAGAACTCTGAGGCCAGTGCCCCATCTCCTCTCCTTGTTCCCAAACAGAGAGGTACCCAGGGAAAGACTACTGGCCTATGCCACTTGGGGTCCCCTTCTGCCTGCCCCCACAGGGACCCTGGACCCCACCTCCAGCTCCTGCTCCGAGGGGGTATTGGCCTCCGCCATCCTGGGTCCGGGCTGAGGGCTCCGCCCTCTTCCTGAACCTCAGCCCCACCAGGGCCTCTCCGCCGCCACTTCCTCTTTCCTGTCAACTCCCAGCACCCCTCGCGCGGGGCCAACTCCAGGGCATCTAAGAGACCTTCCCTTCAGCCACCTCTGGGGCCAAGCCTGCTCCTCTAGATGAAACCCAGGGACAGTCCTTTCTCCCTGTCCCTAGAGAATGTCCAAAGTGTAGGCAGTTTGTACATTCACACACTCATGGTGTATCCATGAGGGGATGCAGGCTCTGGGGGCTGACTTGAGTGTGCAAACACTTTCAAATACATATGTGGATATGCACAGAACACAGGCTCACAAGTGTTTGCACACTTTCTTTTCCTTTGTTTTTTTTTTTTTTTTTTTTTTGAGATGGAGTCTCCCTGTGTTGACCAGGCTGGAGTGCACTGGTGCGATCTTGGCTCACTGCAACCTCCGCCTCCCAGGTTCAAGCAATTCTCTTGCCTCAGCCTCTGAAGTAGCTGGGATTGCAGGCATGTGCCGCCACGCCCAGCTAATTTTTATGTTTTTAGTAGAGACAGGGTTTCACCATGTTGGCCAGGCTGGTCTCGAATTCCTGACCTCAGGTGATCCGCCCCCCTCGGCCTCCGAAAGTACTGGGATTACGGGCGTGTACTACCGCGCCTGGCCTGTGTTTGCACACTGTTATGGCTGCAGGTGTGTGCCTGCAACACAGGCTCACACGTGTGCACACTCCCATGCCTGTGTGTGTGGATGAAACAAAGATCCACACACAGGTGCACACTCCTACACCTGCAGGTGTATGCCTGGAAAATGGGCTCACAGTGTACCCATTGCCATGCCTACCACATATGCACTTATTTGCAAACACATACAAGTGCTTATGAGTTTCACTCTAGAACCCATACAAGACACCCTCCCACCTGCCCGAGGGCACAGCCCACATGCTCATGCGTGTGCACATGCTCACACACGTATGCAAGCTCCCCGAGGCCCCTGCAGCGCGTCCATGCTCCCACAGACCTCCAGCCTTGCGACTATCTGCATATGTCCCTACAGCCAGACTCTCTCAGCCACCCCTTGTCCCCGGCTTCCCCTTCAGGGTCAGAAAAACCACTTCTTCAGAGGCGAGGCCCCCTTCCTGCAGACTGGCCGTCCCAACTTCCTGCTTCCTCTCAGTCCAGTCGCCAACTGTTATTGACCATAGCTGAGAGGCCCAGGGTCCCAGCCAGCCCAGTGGCACCTCCCTCAGGCCAACACAATTAGGGGACAGCACTGGGGGACTGGGATAAAAATTTGCAAAACCGGGCCGGGCACGGTGGCTCAAGCCTGTAATCCCAGCACTTTGGGAGGCCGAGACGGGCGGATCACGAGGTCAGGAGATCGAGACCATC
>NC_045454.1:38654320-38667016 GCF_002776525.5 Piliocolobus tephrosceles
CCTGTAGTCCCAGCTACTTGGGAGGCTGAGGCAGGAGAATGGCATGAACCTGGAAGGTGGAGCTTGCTACACTCCAGCCTGGGCGACAGAGTGAGACCCTGTCACAAAGAAA
The DNA here is from genome assembly GCF_002776525.5 of Piliocolobus tephrosceles. Classification (NCBI taxonomy): domain Eukaryota; kingdom Metazoa; phylum Chordata; class Mammalia; order Primates; family Cercopithecidae; genus Piliocolobus; species Piliocolobus tephrosceles. Next base: position 38,654,433 of record NC_045454.1, read on the forward strand.
AAAAGAAAAAGAAAAAAGAAAAAAAGCCTGGTTGCAGTGGCTCACACCTGTAATCCCAGCACTTTGGGAGGCCTAGGTGGGCCGGTTACTTTGAACTCAAGAGTTCAAGACAAGCCTGGGCAACATGGCGAAACCCTGCCTCTACTAAAAATACAAAAATTAAAATCCAGGCGTGGTGGTGCGCACCTGTAGTCCCAGCTACTCAGGAGGCTGGGGTGGGAGAACCGCTTGAGTCTAGGAGGCAGAGATCATGCCGCTGCACTCCAGCCTGGGTGACAGAGTGAGACCCCAGTCTCAATTTAAAAAAAAAAAAAAAAGAAAAGAAAAAAAAATCAACCAGGTATGGTGGTACATGCCTGTAGTCCTATAGATCAAGTGTCTGAGGATGCAGTGAACAAGAATCTCGCCATTGCATTCCAGCCTAGGTAACAGAGCGAGACCCTGTCTCTACAAAAGTAAAAGGAAATTAGCCAAGCACGTTGGTCTGTGCCTTTTGTCCCAGCTACTCGGGAGGCTGGGGCAGGAAGATCACTTGAGTCCCAGAAATCGGAAATCAAGGCTGCAGTTGAGATAGGATCGCACCCCTGCACTCCAGCCTGGGTGACAGAGCAAGACTGTCTCCCCCAAAATAAATAAATATAAATAAGTAAATCAATCAGTAAGAACACAGATTCACACCCTGAGCTGCTGAACAGGACGCTTACCAGTAATGACTTCACAGCAGCCCCGCCTGCCAAGTGCTGGCCAGGTCTCGGTCTCTCTCTCCCATGAACACCCTCTTAGTCCCATTTTTCCTAGGTCAGAACCGAGGCTCAGAGAGGCGAAGGCACTGGGCCCAGGACACACAGCAAGGAAGTGTCAGCGTTGGAATTTAAGCCCAGGCTCACCAAATACCACCCTCACTCAGTCAGGCCCCACCCCATCCCCAGCAGGCAGAGGGAGGACACAGCCAAGAGCAGGGTCAGCTCAACTGGGGAAGTCCAGGCAGAGAGGAGAGGTGGCCTCCCTCGGCCCCACCTCCAGCAGCTGAGGTCTGTAATGCAGAGGAGGAGGGAGGCTGGGCTCCTGGGTTCTCCTCCCCTGAGTGACTCACTTCTTCCCAGGGCATAGGGGTCACCTGAGGGCCACCAAGGCAAACCCAGGACTCAGGGGCCTGGCCTGGCCTATGGAGAACCCCTGCTCCTCTGCTGCCCACCAGGGAGCGGAGACCTCAGACCCAGAGGACCTGCCTCCCAGAATCCCCATCTTGCCAGAGCAGCCAGGGACCTAGACCCCCACATCCGGAGATTTCAATGCCTTGGGCGTTTCCGGAATCTGGACAGGACATCCGTTTGCAGGACACAGAACAGACAGGCACATGTTGGGACAGACAGAGGGACAGGGCGGCAGGCCCAAGCAACCATGAGAGAGGGATGACCAGGAGGAGGAAGAGACTAAGGAGGAGATGGGAAGGGGGGACCAGGGCGTGGGTCCAGCCTCACTGCAGGAATCACAGCCTGTCTGGGTCATGTGTGGGACGCGCCAAGCGCATGCATGCGCCCGGGGATTCCTACACAGCCCTCCCTGGGCCGGGGGTAGAGGCAGGGACCCCGGCCCATCCCGGCCCTGAGGTCTGACCTTGTGTGATCGGCAACACCAGATACGCCCAGCTCCTCGGCAAGGCCGGCAGGCCATCAGCAGGACTGGGGAGGTGGGAGGGACCGGGGATTACGGGGGAGACACAGAGGGGCAGGGGGCAGGTGCAGAAGGAGATGAGAACCCAGTTACACAACAGCCACAGGACGATGAACTGGATGGTGAGGTGCTAATGGGGGCACCGAGGCACAGACATTTCTCAGATTTGGGTCACTTGAGCCAAAGAAGGTTGGCAGTCACGCTGGCCCTGCTTGTCACAGACGGGGAAGATGAGTCCAGGTCAGTGATACCCACCAGGTGGCACGGGGGACTCTGGCTGGGCGGGAGGCTGGTGCCAATCACGTGTGTGTTAGGAGGGTGGGGGTGACCCAGCCCTGCCCAGCCACCATGCAAAAAAGTAAGATTCTATATATGGGAGCATCCCTGGCCTGTTGACTGAGACACTCCCCACCCGGGAGAAGGTTCCACCTGACAGTCCAAGGGTGGGAGCGGGGGTCCCCAGTCCCCCGACCTAATGCAGTGACTCGGGTACTTCCGCCAACAGGTGCCAATCTGGGTGGCGTCTGGAACACTATAAAGCTGTCTAGAGGCGGGGGCGGCTGGAGCTTTGTTATGAGGGGGAAGGGCACCGGCCGGGCCCGGCGGCCTCCTCCCCTCCCACGGCACTGCGCCAGGCACCTGCCCCAGGTGGAGCGGCACCTGCCGGGCACCCAACCCTGGGGAGGGGGATGAGTTCGGGTGTGGACGAGAGGCACCGGTACTCCCAGCCAGCCACAGACACCCGAAGTAGAGCCTCCGCCGCGCCCCTTCTAGTTCTCTGGGAGAGGCCGAGTTTGGGGGTGCAGCAGGGGTTGCCTCCGAGATTGCCCCCAAACCAGCCCCGTCCACATCGCCACCTGCCGAGAAGGGGGCCTCGCTGGCTCCATAGTCCCGGCCCAGGGAGGGGGCGCCGGGCGCTCTGGAGGTCTCCGCCCTAGCCATCGCCACCCGAGTCCCGTTCGGAGGGCTGGGGGACTCCCGCGGGAGCGCGAGGGCGGGGTCCCCCGGCGCCGTCCGGTCGCCCTGGGACTCCAGACGCAGGTGCGCCTACCTGCAAGGCGTCGCTGGCCATGTCCTCCTGCCGCCCGCCAGGGGTCCCTGCGCGGAGGGAGGGGCGGCCAGAGGAGCGCGCGTGCGCCCCGGGCGTGGCGGGGAGGGGGCGGGCGCGGCGCGACCCTCCCCGGCGCGCGGCCCGCTCCGGCCTGCTACGCTCCCGCCTCGCCTGCCCAGGCCGCCGCGTCCCCGCGCCGCGCCCTCCAGCCCCAGCGGCCGCCGGGCCCGGTCACGTGACCCCGGAGGTCGGCGCCCGGGGAGGGGGCGGGGCCGAGGGGGGAGGGGTTCCCAGAGGCCCCCGGGGCTGCGGGGTCCCGCCCGCCCGCCCCCTCAGTCTCCCGAGCTCGGAGCACCCCGATCGGCTCCCCACCTTTCCTCTTTCCGGGTCCTGCGACGACCGCACGCTGCCGAGAGGTCCCCCATTGGAGCGCGCGGGAACCCGAGGAGAACGGTTCCCCGCGTTCAAGCCGAGAGCGGCGGAGGCCTTTGGGCCTCCCAGGACCCCTGAAAAAAAAACACAGTAACTCCCCCCCCCCCCCCCCCCCTGTGCATTTGCAAGCTCGGGACGCCTGCATCTGTAGTCCCCTATTCAAGGGCATGGAAGTTTCCCCGTTACCTGGAGACAAGCTCTGGGCAGATCTGCATTCAAATGCCAGCGCTTTACGCCTTGGGGAAGCCAAATCCTTCCAGGCACCTCATCTGTGAAATGGGAATGATGCGCTCACCTCCTAGGTGTTGGTAAAATTCAATGAGACAGTGCAGGCCAAGAGCTGAGAACACACTAGACGCTCCATAAGTGTTAGCTGCTGTCACTTTTAATGTTATCGTAATTGTTTATTGTTTTACTGTTTTTGGACTGAGTTTCGCTCTGTTGCCCATCCTAGAGTGCAGTGGTGCGATCTGGGCTCACTGCAACCTCTGCCTCATCCTCCTGAGTAGCTAGGATTACAGGTGCCCGCCATCATGCCCGGCTAATTTTTGTATTTTTAGTAGAGATGGGGTTTCATCATGTTGGCCAGGCTGGTCTCGAACTCCTGATCAGGTGATCCGCCCGCCTCCGTCTCCTAAAGTGCTGGGATTACACAGGCCTGAGCCACCGCGCCCGACCTCTATTATCGTTATTGTTATTAAAAGAGGTTTGAATCCCCACTCGCTGTTCATCCTGGGAAGCCTGAGTCTCAGTTTTCCCCACAATAAAATGGGCACCGCCTTCTTTTTCCGGGCTGCTGCATGCAGACGGCGCTCCATAAATGCAGACTCGTGCCCAAGCGGAGAGTGGAGGCCTCTGCGGAATTTCTAGGGGATCTCTGGGGTCTGCAGAGCGTGCAGCTTTGTTCATGGCTGCCGTCGGACCCTCACTCCTTCGGAAACCAGGCGAGGGAGCCAGACGCTGGTCTCCGGGGCTCCGGCGGGGAGCGCTCCCTGGCGGCGGTGCCTGCACATTGGCGCCCTTTGGGACCCTAGGAAGCGCCGTGGGCTGTGGGTACCTTAGTTACGCGTGGCTGTGCGTGGTTTCAGTCGTCCCGGAAACCAGGGCGCGATGTTTTCTCTCTTATTTTTTCCTCTGAGCAACTCTTTGGGGGATATTAACAACAGAAAGAGAGAAGGAGGAGAATATTCTGATCTAGAATCCATCCAGCCGGGCATGGTAGCACATGCCTGTAGTCCCAGCTACCAGGAGGCTGAGGCAGGAGGATCGCTTGAGCTCAAGAGGCCGAGAATGTATCACTGTGGGGAGCAATCATGATGCTCCTGCACTCCAGCCTCGGTGACAGAGCGAGACCCTGTCTAAAAAAAAGAAAAAAAATGTGTGGGTGCAATGGCTCACCCCTGTAATCCCAGCCCTTTAGGAGGCCACGGTGGGTGGTGGGTGGATCACTGGAGGTCAGGAGTTCGAGACCAGCCTGGCCAATATGGTGAAACCTGCCTCTACTAAAAAATATAAAATTAGCTGAGTGTGGTGGCACGTGCCTGTAATCCCAGCTACTTGGGAGGCTGAGGCAGGAGAATGGCATGAACCCAGTAGGCGGAGGTTGCAGTGAGCCAAGATTGCACCACTGCATTACCCCCTGGGTGACAGAGCAAGACTTTGTCAGAAAGGCAGGAAGGAAGGAAGGGAGGGAGGAAGGAAGGGAGGGAGGGAGGGGAAGGGAAGAAAAGAAAAGAGAAAAGAAAAGAACTCTGCGGGCTGGGCGCGGTGGCTCATGCCTGTAATCCCAGCACTTTGGGAGGCCCAGATGGGCGGATCAAGAGGTCAGGAGGTCGGGACCATCCTGGCTAACATGGTGAAACCCCATCTCTACTAAAAATACAAAAAATTAGCCGGATGTGGTGGCGGGCGCCTGTAGTCCCAGCTACCCGAGAGGCTGAGGCAGGAGAATGGCGTGCATCAGGGAGGCAGAGCTTGCAGTGAGCCTAGATGGTGCCACTGCACTCCAGCCTGGGGGACAGAGCAAGACTCCCTCTGAAAAAAAAAAAAAGGAACTCTGCAGGCTAGTTATTTGATATTTATTTATTTGTTTGTTTGTTTGTTTATACAGAATTTCGCTCTTGTTGCCCAGGCTGAAGTGTGATGGCATGATCTCCACTCACCGCAACTTCTGCCTCCCTGGTTCAAGCAATTCCCACCCTTAGCCTCCCGAGTACCTGGGATTACAGGCATGCGCCACCATAGCCGACTAATTTTGTATTTTTAGTAGAGATGGGGTTTCTCCACATTGGTCAGGCTGGTCTCGAACTCCCGACCTCAGGCGATCTGCCCACCTCGGCCTCCCAAAGTGCTGGGATTACAGGCATGAGCCACCGCGCCTGGCCCAATATTTATTTATTTAGAGACAGAGTCTCACTCTGTCACTCAGGCGGGGGTGCAATGGCACCATCACAGCTCACTGCAGCTTCTACCTTGCAGGCTTAAACAATCCTCCTGCCTCAGCCTCCCAGGTAGCTGGGACCACAGGTGTGCGCCACCATGTCTGGTTAGTTTTTTCAATTTTTTTTTCTTTGTGGATACTGGATCTCATAATATTGCCCAGTCTGGTCTTGAACTCCTGGGCTCAAGCAATTCTTTTGCATTGGCCTCCTGAAATGCTGGGATTACAGGCATGAGCCATCATGCTTGGCCCAAACTAGTTCTTGCTCCAGTTTTGCAAGTGAGTAAGCTGAGAAGCCCCTTACTCCAATCATCAAGCCAGGATGTCTATGGCTTTTTCCAAGAGAGACGAAGTAGCTCCCTCCGGTTCTCTAGCCCACCCATTCTACAGATGAGGAGGACAAGGCAGAGTGAGGTTTCGTGGGGGCCGAGGGATTGGGTTGTCTGGAACCACCTTGCACAGGGATGGGCCTTCCCTTCCCCGCCTGCAAGGTCCCAGGCTGCCTCCCCAGATGGACCTGGGGAAACCAGCCAAATTCTGGCTCCACCCTTCCCGCATTCATTTACTCAGTGATTATTTATGGACACCCACTGGGGAGTTTGGTGGCACTGGAAATAAAGTTGCAGTTCAGGCTTTTTTTTTTTTGAGACAAAGTCTCATTCTGTCACCCAGGCTGGAGTGCAGTAGATGAGATCACAGCTCACTGCAGCGCAGCCTCAACCTCCCAGGTTCAAGTGATCCTCCCACCTCAGTCCCCTGAGTAGTTGGGACTGCAGGCATGCACTACCATGCCCAGCTAATTCTTTTTTTTTTTTTTTTTTGCAGATATGAAGTCTCATTGTATTGCCCAGGATGGTCTTCAACTACCGGCCTCAAGTGATCCTCCCGCTTCGGCCTCCCAAAATGCTGGGATTACAGGTATGAGCCACCACATCCAGCCACACTTTGCAATTATTTTCTTTTTTTTTTTTTTGAGACGGAGTCTCGCTGTGTCTCCCAGGCTGGAGTGCAGTGGCGCGATCTCGGCTCACTGCAAGCTCCGCCTCCCGGGTTCACGCCATTCTCCTGCCTCAGCCTCCGAGTAGCTGGGACTACAGGCGCCCGCCACCACGCCCGGCTAGTTTTTTGTATTTTTAGTAGAGACGGGGTTTCACCATGTTAGCCAGGATGGTCTTGATCTCCTGACCTCGTGATTCACCCACCTCGGCCTCCCAAAGTGCTGGGATTACAGGCTTGAGCCACCGTGCCCGGCCCACACTTTGCAATTTAAAAGGGGAGATGTAGCCGGGTGCGGTGGTTCAAGCCTGTAATCCCAGCACTTTGGAAGGCCAAGGTGGGTAGATCACCTGAGATCAGGAGTTTGAGACCAGCCTGGCCAGCATGGTGAAACCCCATCTGTACTAAAAATACAAAAAAATTAGCCAGGCCGGGTGTGGTGGCTCACACCTGTAATCCCAGCACTTTGGGAGGCCAAGGCGGGTGGATCACAAGGTCAGGAGATTGACACCATCCTGGCTAACACGGTGAAACCCTGTCTCTACTAAAACACAAAAATTAGCCAGGCGTGTTGGCAGGCACCTGTAGTCCCAGCTACTTGGGAGGCTGAGGCAGGAGAATGGCGTGAACCCGGGAGGCGGAGCTTGCAGTGAGCCGAAATCGCGCCACTGCATTCCAGCCTGGGCAATAGAGCGAAACTCCGTCTCAAAAAAAAATAAAAAAAATTAGCCAGGCATGGTTGTGAGCGCCTGTAGTCCCAGCTACTCGGGAGGCTAAGGCAGGAGAATCACTTGAATCTGGGAGGTGGAGGTTGCAGCAAGCCAAGATTGCACCATTGCACTCCAGACTGGGCAACAAGAGTGAGACTCTGTCTCAAAAAACAAACAAAAAAAGGGGGGGTGGGGAGACATAGCCTGGCATGGTGGCTCATGCCTGTAGTCCCAGCTACTAAGGAGGCTGAGGCACCAGTATTGCTTGAACGTGGGAGGCAGAAGTTGCAGTGAGCCGAGATCCCACCACTGCACTCCAGACTGGGCAACAAAGCAAGACTCCATCTCAAAAATATTAAAAATAAAAAAGGAGTGGGGGGTGGTTGCCAGGCACAGTGGCTCACGCCTGTAATCCCAGCACTTTGGGAAGCTGAGGCAGGCGGATCACCTGAGGTCAGGAGTGCGAGACCAGCCTGGCCAACATGGCAAAACCCCACCTCTACTAAAAATACAAAAATTAGCCAGGTGTGGTGGCACACATCTGTAATCCCAGCTACTCAGGAGGCTGAGGTAGGAGATCGTTTGAACCCAGGAGGCGGAGGTTGCAATGAGCCAAGATCGTGCTACTGTACTCCAGCCTGGGACACAAAACAAGACTAAAAAAAACAGTGTTGGGGCGAGACAAACTAATTGTACAATCTCAACAAAACATGATAACTGCACCGGCACATCCTTGCAGCTGTTCTTACCCCTTTCTAATTCACTCAGGGGCCTTGGAAATCCTAAATTACACCATCACCATCCCTGCTTCTCCCTGCTAGAAAACGTGCCTGCCCCTGGTTTCCTAGAGGACTTAGGAAAAACTACATACTCCTCACCTGGTCTACAAGGTGGTCTTGTCAGACTTCTCTGCCTACCTGTCCAAACACTTCACTCTCCTCACCCCCATCCAGCAACATTAGCCTTCACTATGTTCTTCAGATAGTCTCACCGTGGCCAGGTGCAGTGGCTCGTGTCTGTAATCCCAGGACTTTGGGAGGCTAGGTCAGGTGGATCACCCAAGGTCAGGAGTTCGAGACCAGCCTGGCCAACATGGTGAAACCCCATCTCTACTGAAAATACAAAAAAAAAAAAAAATTAGCCAGCTGTGGTGGCAGACGCCTATAGTCCCAGCTACTGGGGAGGCGGAGGCTCGAGAATTGCTTGAACCCAAGAGGTGGAGGTTGCAGTGAGCCAAGATTGCACCACTGGGCCGGGCGTGCCTGTAATCCCAGCATCCCAGCACTTTGAGAGGCAGAAGCAGGTGGATCACCTGAGGTGAATTCAAGACCAGCCTGACCAACATGGTGAAACCTATCTCTATTACATACAAAAAATTAGCTTAGCTGGGTGTGGTGGTGGGCACCTGTAATCCCAGCTACTTGGGAGGCCAAGGCAGAAGAATCACTTGAAGCTGGGAGATGGAGGTTGCAGTGAGTCAAGATCGCGCCATTGCACTCCAGCCTAGGCAACAAGAGTAAAACTCCATCTAAAAAAAAAAAAAAAAAAAAATTAGCTGGGCATGGTGCCAGCTACTCAGCAGGCTAAGGCAGGAGAATCACTTGAACCAGGGAGGCAGAGGTTACAGTGAGCTGAGATCATGCCACAGCACTCCAGCCTGGGTAATAGAGCAAGACTCTGTCTCAGGAAAAAAAAAAAAAAAAAAGCCAGCGATTGGCTCACACCTGTAATCCCAGCACTTTGGGAGGCTGAGGCAGGCGGGTCATGAGGTCAGGAGTTCGAGACCATCATGACCCACATAGTGAAACCCCGTCTCTATTGAAAATACAAACATTAGCTGGGTGTGGTGGTGCTCACCTGTAATCCCAGCTACTTGGGAGGCTGAGGCAGGAGAATAACTCGAACCTGGGAGGCAGAGGTTGCAGTGAGCTGAGATCATGCCATTGCACCCCAGCCTGGGCAATAGAGTGAGACTCCATCTCAAAAAACAACAAAAAAAGGCCAGGTGCAGTGGCTGACACCTGTTATCCCAGCACTTTGGGAGGCCAAGGCGGGTGGATCACGAGGTCAGGAGTTTAAGACCAGCCTGGCCAAGATGGTGAAACCCCATCTCTACTAAAAATACAAAAATTATCCGGGCGTGGTGGCGGGCGCCTGTAATCCCAGCTACCTGGGTGGCTGAGGCAGAGAACTATTTGAACCCGAGAGGCAGAGGTTGTGGTGAGCTGAGATAGTGCCATGCACTCCGGCCTGGGTGACAGAGCGAGACTCCGTCTCAAAAAAAAAAAAAAAAAAAAAAAAAATCATGCCACGGCATTCCAGCCTGGGCAACAGAGTAAGATCAAAGAAACAAAAAAAGCAAACAACCTCCCACCTCCAAAAAAAGCCAAAAACAAATAGTTTCACCTTACTTCCAACCACATGGCCTTTGCACAGGCTGTTATCTGTTCTGGAATGCCCTTCTATCACATCTCTCCAAGGCTGGCCCCTTTTGTTCATTTAGCTATCTGTTTAAATGTAACATCTTCTGAGCGAATCTTCCGAGACCACACCCACGTCATTTCGGGCCCTTGGCCCTGTTTGATTATTTTGCATGTTACTCCTCCCTGAAATTGCACAGTGCCTGTGCTACTTCCGTCTTTGTGAAAGGAATGAGTGGACGCAGTTTGAGGTATCAGGCGAAAGGTATCCCAGACCTGCAAAGGCCAGAGCGGGTAGCCATCTCATTTCAGAGGAAGCAGTCAGTGTAGGCTTCCCTGAAGGGCAGATACTGGAGTAAAATTGGGAAAGACAAGCTAGAAAATTGCAAGGTAGGCTGGGCGCAGTGGCTCATGCCTGTAATCCCAGCACTTTGGGAGGCCGAGGCAGGCGGATCATGAGGCCAGGAGATTGAGATCCTCCTGGCTAACATGGTGAAACCCTGTCTCTACTAAAAATACAAAAAAAAAAAAAAAAAAGGCCGGGCACAGTGGCTCACGCCTGTAATCCCAGCACTTTGGGAGGCTGAGATGGGAGGATCACAATGTCAGGAGTTGGAGAGCAGCCTGGCCAATATGATGAAACCCTGCCTCTACTAAAAATATAAAAATTAGTCAGGCGTGGTGGTGGGTGCCTGTTGTCCCAGCTGCTACAGAGGCTGAGGCAGGAGAATCACTTGAACCTGGGAGGTGGAGGTTGCAGTGAGCCGAGATAGTGCCACTGCACTCCAGCCTGGGTGACAGAGCAAGACTCTGTCTCAAAATAAATAAATACATACATACATACATACATACATACATACATACATAAATATATTAAAAAAAAAGGACTAAGCATAGAGCCTCAGGCCTATAGTCCCAGCACTTTGAGAGGCAGAGGTGGGAGGACTGCAGAGGACAGGAGTTCAGACCAGCCTGGGCAGCATAGAGAGAATCTCATCTCTAGTTATTATTGAGACAAAATCTTGCTCTGTCACCCAGGATGAAGTGCAATGGCAGGATCTCGGCTCATTGCAACCTCTGCCTCCCAGGTTTAAGCAATTCTCCTGTCTCAGCCTCCCGAGTAGCTGGGATTACAGGCGTGTCCCACCACGCCAGGCTAATTTTTTGTGTTTTTAGTAGAGACGGGGTTTCACCATGTTGGCCAGGCTGGTCTCAAGCTCCTGACCTCAGGTGATCCACCTGCCTCAGCTTTCCACAGTGCTGGGATTACAGGCAGGAGCCACTGGGCCCAGCCTCTAGTTATTTTTTAATAATGATACTAAAGAGAAAGAAAGAAACAAAATAATGCAGTCTGATACCATTTATATCAATCACACACACACACACACACATATATATAAAGTGAAAAAATGTATAAAGTAAAGGAGACTGGGCGGGGTGGCTCATGCCTGTAATCCTAGCACTTTGGGGAGGCAGAGGCGGGAAGATTGCTTGAGCTCAGGAGTTCCAGACCAGCCTGGATAACATGGCAAAACCCCATTTCTTCCAAAATACACAAAAATGAGTGGGCTCAGGAGATGGAGATTACAGTGAGCTGAGATCTCACCTGGCACTATAGCCCAAGTGACAGCCAGACTGCTTATTTTTTTATTTTTATTTTTATTATTTATTCATTTATTGAGACAGAGTCTCACTCTGTCGCCCAGGCTGAAGTACAGCGGTGTGATCTCAGCTCACTGCAAACTCCACCTCCAGGGTTCACAGGATTATTCTGCCTCAGACAACTGAGTAGCTAAGATTACAAGTGCCTGCCACCATGCCCAGCTAATTTTTGTAGTTTTAGTAGAAAAAGGGGTTTCTCCATTTTGGCCAGGCGGGTCTTGAACTCTTGACCTCAGGTGATTCACCCTCCTCGGTTCCCAAAGTGCTGGGATTACAGGCGTGAGCCGCTGTGCCCAGCCCAGACCCTGTTTGAAAAAAAAAGAGAAATTAGTCGGGCGTGGTGGTAGGTGCTTGTAATCCCAGCTACTCAGGCTGAGGCAGGAGAATCACTGAAACCCAGGAGGTGGTGGTTGCAGTCAGCCGAGATCGTGCCATTACACTCCACCTGGGCAACAAGAGTGAAACTCTGTCTCAAAAAAAAAAAAAAAAAAAAACAGAAGGAAATGAAAGGAAATGTATATGAAGTAGCTTTTTAGTTTTTTTTTTTTTTTTTTTTTTTGGTAGACATAAGGTCTCACCACATTGCCCAAGCTAGTCTTGAACTTCCTGCCTCAGCCTTCCCAAGTTCTAGGATTACATGTGTGAGCCACTGCACCCAGTACCTTTTCTATGTTTTGATATGTATAGATATCCAAATACCTAACATTGTACCATCACAAAGAAGATGAAGGTAAAAACAACAGAACAAATACTTAGCATTGTGTTGCAATTGCCTGCAGTATTCAGAAGGTTACACGCTGTGCAGGGACCCTGTTAGGGACCAGGCCACACAGGAGGTGAGTGATGGGTGAGCATTACCTACTGCCTGAGCTTTGCCTCCTGTCAGATCAGCAACAGCATTAGATTCTCATAGCAACTCAAACCCTGTTGTGAACTGTGCATGTGAGGGATCTAGGTTGCGCGTTCCTTTTGAGAATCTAACTAATGCCTGATGATCTGAGGTGGAACAGTTTCATCCCAAAACCATCCACCCTCCTTACGTCCATGGAAAATCTGTCTTCCATCAGACAGGTCCCTGGTGCCAAAAAGGTTGGTGACTGCTGGGCTACACTACATAGCCTACATGTACACATGTAGCCTTCCTATAATTGTAGTAGCCATACCATCTAGGTTTTTTCTTTTTTTTTTTTTTTTTTTTT
>NC_045454.1:38667116-38668157 GCF_002776525.5 Piliocolobus tephrosceles
TTTAGTAGAGACGGGGTTTCACCGGGTTAGCTAGGATGGTCTCGATCCCCTGACCTCGTGATCCGCCCGTCTCGGCCTCCCAAAGTGCTGGGATTACAGGCTTGAGCCACCGCGCCCGGCCGGTTTTTCCTTCTTCTTTTTATTTTTTAGGTGGAGTCTCACTCTGTTGCCCAGGCTGGAGTGCAATGGCAGGATCTCAACTCACTGCAACCTCAACCTCCCAAGTTCAAGTGATTCTCCTGCTTCAGCCTCCTAAGTAGCTGGGATTACAGGAGTGCACCACCATGCCCGGCTAATTTTTTTATTTTTAGTAGAGACTGGGTTTCACCATGTTCGCCAGGCTGGTCTCAAACCCATGACCTCGTGATCCACCCGCCTTGGCCTCCCAAAGTGCTGGGAGTGAACCACTATGCCCAGACCCATCTAGGTTTATCTAAGTTCACTTGTCTAGGTCAGTTTGCATTGCTATAAAGGAATACCTGAATCTGGGTAATTTGTAAAGAGGTTCATTTGGCTCACAGTTCTGCAGACTGTACCAGAAGCATGACACTAGCATTTGTTTCTGGGAGGGCCTCGGAAAGTTTCCAATCATAGTTGAAGGGGAAGGGGAGCAGGCATTCCATGGTGAGACAGGAAGGAAGCCAGACGGAGAGAGGACCAGCGGTGCCGTGCTCTTTTAAGCAATCAGGAATCTTATGAACTAATAGAGGGAGAACTCACTCTACCGTGGAAATGTCACTAAGGCATTTATGAGGGATCTGCCCTCATGATCAAAAAGACCTCCCACTAGGTCCCACATCCAACATTGTGGATCACCTGTCTGCCTTCCTTCTTTCCTTCGTTTCGTCTCCCTTTTTTTTTTTTTTTTTTTTGAGGCAGAGTTTCACTCTTGTTGCCCAGGTTGGAGTGCAATGGCGCAATCTCGGCTCACCGCAACCTCTACCTCCTGGGTTGAAGTGATTCTCCTTCCTCAGCCTCCCAAGTAGCTGAGATTACAGTCATGCACCACCACGCCCAGTTCATTTCGTATTTTTTCTTTTT
>NC_045454.1:38678157-38711353 GCF_002776525.5 Piliocolobus tephrosceles
CCTCCCAAAGTGCTGGGATTACAGGCTTGAGCCACCGCACCCGGCCAGGATTAAATGTTTTTATGGCCAGGATTAAATGTTTTTATGCCGGGCGCGGTGGCTCAAGCCTGTAATCCCAGCACTTTGGGAGGCCGAGACGGGCGGATCACGAGGTCAGGAGATAGAGACCATCCTGGCTAACCCGGTGAAACCCCGTCTCTACTAAAAAAGTACAAAAAACCTAGCCGGGGGAGGTGGCGGGCGCCTGTAGTCCCAGCTACTCGGGAGGCTGAGGCAGGAGAATGGCGTGAACCCGAAAGGCGGAGCTTGCAGTGAGCTGAGATCCGGCCACTGCACTCCAGTTTGGGCGACAGAGCGAGAATCCCCCCCAAAAAAAAAAAAAAAAAAAAAAAGGATTAAATGTTTTTAATTTTAATATTATTTTATTTTTGTATGTGTGAGACAGAGTCTCCTTCTATTGCCCAGGCTGCAGTGCAGTGGCACAATCACAGCTAACTGTGGTCTTAAGCTCCTGGGCTCAAATAATCCATCCACCTCACCCTCCATCTCACCCTACTGAGTAGCTGCAACTACAGGTGTGCAACACCACACCCGGTTAATTTTTTCTTTTTCTTTTCTTTTCTTTTTATTATTATTATTTTTTAAGATGGAGTTTTGCTCTTGTTGCCCAGGCTGGAGTGCAATGGCATGATCTCAGCTCACCTCAACCTCCACCTCCCGGGTTCAAGCGATTCTCCTGCCTTAGCCTCCTCCTGAGTAGCTGGGATTACAGGCATGCGCCACCATGCCCAGCTAATTTTGTATTTTTAGAAGGGGTTTCTCCATGTTGATCAGATTGGTCTTGAACTCCCGACCTCAGGTGATCCACCTGCCTCGGCCTCCCAAAGTGCTGGCATTACAGGCACGAGTCACTGTGCCCAGCTTTTCATTTTTGAAACTGAGTCTCACTCTGTCGCCCAGGGTGGAATGCAGTGGCGTGATCTCGGCTCACTGCAACCTCCACCTACCAGGTTCAAGCGATTTTCCTGCCTCGGCTTCCAGAGTAGCTGGGATTACAGGCATGTGCCACCATGCCTGGCTAATTTTTTTTTTTTTTTTTTTAAGATGGGGGTCTCACTCTGTTGCTTAGGCTAGAGTGCAAGGGCGCGATCTCAGCTCAGGGTAACCTCTGCCTACTGGGTTCAAGTGATTATCCTGCGTCAGCCTCCCGAGTAGCTGGGATTACAGGTGCCTGCCACCATGCCCAGCTAATTTTTTGTAGTTTTAGTAGAGACGGGGTTTCACTACATTGGCCGTGCTGGTCTCTAACTCCTGACCTCAGGTGATCTGCCCACCTCGGCCTCTCAAAGTGCTGGGATTATAGGCATGAGTCACCGCGCTGGCCTTTGGTAGGAAAATTTAAGAGGGTGGCAAAAACTTAAGACACACAAAATGTTTGTACAATTTATCTTTTTTTTTATTTTTTGAGATAGGGTCTTGCTCTGTTGCCCAAGGTGGTCTGGAATTCCTGGTCTCAAGCGATCTTTCTGCTTCAGCTTCCTGAGTAGCCCCAAATAGCCAATAGTTATTGTTGTTGTTTTTTGTTTTGAGACGGAGTCTTGGCCCTGTCACCCAGGCGGGAGTGCAATGGCGCAATCTCGGCTCACTGCAACCTCCACCTCCCGGGTTCAAGCATTTCTCCTGCCTCAGCCTCCCGAGTAGCTGGGATTACAGGTATATGCCACCACGCCTGGCTACTTTTGCATTTTCAGTACAGACAGGGTTTCTCCATGTTGGTTAGGTGGGTCTCAAACTCCTGACCTCAAGTGAACCGCCCTCCTTGGTCTCCCAAAGTGCTGGGATTATAGGCGGGAGCCATGGTACCCGGCTGATCCTTTCTTTACTTGGCATTTTTTTTTTTTTTTTTTGAGACAGAGTGTTGCTCTGTCACCCAGGCTGGAGTGCAGGGGCGCGATGTCGGCTCACTGCAAGCTCCGCCTCCCAGGTTCACGCCATTCTCCTGCCTCAGCTTCCCAAGTAGCTGGGACTACAGGTGCCCGCCACCACGCCCGACTAATTTTTGTGTTTTTAGTAGAGATGGGGTTTCACCATGTTGGCCAGGGTGGTCTTAAACTCTTGACCTCAGGTAATCCATCCACTTTGGCCCCCCCAAAGTGCTGGGATTACAGGTGTCAGCCACCACGCTCGGCCTGCAAAACCCCACCTTTACAAAATTTTTAAAAATTAGCTGGGCATGATAGGTAACAGAGTCACACCCTGAAGCAGGAAAGAGGAAAGTGGAGGGAGAGAGGGAGGAAGATAGGAAAATAAATCTACCAGGATCTAATGAAGCTCAGTGACCATGTCACCATGCTACTCCTAGGTATTTAAAAGAAATGAAAATTTATCTTCCCCAAAATACTCTTACAGTACAAGTTTATTAACAGTGACCAAAGACCGGAAGCAATCAGTTAGCCAAGAACAGGTGGGTGAAACTATATTGGCTACATTACAGTATAGCCACACAATGAAATACCACTCAGCAATAAAAACGAGCTGTTGATATCCCCACAACACAGACAATTCTCAAAAACACTTTGTTGGGGCGAGGCAGAATGGCTGATGTAATCCTAGCACTTTGGGAGGCTGAGATGGGCAGATCACATGAGGCCGGGAGTTCGAGACCAGCCTGGCCAATATGGCGAAACCCCGTCTCTATTAAAAATATGAAAATTAGCCAGGTGTGGTGGCGGGCGCCTGCAGTCCCAGCTACTCAGGAGGCTGAGGCAGGAGAACTGTTTGAACTCGAGAGGCGGAGGTTGCGGTGAGCCGAGATTGTGCCATTGCACTCCCGCCTGGGTGACAGAGCCAGACTCCGTCTCAAAAAAAAAAAAAAAAAAAAGTTTTGTTGAGCAAAAGTCAGACACAAAAGACAACCTATTGCATGCTTCTACTTATGTGAAATTCAAGGAGACAAAACTATCATGGAGTGATAGAAATCCAAATACTGCAAAATGTTCTCTCCACTCGAACCATTCCAAGCTCCCTATTCTTTTTCAGAGCCTCCACTGTGGAGGACCCCAGGCCGCAGACTGATAGTAACTGGGACAGTTCCGCTTTCAGCGCCCAGCGCAGAAGCCACGCTTCGAAAAGGGTGGGGCACACGCCAAGGGGCAACCATCTGATCTTCAGTTATCAGTACTAAACATGGCGGCTCCCACCGAGCACCACACCCAGATCACGAGACCGCGCGCTGCCGGCCCCAGTCTGTCGGCTCACTGGGGCGCGCCTACTTTTAGATTGACCAATGAACGCGAGGCGTAAGGCAGGCCCTCTTTCTTCCCGTCTCCGCCAATAATCTCCCGGTCCCTTCCACAGGACCCAATCACTGCTTCAGTCTCTCTTGAATGAAAAGGCAGCGGTCCAGTGAGCAGAGCAGCAGCCCGACGCAAGAGGCAGGAAGCGCAGCAGCTCGTGTCTGAGCGCCCGGCGGAAAACCGGTCAGAAGGCTCTCTTAGCAGCACGCGGAGAAGAACGGGGAGCCAGGTGAGCGGCGGATCCCGGGCGCGGGGCAGCGGTGTGGGGACGTCTGACCTGAGAGCGAGAGGACTAGGGGAGACGTTGGGAGCTAAGGGGAGGAGGAGAAAGGGTCGCGAGACGAGGGGGGGCGGGGCGGTTGGTGTGTTAGAGCGCTGTGTGTTGGCCGTTGGGGACCGGGGCGCATGCGCTAGGGGTGGGCCGGCCGTTGGCGCGCGGGGCTCGGGGCCCGCTTCTGGGAGGGGCTGTCATGGCCGACTGCGCTCCGAGGCCCACTTGGAGTCCGTCAGTCCGTCCGAATAGACCCCGCGGCGGCTTGGGGCCATTTGGAGAGGGACGAGGGGTTGACGCCGGGGTCTGGGGCCTGGGTGGGAGAAGTCGGAGCTTCCAGTTTCAGGGGTTTCTTTGGGTCCGAGGGACTTGACCCCTTTCCCAGTAGAACTTGGTCTACTTTTTACGGGATTCGGGATTCTGAGATTTGGGGCACATAAGACTTTCTTTTGCAAGGCCGGGCGCGGTGGCTCTTGTAATTTCAGCAGTTTGGGAGAGACCAAGGAGGGCAGATCACTTGAGGTCAGGAGTTCGAGACAAGCCTGGCCAACATGGTGAAACTCCGTCTCTACCAAAAAAAAAAAAAAAGCCGAGCGTGGTGGCGGGCGCCTGTAGTCCTAGCTACGCGGGAGGCTGAGGCACGAGAATCGCTTGAACCCGGGAGGCAGAGGTTACAGTGAGCCGAGATGGCGACACTGCACTCCAGCCTGGGTGACAGTGCGAGATTCTGCCCCAAAAAAAGAAAAAAAAGACTTTGTTTTGGAAATAGGAGTCCCCAGGTGGGAATAAACTCTGGGGTGGAAAGCCCGCCTGGGGACACTTGAGGGTAAATGGGTATACGTGGCGTGTCTGGGTTGTGAGTTCCCTGCTGTCACCTTTCAAGTTCATCCGCTTCTGGCGCCTCAGCGGTCATGGCCACCCACTTTGGGCGGGGAAAACCCCGCCGGATCCTGTTTTGAGTTTTTAGATCCTGTCCAGCCCGGTTTCTCGAAAATTTTGTGTCTTAACAGATTCAAATTGCCTCAATTTATGTTTCTCTGTCTCTTTTTTTTTTTTTTTTTTTGAGACAGTCTCACTCTGTCGCCCAGGCTGGAGTGCAGTGGCACTATCTCGGCTCACTGCAACCTCCGTCTCCCGGGTTCAAGCAAGCACATCCGGCTAATTTTTGTATTTGTAGTAGAGACGGGGTTTCACCATATTGGCCAGGCTTGTCTCTTAATTCCTGACCTCAAGTGATACGCCCGCTTCGCCTCCCAAAGTGCTGGGATTACAAGTGTGAGCCACCACTCCCAGCCCCAATTTCTTTTTTTAAGTTTATTTTTCTTGAGAAAGGGTCTCCCTGTGTCACCCAGGCTGGAATGCCGTGGCGCCATCACGGGCAGCCTCGACCTCCTGGCTCAAGCGATCCTCCCCAGCACAGCCTTCCAAGTAGCTGGGACTACAGGCCCATGCCACCACACCCGGCTAATTTTTTTAAAAAATTGTTTTTGTATAGACGGGGTCTCGACTTATTGTCCAGGTTGGTCTCAAACTCCTGGGCTCAAGCCATCCACCCACCCTGGCTTCTCAAAGTGCTGGGATTACGGAAGTGAGCACCATGCCCGGCCTGCCGCAAATTTCTTTCCCCACCAACAAAACAACTTTGCTTTATTTCCTTAAAATACAGCATCTCTTGGCCACCTAGATGTGGAGCCCAGAATAGACTGTGGCTCTTCTTTACCCATGGATTGCTCAGGGGATGTTCCTGTCTTGTGGCACGTCCCACCCTTTCTTTCCTTACGTCATGCCCCTACCCTGGTTACTTCTCTTTCATTTGGTGACTGGTTTTCCCTGCTGCTGGTCTTAACCTCCCCCTTCATCTGTGGAGTAAATTACAGTACTCTTGGGCAGATCCTGATTGACTCAGCTCCAACCTAATTAGCAATTCCCTATTGCTTAGCAAGTACACATGCCCAGGCTGGGCGTGGTGGGTGGCTCATGCCTGTAATCCCAGCACTTTGGGAGGCAGAGGCAGGAGGTTTGCTTGAGTCCAGGAGTTCAGCCTGGGAAACGTGGTGAAACCCTGTCTCTACTAAAAATACAAAAATTAGCCAGGCGTGGTGGCATGCACCTGTAGTCCCAGCTACACAGGAAGCTGAGGTGGGAGACTCACTGGGTCTGGGAGGTCGAAGCTCCAGTGAGCTATGATTGCACCACTGCACTCCAGCCTGGGTGGCAGAGCGAGACCCTGTCTCCAAAAAAAAAAAGGAAAAAAAAGAAAAAACATGCCCTGTGGCCGACCAACTCTTCCAGCTTTCTCTTCTTCCCCGACGCCAGCCAGCTAGTCCTACTCTCCATACCCCAAAAGGCTCTGGTGGTTTTTGGACTGACCTTTTCTTGGCTCATGTTTTCCCTGCTGCCTGGGAAGTGACCCCTTCAGATTGCCTGTTTGATCAGATAAAGAAACCTGCTCAGCTCTGCCTGAACTCCTTTATTCTAGTTCCATTTATTCAGCCTATGCTATGGAGTGCTTATTAGCTGTTCTCACAGGGCAGGGCTGACTGGAAGCGGTGCTGTTTTATTTGGGGCTGTAAGGAAATGCCTTTCTGGAGCAAAGGAGGCCCAAAAGAAGTGGGGGATTTGTGACCCAGACAGCAGGAACAGCAAGTGCAAAGGTGCTGAGGTGTGTTTGAGACACAGTAGCAAGGCCGGTGAGTGAGTGGCAAGGCCGGTGAGTGAGGGGGAGATGAGTCTGGGTATGGAGGAGTCAGGTCAGGAGGGGCCTGGTAGGCTGGCTGTGTGGAAACTTGAGTTTTTTTCTAAGCACAGTGGGAAGGAACCCATTAAAAGTTTTGAGCAGTGCAGTGATGTACTCAGGCTTTTTAAATTTATTTATTTATTTATTTATTTTTTGAGGCAGTCTTGCTCTGTCACCCAGGCTGGAGGGCAGTGGTGTGATCTTGGCTCACTGCAGCCTCTCTACCTCCTAGGTTCAAGTGATTCTCCTGCCTCAGCCTCCTGGGTAGTTGGAATTACAGGTGCCCGCCACCACACGCGGCTAATACTAATTAAAAATAATAATAACGGCCGGGCGCGGTGGCTCAAGCCTGTAATCCCAGCACTTTGGGAGGCCGAGACGGCGGATCATGATGTCAGGAGATCGAGACCATCCTGGCTAACACGGTGAAACCCCGTCTCCACTAAAAAATACAAAAAACGAGCCGGGCGAGGTGGCGGGCGCCTGTAGTCCCAGCTACTCGGGAAGCTGAGGCAGGAGAATGGCATAAACCCGGGAGGTGGGGCTTGCAGTGAGCTGAGATCCGGCCACTGCACTCCAGCCTGTGCGACAGAGCGAGACTCTGTCTCAAAAAAAAAAAATAATAATAACAAGGCCAGGCGCAGTGGCTCACGCCTGTAATCCCAGCACTTTAGGAAGCCTAGGCGGGCGGATCACGAGGTCAGGAGTTCGAGACCAGCCTGACCGACATGGTGAAACCCTGTCTCTACTAAAAATACAAAAATTATCTGGGCGTGGTGGCAAGCACCTGTAATCCCAGCTACTCAGGAGGCTGAGGCAGGAGAATCTCTTGAACCCTGGAGGCGGAGGTTGCAGTGAGCTGAGGTGCCACTGCACTGCAGCCTGGGTGACAGAGCAAGACTCCGTCTCAATAATAATGAAAAACAGGTGATAGCACATTGGGGCCAGCATGGTAGCATAGGTGAGAACTGGCCAGAGGGCCTTGGGTGGGATTCACTGCCTCATGGACAGGGATGTTGAGAGAGAGAAAACAGCCATTGAGAGAATGGAATTGCTGTTTCTGGGCTGGGATTGAGTGACAGCGGGGCCAGAAGTGGCTTAGGATCCTCAGCATCCAGCCTCAGGAAGAATTGTAGCAGCTGCGGCCCTTTGCTCCACCCCCCACTGGAGTCTGGGGTAGGGGAGGAGGATGAAAGACAATTGTCCTCATGTTTGGGTCCCTTGCACCCAGCAGGCACTTGGTATGCATTAGATTAATAAAGAGGTAGGCAGACTTTGTATTAATTCTATTTTCCATCTTCTCAGCTTTATTTTTATTGGCCCAGGCCCAATAGGAGGCCTTTCATGAGAGCACTTAATTATTCCCCTGTGCAGACCACAGAGAGCGGGAGAAGCTGGGGCTGGGCAGATACTGCTTGCTCTCTTGCAAACTCAGTTCCCGCCAGCATCCTGGCAGGCCTACCCTGGGGTCTTTGGGTTTCTGCCCCATGCAAGCCCAGTGGGTTCCTTGGGGAGTGATAGGTAGGGGGCTTCTCTGGGCTGGGTAGCCCGAGGAGGTTCACTGGAGCTGAGGCTTGCGTGTGGAGAAGAAGGCATTTGTGCAGAGACCTGGGGGCCGAGCATTGCTGGCGGTGACAACCGGGTTCAAAGGCTTGGGGCAGGAGCTCCAGGGGTCTGAGCAGCTGAACAAGGCTGGGGTTGGTGTGGGATGAGGTGGGCAGGGGTCAAACCAAGGGGATTGCCTGGCCTGTGGTGAGAGTTGGGATTTTAACTCTGCAAGCCATGGGAAGCCCTTGGAGGTGGAGGGTGTTCTGTCTGTGGGTGTGGCAAGCGGGGCATGGGGGAGAGATGGAGTGGCTTGGGGGTGCGGAGGTGAAGACTGGGCGAAGCTACGAGATGCAGCCCAGGTGGAGCTGACGGGCTGGCTTATGGAAGGAGGTGGTAGAGAATGCCGTTTGAATGAAGCTTCGTCATCCTTCTGTGCCCACTAGCGGGACCCTGCCTCTCTTCTCAGCATCATGGCAGAACAGGATGTGGAAAACGATCTTTTGGATTACGATGAAGAGGAAGAGCCCCAGGCTCCTCAAGAGAGCACGCCAGCTCCCCATAAGAAAGACATCAAGGGATCCTACGTTTCCATCCACAGCTCTGGCTTCCGGGACTTTCTGCTGAAGCCGGAGCTCCTGCGGGCCATCGTGGACTGTGGCTTTGAGCATCCGTCTGAGGGTACGCCTTCTGGGTGTCATCCTCTTGCCCAGGTCCTCACCAAGACAAGGCCAGCCCTGCCCGCCCAGAGCAGTGCTGCCTCTAGTGTGCCGTGGGTGAGGGAGGGGCCTGCCCGCCCCTCGGATCAGTTGTGCCCAGCGGGGCCTATGGCTGCTCTCAGCACCGGGGTGCTCTGCTTTGACCAGGCGGATACCCTAGCCCGGCAGGTGTCTATGGCCTTGTCCGGACTTGGCCTCTTCTGATTGCCCTCACTGTGGGCCCCCCGGTCAACTGGTGAGCAGCCTGCACGGGGGTGTCTCCAGATTCTCGTCCCTCACGCTCTGCTTCTCCTGCAGTCCAGCACGAATGCATTCCCCAGGCCATCCTGGGCATGGACGTCCTGTGCCAGGCCAAGTCCGGGATGGGCAAGACGGCGGTCTTCGTGCTGGCCACCCTACAGCAGATTGAGCCTGTTAACGGACAGGTGGGTGGGCTCCTCCCTTCCCAGCCCCACCCTACCTGTGGCGGCCGAAGTAGAGTAGGCTAGGTGAGGTGGCTCACACTTGTTAGCCCATCGCTTTGGGAAACCGAGGCTGGGGGATCGCTTGAGGCCAGGAAGTCGAGGCTGCAGTGTGCTGTGATCCTACCACTGCACTCCAGCCTGGGTGACAGAGGGAGATTCTGTCTCAAAAAATAGAGTAATCAGTTATAACAAAAATCAGAAATTGCCAATAAGCCAAAATAACTGGAAAGTGCCCACAGTTTGCCCCTTGCCCCAGAGGCATTGCTGCTGTTTTGCCGTGCCACCTACCTAGAGAGTGTCCCTCTATGAGGGTTGGGTTGCCCTGAATACAGCTGTCACTGCTGTCCTTGCTGTTAGGCCCTGGCTATCTTCTCCCTTTATCTTGTTGTGTGCCATTATCTTGGGGAGACACTTCAGTGAATTCTGGTGTCTTGCTCCTGAGTCAGGCCGGGTGCACCTCTTTGGGCCTCATATTGGCGCCCATGCCCTCGTTATCTCAGAGCACATCCTGACGGATGAAGGTGCCATGGAGGGCTGTGGTGTGGTCCACTGTCTGGTGGCATGGGTGGGAAGACCAGGGCTGGGGCCGCCTGAGTGCCGAGATTCAGGAAATCCTTAAAGAGCTGGGTCCCACGTCACCCGGGCAGGCCAGGTCTAACCATTATACGGGCCATTGTCTGTTTCTCGTTGCCGGTCCTGGTGTTGGGAGACAGGTTTCAGTAACTGTGGGAGGGTGTAGGGAGTGAGGGTTGGAGAAAGGCCGTGAGAAGGGGGAGGCATTTGGACCGGGTCTTCAAATGGCCTGTGGTGGGGTGGGGGACTGGGTTGGGTGGACTCTAGTGGGGGAGGGGTTTAGGATACTGCCTGAAGGCCCTTTTCTCGTGCCACTTCCCAGGTGACGGTCCTGGTCATGTGCCACACGAGGGAGCTGGCCTTCCAGATCAGCAAGGAATATGAGCGCTTCTCCAAGTACATGCCCAGCGTCAAGGTGAGCCCCTCAGGTTGGACTTGGTCAGGCGCCGCTTGGTTTCTGCAGCTTTGTTAGCCTCAGCTCTGGCCCAGCCAGCATTTACCAAGCTTGGCAGGGGCAGCTGCCTTTGAGGTTTGCGGTGGTTTTTGCTCCTTAAAAGCCTGATGAATTATGCATGGCTCCCAGGGGCCTGTGCAGGTCCCAGCCTGGGGCTTCCTTTGAGTGGAGCCCCGGGAGGCTCTCAGGCCTGCCTTGGTCCCCTGAGGCCTCCTGTTCACAGGTGCTGGGGTTGGGTATTAGGTGCCCTCAGGGGCTGCTGGGGCTGAGCTGGTTGGGGCCTTGGGCCGGGTATCAGCATGGAGCAGCTTCCTCCTCCTCCCCGTAGGTGTCTGTGTTCTTCGGGGGTCTCTCCATCAAGAAGGATGAAGAAGTGTTGAAGAAGAACTGTCCCCATGTTGTGGTGGGGACCCCGGGCCGCATCCTGGCGCTCGTGCGGAACAGGAGCTTCAGCCTAAAGAATGTGAAGCACTTTGTGCTGGACGAGTGTGACAAGATGCTGGAGCAGCTGGGTGAGTCATCTGCCTTGCAGCCTCAGCTGGAGAGTCAGCGACTAGGTGGGCCCCATAGCAGGCGGAAGACTTTTGAGTGGGTCACATGGGTGGCTGGCAGGCCGGGCTCCTGTGGTGATCTTAGGGAAAGCTCTGCTGCCGGCAGAGGGACGTGCTGTTTCTGAGCCCGAGCCAAATGGGACCACGGGACCCAAATAAGCCCCCGTCCCTCCTGGACGTAAAGGCACGCGCACATACCTCTAGGAGTGTGAGGCTTCTGCCACCTGTTGGGTTGGTTCTAGGCCCCACCTGCCCTCAGTGAGCCTTGACAGGGCCGGTGGGAGATGGGCTTGTGTCCCGGGAGGCAGCTGCAGCTCTCACCCCAGCGGCTGTCTCTGCCTCAGGCTTCCCTCCCTGAAGCGTGTCTCGAGGCGCACGGGCACGGCTGCTCCGCGCCAGCGCGTAAGTGGATTGCAGCTCCTCCCGCGCCTGCGCTCGCTGGCCACCCCCCAGCCCCTCAGGCACCAGGACTGGCCACTCCCGCGGCTCACTCTGCCCTCGTCACGGTGCCACTGGCTCCCTGGCACAGGTTGGGAGGGGTCTGGGTCTGGTCTGGGGTGGGGGTCCTGCATGGCAGACGCTCATGCCCACGCATGTCTTGCCCTCCCCACCCAGACATGCGGCGGGATGTGCAGGAGATCTTCCGCCTGACACCACACGAGAAGCAGTGCATGATGTTCAGCGCCACCCTGAGCAAGGACATCCGGCCTGTGTGCAGGAAGTTCATGCAAGATGTGAGTAAGGCGAGAGTGGCAGCTTCGGCCTTCCCCAGGGGCCTGGAGCCTGGGGCCCCAGGACACCCGCACAGCCCACATGCCTCGGAGGATGCTGGGATGCTGGGAGCCGGCGGAGCCTCCTTTCCTCCCCTCGGTCTTGTCAAACTGGGAGTCAAGCTTGGTCCACACCTGAGCCGGGCCAGAGCTTACATCCAGGTTTTGAGCGATGTTTACTGAGGTCCAGTGCAGGAGGCCCTCTGGGAAGCGTCGCACAAAGGAGTCGCCCACTGGAAGGTTCTGGGCAGGCGAGATGCCCAGAGGTGATCCCTGCCCGCCCCTCCCACCTCCCTTCCCACACAGCCCATGGAGGTGTTTGTGGACGACGAGACCAAGCTCACGCTGCACGGCCTGCAGCAGTACTACGTCAAACTCAAAGACAGTGAGAAGAACCGCAAGCTCTTTGATCTCCTGGACGTGCTGGAGTTTAACCAGGTGACACTTCCATCAGCCCATCCTGGGGCTCTGGACCATCGGGAGGTCGCTGGGCCGCCAGACTATGTGGCCCTGACCGCCACTCCTTCCCTCAGGTGATAATCTTCGTCAAGTCAGTGCAGCGCTGCATGGCCCTGGCCCAGCTCCTCGTGGAGCAGAACTTCCCGGCCATCGCCATCCACCGGGGCATGGCCCAGGAGGAGCGGTGAGTGCGAGCCGCCCGCCAAGGCTGCAGGGAGCGCCACCCAGGAGCCCAGTGTTTGACAGCCTCCACTTGTTTCTCCTGCACCCCAGCCTGTCACGCTATCAGCAGTTCAAGGATTTCCAGCGGCGGATCCTGGTGGCCACCAATCTGTTTGGCCGGGGGATGGACATCGAGCGAGTCAACATCGTCTTTAACTACGA
Organism: Piliocolobus tephrosceles; assembly: GCF_002776525.5. Classification (NCBI taxonomy): domain Eukaryota; kingdom Metazoa; phylum Chordata; class Mammalia; order Primates; family Cercopithecidae; genus Piliocolobus; species Piliocolobus tephrosceles. The sequence continues at coordinate 38,690,381 of NC_045454.1, forward strand.
CATGCCTGAGGACTCGGACACCTACTTGCACCGGGTGAGCGGCCTCACGGGCATGTCGCTTTCCCCTGGCGGTGGGGTGGGGCCCCAACCCTGCTTTTCCTCAAGTCCTGAGGTGGTATCTGTGGCCTGACCCTGATCCTGTCTGCCTGCAGGTGGCCCGGGCAGGTCGCTTTGGCACCAAAGGCCTAGCCATCACTTTTGTGTCTGACGAGAATGATGCCAAAATCCTCAATGACGTCCAGGACCGGTTTGAAGTTAATGTGGCAGAACTTCCAGAGGAAATCGACATATCCACATACAGTAAGTGCCTTGGGCAGGGCAGGGGGCTGGGGCAGAGGGTTCCTACCCCGGCCCTTCGGTTCACCGCTTCCTGTGTCTTACAGTTGAGCAGAGCCGGTAACCACCACGTGCTCCGCCAGTCCAGAGCCGCCCACCCGGAGCTGCCCACCCGGAGCCGCCCGCATGCAGCTTCACCTCCCCTTTCCAGGTGTCACTGTTGAGAAGCTAGAAATTGTGTGAGAATAAACTTGTTATTACGGAAACCTGGCTCCCACACCATCTGTTTCTTGGTCATCTTGGCCTTTGACAGACACCCTGGGCCTGGCGTCTGAATCACCACCAGCAGGCAAGGCCATCTTCTGTATGCATGTGTTTAATTTTAAGTGTCAACATTGAAAAGTTTGAACAGATAAAAACACATTACACAACATCCACAACCTTCACAACAGTGAGAACCTCCTGCCTGGGCAGGCAGGCAGGCCTCTGTACCGTGAGCCTCAGGCAGTGGCCCCAAGGGGCCCTGCCGTGGGGCCTCTGACATCAGTCTTAGCTTAAGAAGGAAGCTGAGCCCCAGCACCTAGTCTCTTCAGTTCTGCAGCAGACATGAGAGGAAAAGTCCAGGCTGGGACAAGAGCCCTCAGTCTGTCCTGAGTACTGGCCCCAGGTGCCAGGGCAACACGCTGCAGCCCTGGGCCAGCCCCTGTACTTGCCCTGGGTCACAAGGTGGAGGAGAGAGGCAGCCAGCAGCAGGACCAGTGGCTCTGGCTCCACCCCGTTGGGTGTCCTGGGCTTTGGTGCCAGACTATAGCTGCCACTCCCTCCTGGTGACACACATGGGGCTTAGGGAGGGAGGGTGGAGGGAGCAGAGCGGTGGACGAAGGGAGGATGGTCGGTCTTCCTGTACAAAGCTGCTGCGGCCACAGGAGCTGCTGGACCGTCCGGAACCATGTGCTTTCATATGCCAGACTCTGACGCCCTGAGGGCCTGGAGAGGAGAGCCCAGTGAGGCCTGAGTACTGCCAGCCCTGGTGCCTTCCTGGCCACACACCCGCCCCAGGCGCAGCCCCTTACCCGGCTCTGATTGTGGCCAGTGCCAGACGTGGTAGAGGTGAATTCTGAGTACTTGCTCCCGCTGGCAACTAGGCAGGCCCACTTCCGGTATTCCTCCCGAACCTGCTGGCCCAGACACCCGGTCAGGGCAGGAGCAGGCCCTGGGACCGTGCATGCTCCTCCCCATGCTCTGCCCTTAGCCCCACCTTGGTGTTTTTGTGTTTGGTTATTTTTTTGAGATCAGGTGCCCCTGTCTCCCGGGCTGGAGTGCAGTGGCACTATCATAGTTTACTGCAACCTTGAACTCCTGGGCCCAAGTGATCCTCTTGCCCTAGCCTCCCGAGAAGCTGAGGTTATGGGTATTCACCACCACACCCGGCTATCTTTTTTTGAGATGAGTCTCACTGTCACCCAGGCTGGAGTGCAATGGTGCCATCTTGGCCCACTGCAACTGCCGCCTCCCAGTTCAAGTGATTCTCCTGCCTCAGCCTCCCAAGTAGCTGGGACTACAGGCATGTGCCACCTTGCCCGGCTAATTTTTATATTTTTAGTAGAGACGGGGTTTCACTCACCACTTTGGCCAAGGCTGGTCTTAAACTCCTGACCTCAGATGATCTGCCCACCTCGGCCTCCCAAAGTGTTGGGACTACCGGCGTGAGCCGCCTTGTCTGGCCTCACCCTGGCTATCTTTGAATTTTTTTGTAAAGACAGCGTCTGGTTATGTTGCCCAGGCTGGTCTGGAACTTCTGGACTCAAGCAGTCCCCCCCTCAGCCTCCCAAGTAGGTGGGAGGATGACAGGTGTGTGCCAGCGTGCCCAGGCCCCCACCTTCTTGTTGAGCAGGCAGTGCAGCAGGTAGAGGAAGGCGCCCTGCAGGCAGTTGAGGATGGTGAACACATAGGTCAGCACCAAGCTCCGATCGTCGAAGATGAACAGGCCAAAGACCCAGGTGCAGCCCAACAGGAAGAGTTGCGCGATGGCCGTGATGGTCAGCGCCCTGCGGGGAGGGGGGTTGCAGCGTGGGCCCCCACATCACCTCCAGCTTCATCCCCCTCACCCCGGCCCTGCCTCCAAGTCCTCCCAGCCCCTCCTCTCACCTCGCCTTCTTTAATTTCTTCATGTCTGGATTGATTTCAGAAAACTTCTGAGTGAGCTTCCAGACGGTAGTCACGAAAATGACAGCATTGCACTGGGCGGGGAGCAGATTGTGGGTTAGAGGGCAAGAGCGATGGTCCAGGCCGGCCTGGACCCATGGACCTTGGGCTTTGGTGGAGGGGGAGTGGGCACTTACCAAAATGATAAAGGTCACAGGTCCCAGGAAGCTCCAGAGGAAGCCCTGCTCAAAGTCCAGCCAGCAGCTGGGAGGTAAGGGAGGGGTCCCATCAGTGCCCCAGGAAGCCAGAAGCAGAACCGAGGGCAGCTGGACATCGTGCGTGGCACTGCTTGTGAGCCCCTGGCCTAGCACCCCGCCCTCCCCCTGCCCCACCTCGTTGCACTCACTATCTGGGGCGGCCGTAGCCCTTGCTGTAGACGGCAGCCGAGACGCCCACGATGAGCAGGGGCACGCCATAGCCGATCAGGCAGAGCCAGCGCGTACTCAGGCCCTGGCCCTGGAAGACGCGCACCACAAGAAAGTAGAGCTCCAGGCCCTCGAGGCTCATCCAGCAGAAGGCGGCCAGGAAGCAGTAGTGCAGCAGCCCGGCCACCAGGCGGCAGCGCAGCCCCACCTGCGGGGCGGGGACGGAGGGGCGAGGCGACGTCAGCGTGGGGCGGGGCATGCGGCGCCAGGGCCCCAGAGTGGGCGGGACCACAGCCGAAGGGTGGGCGGGTCTGGAGCCGGGCCAGGCTCCCCTCCAGGGCCCATCCCCAACAACGCTTATAGAAGCGAGCGGGGACTCGGGGCATGGCCAGGCGGCTCCAAGGCCAGCGCCCTTTAAAGAGAACCCGACCCCCCCCCGGCGGGCGGGGCCAGATCCTGGGCAGGGGCGGGGCCTCATGCCTCCAGGGCCCGCCTACCCGACCGAGCCCCGGGAGTGGGCGGGAATAACTCCTCCCAGGCCTCCCTGACCCCAGAGCTCAGGCGGGATCCGGCGGGACCTTACCTGGCCGCCTTCGTTCTCGATGCCGGCCAGGAAGATGGTGGAGCCCACGAAGAGGCAGATGCAGAGGTGCAGGTGTATGGTGGTGCGCGAGCCCTGGATGGGCCGCACCAGCAGGAAGGTGAGGATGCACAGCAGCAGGCAGAAGAGTGACAGCGCCAGTCCTACCCTGGTGATCAGGGTCAGCTTCCAGTCCTAGGAGTGGCACCGGGTGCTCAGGGTTTCTTCAGGGTCTGAGGCCTTCCTGCCCTCTTTGTGGTCCCTTTTCCGCCAACACTCTGACGGACCCACCTCTCTGACCTCCTCCCTTGTCCCTCCTAGATCTGGCCACACTTACCAGCTGGCAGGGGAGTCTAGGGATTTCACATTTTTGTGCTTGCTGGGCCTTTGGCCTGGACCACAGGCGCCCCCTTTCTCCGCCTAATTGCAGTTTTCGACAAGGCCCAGCTTAACTATGGATCCTACTGAAGTCACATACAGAAAGTGGTGCTCCAAGCTGAGTGCGGTGGCTCACACCTGTAATCCTAGCACTTTGAGAGGCTGAGGTGGGCGGATCACCTGAGGTCAGGAGTTCAAGACCAGGCTGCCCAACATGGTGAAACCCCGCCTCTACTAAAAATACAAAAATTACCTGGGCATGGTGGCGTGCACCTGTAATCCCAGCTATTTGGGAGGCTGAGGCAGGAGAATCGCTTGAACATGGGAGGCAGAGGTTGCAGTGAGCCAAGATCACACCACTGCACTCCAGCCTGGGCGACAGAGCAAGACTCTGTCTCAAAAAATAAAATAAAATAAAATATAAAATAAAAATTTTTTTAAAAGCCGGCATGGTGGCTCACACCTGTAATCCCAGCACTTAGGGAGGCCAAGGCGGGTGGATCACCTGAGGTCAGGAGTTCAAGACTAGCCCGGGGAACATGGTGAAACCCTGTCTCTATTAAAAATACAAACATTACTCAGGCATGGTGGTGCACGCCTGTAATCTCAGCTACTCGGGAGGCTAAGGCAGGAGAATCCCTTGAACCTCACTAGCTGAGATTGCATCACTGCCCTCCAGCCTGGACGACAGAGTAAGACTCCGTCTGAAATAAAAAGGGCAAGTGGTGCTCCCTTGGAATGCTCTACACGGGGAGCTTTTACTTGACATCTCACAATTGGTACAGGATGGACAGGCAGAGGAGCTACTGGCTGCACCCAATGTATAGTTGCTGGGTTGTAGAGAAGAGGCCAAAGGAAGAGGATGCGAGGGGTATGATGTGGGGACACCTGGGCTGTGCAACCATGCAGACATATCTGAGCAACCAGCAGGGCTCCATGGAGAACTAGCTGCCTGTCTGGTTGCTGCTGGACCTTGTTACCTGTGGGCACTTGAGGATGGCCCCAGTTGCTTACCTCCAGGTCATAATGAGCCATGAGGATCGCAAAGCTGCTCAGGTGGCTGCATTGGCAGGTGGTGCTGCCGTTCTTGCTGCCCAGCACCTGGCAGCCCTCGGTGGCCCAGTGCCCTCCCCTGTTGCTGTCACTCTTCCAGAAGGCACAGATCAGCTCCTGCCGTGGCCCAGGCATCACGTCCTGTGGGCAGATGGGGGTGGTCAGAGAGGTTGGCCTGGAGCTCACTCTTAGGTCCTGGGCTTGCGCTGAGCCCAAGAGGGCTGCTTGTTTACTAGATGAGTATTGACTGAGCGCCTACTGAATGTAACAGTTTGGAGACACAGCAGTGAACACTGCAGACACAAGCACCTACCCTTGTGAGGTTGACATAAGAGTGGGAGAGGTGGCCGGGCACAGTGGCTCATGCCTGTAATCCCAGCACTTTGGGAGGCCGAAGCGGGCGGATCACCTGAGGTCAGGAGTTTGAGACCAGCCTGGCCAACATGGCAAAACCCTGTCTCTTACTAAAAAATACAAAAATTAGCTGCGCGTGGTGGCAAGCACCTGTAATCCCAGCTACTCGGGTGTCCCAGGCAGGAGAATCGCTTGAACCTGGGAGGTAGAGTTTGCAGTGAGCCGAGATTGAACAACTGCACTCCAGCCTGGGTGACAAGAGTGAAACTCCATTTCAAAAAAAAAACAAAAAAAAGTGGGAGAGGCAGATTATATCATAAACCTAATGAATAAGTAACATACATAGTACATTAGGAGGTGGCCAGGCGTGGTGGCTCTCACCTGTAAGTAATTCCAGCACTTTGGAAGGCCAAGGTGAGAGGATTGCTTGAGGCCAGGAGTTCGAGACCAGCTTTGGCAACATAGCGAGACCTCCATCTCCATTAAAAAAAAATTTTTTTTTAATTAACTGGGCATAGTAGTGCACACTTAAAGTCCCAGCTACTCAGGAGGCTGAGGCAGGAGGATCACTGGAGCCCAAGAATTCTAGACCATCCTGGGAAACATAGTGAGATCCCTGTCTCTATCAAAAATAAAAAAGTTAACTGGGAGTGGTGGTGCATGCCTGTAGCCTCAGCTACTCAAAACTCTGAGGCCAGAGGGTTGAGTCCAGGAGTTGAAGGTTGCAGTGAGCTATAATCGTGCCACTGCACTCCAGCCTGGGCCACAGAGTGAGACCCTCCTGTCTAAAAATATAAATAAATAAGAAAAGAAAGACCGGGCATGGTAGCTCATGCCTGTAATCCTAGCACTTTGGGAGGCTGAGGCGGGTGGATCAACTGAGGTCAGGAGTTTGAGACCAGCCTGACCAACATGCAGAAACCCCGTCTCTGCTAAAAATACAAAATTAGCCAGGCGTGGTGGCACATGCCTGTAATCCCAGCTACTCGGGAGGCTGAGGCAGGAGAATCGCTTGAACCCAGGAGGCAGGGATTGCAGCGAGCCGAGAACGTGCCACTGCACTCCAGCCTGGACGACAGAGTGAGACTCTGTCTCAAAAAAATAAAATAAAACAAAAAGTAAAATAAAATAAAATAAATAAAATAAGTAAATAAGTAATGAGGTCAGGGAAGGCCCAAATGAGAAGACCGGAATCATAAAAAACGGAGTCACATGGGGAAAGAGCTTTACAGGGAGGGGCCCAGCACATGCAAAGACCCTGAGTTATCTTTGAGGAAGGAGCAGAGTGAGCAGAGTGAGCAGAGACCTTGGCAGGAGGGTCTCTTCCCTCCTCCCCACCGGAGGACTCAAGGTGGGAGAAGGCAAACAGGATGGGGAAGTTGAGTTCCTTGGTGGTGTTGTGGCTCAGAAAGACGGAGTTGACGGCCGACAGGCGTCTGAGTCGGACACCACGGATGTTACTTTCATAGATCTCCTCCAGCTCAGCTTGCTTCTTGGAATGCAGGTTCAAGGAGGCATTGGCCAGCAACGTCGTCATGTTCTGGATGGAGAGGATGCCCGCCACGGCGGGGCCTGGGGAACAGACACGCTTGCTGCCTACTCCTATTGTCCTCCTCCCATGCTCTATCCTCCCTCCCAGGATGGCCCAACTCAGGCTCAGCCAGCCCACCACGATGACGCCAGGAGCCTCTCCCGATGAGTCAGTTTCTAGCTGTTCCTTTTTTAATTTTTTTTTTGAGACGGAGTTTCGCACTTTCGCCCAGGCTGGAGTGCAGTGATGCAATCTCAGCTCACTGCAACCTCCACTCCCCAGGTTCAAGTGATTCTTCTGCCTCAGCCTCCCGAGTAGCTGGGATGAAAGGCGCCTGCCACCACACCCAGCTAATTTTTGTATTTTTAGCAGAGACCGGGTTTCACCATTTTGGCCAGGCTGGTCTCAAACTCCTGACCTCGGGTGATCCACCTGCCTCAGCCTCCCAAAGTGCTAGGACTACAGGCATGAGCCACTGCGCCTGGCTTTTTTTTTTTTTTTTTTTTAGACAGGGTCTCACTATGTCGCCCAGGCTGGAGTGCTTTGGCGTGATCATAGCTCATAGCAGCCTTAACTTCCCGGGCTCAATTGATCCTCTCACTTCAGCCTCCCGAGTAATTGGGACTACGGGCACAGGCCACCACACCCAGCTAATTTTTGTATTTTTTGTAGAGACCAGGTTTCACCATGTTGCCCAGGCTGGTCTTGAACTTCTGAGCTCAAGCGATCTACCCACCTCTGCCTCCCAAAATGCTGGGATTGCAGGCATGCCCAGTCAGTTGTTCCATATTCTGAACCTCACCCTGGCCCCATCCCAGCTCCTCCATCTCTCTCCCACGGGCTTCCGCTCCAGACGGCCACTGCTACCTGGGTCCTTGGCTCCAGCTGCCACAGCCCAATTCAGCTTCATGCGTGCATTGCTCTGACCCATAGTGACGTTCTTGTCCCCCTGCTTCTGGATCATCAGGGTCAGCTCTGAGGGGAGAGGGGCAGTACCCCCTCAGAGTACTGAGGGGACCCCAGGTACCAGGTGGGGCCCAGGGTTGGGGCAGGGCAGGCCAAGGTCTCACCTGTGTTCGAAGGGGAAAGGTAGGTGAAGGGGCCTTCAGGCAGGGTCTTGGCCAGGATTCTCAGGATATCTTCAAGGTTTGAGAGCAGTTGGGTGGCTATGAGGTGCCGGACAGGTGGGGCCAGGGCCTCTATATCCCCAGGAGCTTCCATCAGTTCGTCCACCAATTTGACGAGGTTCTAGGGGGTGGCGGGTGACAGAATCGCTGGAGCATGGGACCACAGGAGTTGCCTGAAGGACCTGGATCTCACCCCCCTGCCCACCAGGGGACACCCTGGAGACCCACAGGCACAAGGGAATCACTGAGATCGTGCAGTAACCAGATAACAAGTGGCGGATTGAGTATATGCCTCCATGTATGTATGAATCACAGTGCTTAACACTGGTTGGGCACAGCCTGCCTGCCAGGCTCTGTTTTGATTTTCTGTTCTTTTTTTTTCTTTTTCTGAGACAGGGTCTCGGTCCGTCTCCCAGGCTGGAGTGCAGTGGCATAATCATAGCTCACTGCAACCTCCGCCTCCCAGACTCAAGCGATCCTCCCACTTCAACTTTCTGAGTAGCTGGGACTACAGAAGCGTGCCACCACACCCGGCTAGTTTTTGTAATTTTTTTTTTTTTTTTTTTTTGGAGATGGAGTTTCACTCCTGTTGCTCAGGCTTCAGTGTAATGGCGCGATCTCGGATCACTGCAACCTCCACCTCCTGGGTTCAAGCAATTCTCCTGCCTCAGCCTCCTGAGTAGCTGGGATCACAAGTGTCCACTACCATGCCCAGCTAATTTTTATATTTTTAGTAGAGATGGGGTTTCACCATGTTGGCCAGGCTGGTCTCGAACTCCTGACCTCAGATGATCTACCCGCCTCTGCCTCCCAAAGTGCTGGGAGTACAGGTGTGAGCCACTGCGCCCGGCAATTTTTGTACTGTTTTATAGAGATGGATTTCACAATGTTGCCCAGGCTGGTCTCGAACTCCTGGACTCAAGAGATCTGCCCACCTTGGCCTCCCAAAGTGTTGGAATTATAGGCGTGAGCCACCACACTCAACCTTTTATTTTATTTTTTTATTTTATTTTATTTTATTTATTTATTTATTTTTGAGACAGAGTGTCGCTCTGTCGCCCAGGCTGGAGTGCAGTGGCCAGATCTCAGCTCACTGCAAGCTCCGCCCCCCGGGTTTACGCCAGTCGCCTGCCTCAGCCTCCCGAGTAGCTGGGACTACAGGCGCCCGCCACCTTGCCCGGCTAGTTTTTTGTATTTTTTTAGTAGAGACGGGGGTTTCACTGTGTTAGCCAGGATGGTCTCGATCTCCTGACCTTGTGATCCGCCCGTCTCGGCCTCCCAAAGTGCTGGGATTACAGGCTTGAGCCACCGCGCCCGGCCTTATTTTATTTTTAAAGACGGGCTCTTGCTGTGTCACCCAGTCTGGAGTGCAGTGGGGCAATCCTAGCTCACTGCAGGCTCCCACTCCTGGGCTCAAGGAATCCTCCTGCCTCCCCAGTAGCTGGGATTACAGGTGGCCACCACCATCCCCGGCAGGCTCTGTTCTAACTCTGTCCAGCACTTTTAATGCATCGGAACCTGCTCTGAAGTGTAAAATACACAACAGATTTCAAAGACTTATTCTAAGAAAAAGAATACAAAATATCTCAGGGTTTAAAAAAAATAATTCCCGGCCAGGCATGGTGGCTCACGCCTGTAATCCCAGCACTTTGGGAGGCCAAGGCGGGTGGATCACCTGAGCTCGGGAGTTCGAGACCAACCTGACCAACATGGAGAAACCCCATCTCTACTAAAAATACAAAATTAGCCGGGCGTGGTGGTGCATGCCTGTAATCCCAGCTACTCAGGAGGCTGAGGCAGGAGACTTGCTTGAATCGGGAGGCGGAGGTTTCCGTGAGGCAAGATCATGCCATTGCACTCCAGCCTGGGCAACAAGAGCGAAACTCTGTCTCAAAACAAAACAAAGCAAAACAAAAACAATAACTTTGGTTGGGTGCAGTGGCTCACACCTGTAATCCCAGCACTTGGGGCGGCTGAGGCGGGCAGATCACGAGGTCAGGAGATCGAGACCATCCTGGCTAACATGGTGAAACCCCGTCTCTACTAAAAATACAAAAAAGTAGCCAGGCATGGTGGGCGGCGCCTGTAGTCCCAGCTACTTGGAAGGCTGAGGCGGGAGAATGGCATGAACCTTGGAGGCGGAGCTTGCAGTGAGCCGAGATGGTGCCACTGCACTCCAGCCTAGGCAACAGAGCGAAACTCCGTCTCAAAAACAAAACAAAACAAAACAAAACAAAAAATCATTCCATGTTAAAGTGGTTAATACGTTGGATCTATTGGGTTAAATGCAATCTTAACTTTATTTATTTATTTATCTGAGACTGAGTCTCACTCTGTCTCCCAGGTTGGAGTGCAGTGGCACAATCTTGGCTCATTTCAACCTCCCACTCCCGGGTTCAAGTGATTCTCCTGCCTCAGTCACCCTAGTAGCTGGGACTACAGGTTCCCGCCACCATGCCCGGCTAATTTTTTTGTTATTTTAGAGACGGGGTTTCACCATGTTGGCCAGGCTGGTCTTGAACTCCTGACCTCAGTTCTTGATCTGCCCGCCTCAGCCTCCCAAAGTGCTGGGATTACAGACTTGAGCCACCATGCCTGGCCTGCAATCTTAACTTTATTTTATTTTTATTTTATTTATTTATTTTTTTTTGAGACGGAGTGCAGTGTCACAATCTCGGCTCACTGCAAGCTCCGCCTCCCGGGTTCCCGCCATTCTCCTGCCTCAGCCTCCCGAGTAGCTGGGACTACAGGCGCCCGCCATCTCGCCCGGCTAATTTTTTGTATTTTTTAGTAGAGACGGGGTTTCACCGTGTTAGCCAGGATGGTCTCGATCTCCTGACCTCGTGATCCACCCGTCTCGGCCTCCCAAAGTGCTGGGATTACAGGCTTGAGCCACTGCGCCCGGCCTCTTAACTTTAATTTAACTTTATTTTTACTTTATAAAGTGTAGTCATTGGACAACAGGCATGGTGGTGCACACCTGTACTTCCAGTACTTTCGGAGGCTGAGGTGGGAGGATCACTTGAATCCAGGAATTCAAGAACAGCTTGGGCAACGTAGCAAGACCCTCATCTCTACAAAAAATGAAAAAATTAGGCACAGTGGCTCACACCTGTAGTCTCAGCTCTTAATACTTGGGAGACTGAGGCGGGAGGATCGCTTGAGCCCAGGAGGTTGAGAATGGAGTGAGCTGTCATTGTGCCACTGCACTCCAGCCTGGGTGACAAAGCAAGACCGTATCTCTAAAACTAACTAAATAAATAATCTACCCACTGGAAAAGTTAAAATGATGTTAAGTGGCTCACATCATTTTTCTACGGTGCTAAACACATATGGGAAAACTTTTTTTTTTTTTTTAAGACAAAGTCTTACTCTTGTTGCCCTGACTGGAGTGCAGTGGCGCAGTCTCGGCTCACTGCAACCTCCCCTCCCAGGTTTAAGCCAATCTCTTGCCTCAGCCTCCTGAGTAGCTGGGATTACAGGTACACACCACCACGCCCAGCTAATTTTTGTATTTTTGGTAGAGATGGGGTTTCACCATGTTGGCCAGGCTGGTCTCAAACTCTTGACCTTTGGTGATCCGCCTGCCTCAGCCTCCCAAAGTGCTGGGATTATAGGCGGGAGCCACCGTGCTTGGCCGGGAAAGCCTTTCCATAAGGCTTATCATGTGTCAGGTACTGTTCTCTGAGTCTTACCGCTATTAGTTTATTTACCCTTCACACTGACTATATAAAGGAGGCATTATTTTCATGCCTGTGTTGCAGATGAGGCCACGCACAGTGGCTCATGCCTGTGATCCTAGCACGTTGGGAGGCCGAGGCAGGAGGATCACTTAAGCCCAGGGGTTCGAGACCAGCTTGGGCAACATAGCAAGACCCCCATCTATAAATATATTAAATAAATAAATAATAAATAAATAAATTAGCCAGGCATGGTGGTGCGTGCCTTTGGTCCCAGCTACTTGGGAGGCTGAGGTGGGAGGGTCACTTAAGCCAGGGAGATTGAGGCTGCAGGGAGCCATGATCGTGTCACAGCCCTCCAGAATGGGCAACAGAGCCAGACCTTGTCTCCAAAAAAAAAACACACAAACAAAAACAAAAAGAAAACCACCACAACCCCAAAAACAGATGAGGAAACCGAGGCCCAAAGAGGGCGGCTCACTTGCCTGAGATCACACAGCAAAAAGTGGCAATGGGGGGATTTGAACTCCTGTGGCCCATCTCCAGGTTCTTAAGTGCTGCACTCTGTTGCCATTATACCTGGTGTGTGTGTGTGTGTGCGCGCGCACGTGTCTTCACGTGTCCAGGTGTACATATGTTTGTGTACATACTGTATGTGGTGTGTGTATCTTTTTTTGTTTTTTTTTGAGACGGAGTCTCGCTCTGTCACCCGGGCTGGAGTGCAGTGGCCAGATCTCAGCTCACTGCAAGCTCCGCCTCCCGGGTTTACGCCATTCTCCTGCCTCAGCCTCCCGAGTAGCTGGGACCACAGGCACCCGCCATCTCACCCGGCTAGTTTTTTTTTGTATTTTTTAGTAGAGACGGGGTTTCACCGTGTTAGCCAGGATGGTCTCGATCTCCTGACCTCGTGATCCGCCCGTCTCGGCCTCCCAAAGTGCTGGGATTACAGGCTTGAGCCACCGCGCCCGGCCTGTGGTGTGGGTATCTTATGCGCATGTATGTCTCTGACTAGAGGCCCCTGCTTGGGTTGGGCACTCTCTCTGGCCACATGGAAGCCTCCCCAAGCTGATTCTACACTATCCTAGGGTCCCCCAGCCCTGCCCTTACCTGCATGGTGACATTGGCTGAGCTTGTCTTGAAGTCTCTGCCCAGGTCCTGGACTTTGTTGAAGAATTGGGAAAGCGTCTGCAGAGAGAGGAGATGTGGGGGTCAGAGAGCCGGACGGTGGGTGGGAAGCTTAGGACAAGGGGACAGATGCAGTGCTGTGTGGACAGAGTTCCTGCCACCTCATCCTGCGGGGGCCACTCACCTGGCTGTGGACTCCGGGGGGCGGGGTCCAGGTGGGGAAAGTCATCTCTGCAGGGAACGAGACAAGCGGCTCATTAGGCGGGAGAGTGTCTGTGTGTGTGTTGGGGGTTGGGGAGCTTCTAGGGTCAGGTCGTACCTTCACAGACAGTGTCCTTTTGGTTATTCTGGATTCCCTGCTTGGGCTCCCAGCCTGGGCGGCAGCGGCAGGTGTATGAACCCACGGTGTTGAAGCAGACGGTGGAATTGTCACACTGATGCAGACCGGAGCTGCACTCGTCCACATCTGAGGACAGGAAGAAGGGGGTCAGGCCCTGTCCGAGCCCAGAGAGGGTCCTGTCTCCTGTCTGTGCCCCCAGCTCATTCTCTCGGCATTAGTGCCCCCCTTGGAGTGGCGGACGCTGGGTTATGGGAGCGTGGAGAGGCCTGGGCACAGCAGGTGTGCCCCGTGCAGATGTGCAGGTTACAAATATGAGGAAACGTCTTCCTCCCAGTGAGTCATCAGCTGTTGCCTGGGGTCCCCCTGAGCCTCCCCCCTCAGTACCCCAGCTTCTTCCCGGGGACCCCTGCTCTTTTCTCATCTAGCCTCAGAAGAACGAGCGCCTGGCACAGCCGGGCGCCTCCAGCGTTCGTTCCGCTTGGTTTGTGAGGTGCCATTGAACATGTGATTAGATGTTTGTGGGTCTCTGGGAACGTGGGATCTGAGCTCTCGACCTTCACAGATGGTATTGTTTGGGCCATTGGGGGAGCCCGGAATCGGTTGCCAGCCCGGGCGGCAGCGGCACTGATAGCTGCCCACGTTGTTGAGGCAGTGGGTGGAGCTGTGGCATGGGTTTTGTCCGGAGGTGCATTCATTCACATCTGAGGACAGAGCCAGAGGGTCAAACCCTGTCCCTCACCAGCCCAGGCCTGCCCTCCACTCACTGCACCCACTTCCCTGTCTTTTCATTGCCCCGGACTGAAGACCACTATTGCACGTGTCACCACCTGGTGACCTTCAGCTTCACCTTCAAAGCATCTTATGATGGTCTGCCTACCAGAAGGGCACAGCAGGGACCATGGTCCCCAGTTTATAGGAGGTGAAAGCAAAAGGAAAACTGAGTCATGGGAGCCAGACTTCCATGACTAAAAACTAAAACCTCTCATCAGCTCCCTCCCTGGTCATAGTGGAGGTTCCCCTTCTCAGAACTGGAAGTGACACCTTCTTCCACTCACACGTGACAGACGAGGAAGGGGTGAGGTCTGGGGGCCCACAAGGGCACTCCAAGCCCCAGAGGCCCTGCCGCCTCCCTGCCGTGTGGTGGGACCTTCCTGGGAGGTGAATCCTTAGGCAGGGGCTTAGCAGGTCCTTGACCTTGTGGGAACCTGCGCATCTTCTCCCTCCTCCTCGGCTGCTTTGCAGGACCTGCCTCGGCTCCATCCCCAGCTCCCGTCCAGCCTCACAGCGTCTTCCCGGGGCCTCTACCTGTGCAGAGCTTCGGGTCCTCAGGTTTGAACTTGAAGCCAGGCAGACACTGGCAGGTGTAGCTGCCGAGGGTGTTGACGCAGGTGCCGTAGCTTTTACAGAGCCTTGGGTTCTGCTGACATTCGTCCATGTCTGCAAGAGGAAGGAGAGGGTGAAGGATGCCCGTAGCTGTGAGCAGCTTTCGGGGCTGAGGGTCCGCCATGTTTCCTGGCACGGAAGCATCTGGAAGGCACCACTGTCTCCTCCCTTTTCCAATCCACACAGAGGCATCCTATGGTGAGGGTGGTGGCCCAGGCCCTCTGTTGTCCAGATGTGGCCGGAAGCAGCCAAGTCCTCCCTTCTGCTCTTTCTGGGCAGCTCCAAGCTGGTGTGTCCCAGCCTGAGGATTCCGAGCAAAGGCCAGGGTGGGGCCTTGCTGAGAACCAAATGCAAGGGACATGCCGTGCGCCTGGACAGGACGCGTCTTGGCTCCCAACGGTGGCTCTGGGCCTGACTCCCCCAGGATGGCAGCTCGCTGGCCAAATTCTCAGAATCCTGGTGGTCCTGGCAGGACGGCGCTCTCCCATCCACACTAGCTCTGACAGCCCAGCTTCATGGGCATGGGCCAAGACCCCTCCCTGAGCCAGGGCCCCCATGATTCAGTGCAATGGCAGGGGTGGGGTGAGTGAGAGATGGTGCGGGACAGGCTAGGGCTGCCTGGACAGTGGGCACCAGGCTGGGGTGGACAGTGGGGACTGATGTCCAGCCAAGTAGCCCCAAGTCTACAAAGATGCTTTTTTCTGATCCCCAGGAAGGGATCTACGGGTATGGAAATAGCAGGATGTGGTGAGAATCCATATCTGAGCAGAGCTGGCCATGAGCGGGGGCTTGTGGGTGGAGAGGGCACAGGTGCCGATGGGTGAGGGGCAGCAGATGTATCTGTCCTCTCGTCCCTTGTCAGTCCACCAGGGATGGAGACCTGTGGGCCCTGCTGAATGGGGTTCAAGCTTCCATCTCTGTCCCCAAGTGGTCCAGACCAGGACTGGGCTCAGGAGAGGATCAGGCCTGGGGCGATGGTCCCCGGTGACACTCTTGCCATCTAGTCCAGGCTGGAACCACTTCCTTCATCCAATCCTGTTTTTTTTTTTTTTTTTTTTTTGAGGCAGTGTCTCTCTCTGTCGCCCAGGCTGGAGTGCAGTGATGTGATCTCAGCTCACTGCAACCTCCGCCTCGCGGGTTCAAGCAATTCCCCTGCCTCCGCCTCCTGAGTAGCTGGGATTACAGGTGCACACCACTGCGCCCAGCTAATTTTTCTATTTTTAGTAGAGACAGGGTTGCACCATGTTGGTCAGGCTGCTCTCGAACTCCTGACCTCAAGCGATCCTTCCACCTTAGCCTCCCAAAGTGCTGGGATTCCAGGCACGAGTCACGGCACCCGGCCCTCTGAATCCATTTGTGGGGTTCATGTCACCCTGCCCACCCCTGGCCACAGCATCCTCCCAAGCTTTGGTCATTGGAGATGCGTTTAGGCCCAGGAATTATCAGAGTGGGTGAAGGTGGAGCCTTGAATGGGGAAATGGATGAGGGCGAAATGGCCAGGAAGACGGTCAGGAGGCATCTTCTCCAAGCAAGGTTATTGGCTGAGATTCCCTCCTCCTGAGATTCTGGACAGGGTTTTGGGGTTCATTATGGTAGGAATGGATGTCAGAGGGGTTCCAGGTGTGGCTGAGCTCATGTGAGCCCCAGTGGCAGCAAGTCTCATCCTGGCAGTCCCCGGTGATGGCGGAAAGGATGGATACTGCACTGGAATGCGCCACCCCACGCCATGTCATGAGCCCATGAAATATCCTGAGTGCTGGCCCCTTTTATTTTATGCAAATAAGATGCTAGATGGGCAGGGGGATGTTCCAAGCTTCCGATGTGGTCCCCTGTGGAGGCTCCTGAGTCTCAGGGTTGGGACAAAGATGGGTGATCAGGTGTCTAGGATGGCCCTGAGACGCCTGGAGACAGTGGGGTGAGGAGTGGAGCAAGCCACCCCAGGTCTCTGGCGCGGATGTCAGAGGCCCCATGGGCTGTGACATTGGGTGCACGTGTCCTCAGGTGCAATAGTGAAGCCTGGAGTGCCGAGGGTTAAAGGGAGGGGCTCAGGCCCCTCTGAGCTTCTCACCTTTGGTGATAGGTCCTGCTCCAAACCAGCAGGCTGCTGTCTCCATCACCTGCCTTGATGTCCGTGGAGGTCCCTCTATCACCTCAGCCCTGCTGTCCACGTCTCTGCCCAGCTGCCTGACTGAGTCCCCTTCTCTCAGCCCAGGCCTGTTTCTAACACAGCAACACACCTCCTCCATAACCACAACCACCATCCCATGCAGGGGGCTCATAGCAGCGGGTGGGCAGCACCCCTAGCCGGGGCACCCTAGGAGGAAAACATGATTGCCAAGTACAGTTGTGCAGGTTGCTCACTGCACAAAGGCATTGGGCCAGTGAGATGAGCAGGGGCTGAAAACCAGTCCACTATTTGTTTGTCAAATATGTCCACTGGGAGAGGGGGATCTTTTTCCCATTCACATGAAGACTCTGTCCTCTGGCCAAGTCACATGCATGTGGGGCAACACAAAGTCCACTTGCAAGGGCCCCTGGGGACTAGCAGTGTGGTGGCCAGAAGCCTCCTGCTGGGCTCCATGCAGGTTCACGTCCCAGGTACATGCATCTCTGTCTTGTCCCCCACCTTACCTCCCTCTTCGTCCCTCTGCACTCTGCCTGAATGCAGAGCAGGAGAGGTGGAGCTGGGATCTGGGCTGCAGGCCCTTTCTTCTCTCTGCAGTCTGAGTCTCATCACCTCCCACCTCTGCGCCACTCCTCTTCCTGATCTTGGTACCCTGCACTAACGCCCTCTCTTTGAATGGGTCGTTGCTCTCAGCTGCCCACTGCTGGCTCCCATCTGCCCCTATGGATCCTGGAAGCCCCTCCCCTGCCCAAACAGCTTCCCTGGAAAAGAGGCAAAGCCTGGAGTTCCAGTTTCTCCTGGCCTGAGCGATGGCCTCAAGCAAGACCATAGCAAAAGCTGTGGCCTCTGTGCAGCGTTAGAGCCTTGCAGCTGCTCTCTGATCTCGCACCCTACAGTACCCACCCTAGGGGTGCATCAGATCAGAATTACAATAAAATCCCCAATAGCCATTGCTGATAGAGCACATTCTGCAAGCCAGGAGCTTTTTTTTTTTTTTTTTTTTTTGAGATGGAGTCTCGCTCTGTGGCCCAGGCTGGAGTGCAGTGGCCAGATCTCAGCTCACTGCAAGCTCCGCCTCCTGGGTTTACGCCATTCTCCTGCCTCAGCCTCCCGGTAGCTGGGACTACAGGCGCCGCCACCTCGCCCGGCTAGTTTTTTGTAGTTTTTAGTAGAGACGGGGTTTCACCGTGTTAGCCAGGATGGTCTCGATCTCCTGACCTCGTGATCCGCCCGTCTCGGCCTCCCAAAGTGCTGGGATTACAGGCTTGAGCCACCGCGCCCGGCCGCCAGGAGCTTTTAAGTGCTTTTTTTTTTCTTTTTTTTTCAGATGGAGTCTCACTCTGTTGCCCAGGCTGGAGTGCAGTGGCGAAATATCGGCTCACTGCAACCTCCGCTCCTGGCTTCACGCCATTCTCCTGACTTTGTCTCCCGAGTAGCTGGGACTACATGCGCCCGCCACCATGCCCGGCTAATGTTTTGTATTTTTAGTAGAAACGGGGTTTCACTGTGTTAGCCAGGATGGTCTCAATCTCCTGACCTCGTGATCCACCCGCCTCAGCCTCCCAAAGTGCTGGGATTACAGGCGTGAGCCACCGTGTCCAGTCTTTTTTTTTTGAAATGGAGTTTTGCTCTGTCACCTAAGCTGGAGTGCAGTGCTGTGACCTTGGCTCACTGCAACCTCTGCTTCTCAGGATCAAGCGACTCTCGTGCCTTAGCCTCCCAAGTAGCTGGGATTACAGGCATGCACCACCACACCCAGCTAATTTTTGTATTTTTAGTAGAGACGGGGTTTCGCCATGTTGGCCAGGCTGGTCTTGAACTCCAGACCTCAGATGATCCACCTGCCTCGGCCTTCCAGAGTACTAGGATTACAAGTGTGAGCCACTGTGCCCAGCCTGTTAAATACTTTTGTAGGTAAATGCCATTACTCCTCTTTTTTTTTTTCTTTTGAGACAGTCTCGCTCTGTCGCCCAGGCTGGAGTACAGTGGCCGGATCTCAGCTCACTGCAAGCTCCGCCTCCCGGGTTTATGCCATTCTCCTGCCTCAGCCTCCCGAGTAGCTGGGACTACAGGCGCCCGCCACCTCGCCTGGCTAGTTTTTTTTTTTGTATTTTTTTAGTAGAGACGGGGTTTCACCGGGTTAGCCAGGATGGTCTCGATCTCCTGACCTCGTGATCCGCCTGTCTCGGCCTCCCAAAGTGCTGGGATTACAGGCTTGAGCCACCGCGCCCGGCCCATTATTCCTCTTTTATAGATTGGTAAACTGAGGTGCAAAGTAACTTGTCCAAGGCCATACATTTAACAAAAGTCAAAGCTACTTTTGTTTTTAATCTTTAAAAGATAAGGACTCAGCCTGGGCATGGTGGCTCACGCCTGTAATCCCAGGTAATTGAGAGGTTAAGACATGAGAATTACTTGAACCCAGGAGGCAGAGGTTGCAGTGAGCCAAGATCACACTACTGCACTCCAGCCTGGGTGACAGGGTGAGACTCCGTCTCAAAAACAAACAAACAAACAAAACAAATAAAAGATAAGGACTCTTTCTTCCCCTTGTCTATATTTTTGTTTTTATAGAGATGGGGTCTTGATATGTTACCCAGGCTGGTCTTGAACTCCCAGCCTCAAGTGAAGTGATCCTACCACCATGGCCTCCCAAAGTGTTGGGATTACAGGCGTGAGCCATGGCACCTGACCTATCTTTTTTTTTTTTTTGAGACAGAGTCTCACTCTGTCGCCCAGGCTGGAGTACAGTGGCACGATCTCGGCTCACTGCAACCTCCACCTCCTGAGTTCAAGCGATTCTCCTACCTCAGCCTCCCGAGTAGCTGGTAGCTGGGATTACAGGTGCCCGCCACCACGTCTGGCTAATTTTGTATTTTTAGTAGAGATGGGGGTTTCATCATGTTGATCAGGCTGGTCTCAAACTCCTGACCTTGTGATCCGCCAGCCTCGGCCTCCCAAAGTGTTGGGATTACAGGCATGAGCCACTGTGCCCAGCCAGTTCTTTTTTTATTGAATGTTTTTAATTTTTTAAAATCCTGCCTCTAAGAAAGCTTTGGCTTGATTTTTTCTTTCTTCTTTTTTTTTTTTAGAGACAGGATCTTGCTCTGTCACTCAGGCTGGAGTGCAGTGGCTTGATCATGGCTCACTGCAGCCTTGACTTCCCAGGCTCAAGCAACCCTCCCACCTCAGCCTCCTGAGTAGCTGGGACTACAGGCACAGGCCACTATGCCTGGCTAATTAATTTTTTTTTTTTTTTTTGGTATTTTTTTGTAGAGATAGGATTTCACCCGCTTGCCTATGTTGGTCTGGAACCCCTGGGCTCAAACAATCTACCTGCCTTGGTCTCCCCTTTTATAGGGGTGGGGTCTTGTTATGTTGCTATGGGCTGGTCTTGAACTCCTGGCCTCAAGAGATCCTTCCGCCTCAGCCTCCCAAAGCACTGGAATTACAAGCATGATAATGTTATCACATCTCACATGTGGACAGAAGTTTCTGAATAAGTATCCTGGCCAATGTCGTACACTTGGTTTTCAGGATCTGTCCCAGGCAGCTGGTCCCAGAGTCAGCCCTTAATCCTCACATCACTCTGCCTCGCTGGGGTGGTGGGGTAGGTACATGCACACCTGTCCCATCTCAGACCCCAGGCACTGACCCTATAACCAAGGCCCTGCTCTCTGGATGCTGCCAGAATGGCTCTGGTGACCCCAAACCTCACGGATGGAGAGTCAGAGGACGTGGGGTGGTTCTTACCTTGACACGTGTTCTCGCTCTCATTCTTGAATGTTTTTGCCCCAGAAACAAGCTCATACCCCGGGTTGCACACGCAATGGTAGCTCCCTTCCGTGTTCCTGCAGTCCGAGAACTTTCCGCAAGACACTTTTGATGGTGACGCACACTCATTGATGTCTGGAACACAATAGGACAGGGAGTCACCTCCCAAAGATGTGAGTTCCGTCAGGGCAGAGACCCCCGTCCTGACTCCCCAACATGGGGCCTGCTGCTTAGTATCTTTTGGAAAGAATCCTAAGTTGCACTGCACAGGCTGTGCTGCAGCTGGAGCAAGCCATTCCTGAAGACCACACTTGATCTCAGTTCTTTGGCTGGCATCCTAGATTTGGACACAGTGAACAGAGCTGAGGTGGGGGATGAACAGGAAGCTCCACATCCCCACCCCCAGTCTTTTTGTAGAAATTTAAACCCCATGGCGGCCGGGTGCAGTGGCTCACGCCTATAATCCCAGCACTTTGGGAGGCTGAGGTGGGTGGATCCTCTGAGGTCAGGAGTTCGAGACCAGCCTGGCCAACATGGCGAAACCCTGTCTCTACTAAAAATACAAAATTAGCCGGGCATGGTGGTGCATGCCTGTAATCCCAGCTACTCAGGAGGCTAAGCCCGGAGAATCGCTTGAACCCGGGAGGTGGAGGTTGCAGTAAGCCAAGATCAGGTCA
>NC_045454.1:38726353-38746139 GCF_002776525.5 Piliocolobus tephrosceles
TTTTTTTTTTTTGAGACGGAGTCTCGCTCTGTCACCCGGGCTGGAGTGCAGTGGCCGGACCTCAGCTCACTGCAAGCTCCGCCTCCCAGGTTCACGCCATTCTCCTGCCTCAGCCTCCCGAGTAGCTGGGACTACAGGCGCCCGCCACCTCGCCCGGCTAGTTTTTTTGTATTTTTTTAGTAGAGACGGGGTTTCACCGTGTTAGCCAGGATGGTCTCGATCTCCTGACCTCGTGATCCGCCCGTCTCAGCCTCCCAAAGTGCTGGGATTACAGGCTTGAGCCACCGCGCCCGGCCAATTATTTTAATTTATAATATAATTATTATAATTATATTAGTATAATTTTTTTTTTTGAGATGGAGTTTTGCTCTTGTTGCCCAGGCTAGAGTCCAATGGCACAATCTTGGCTCAACACAACCTCCACCTCCCGGGTTTAAGCAATTCTTCTGCCTCAACCTCCTGAGTAAACTGGGATTACAGGCGCCTGCCACCGTACTGGGCTAATTTTTTTTTTTTATTTTTAGTAGAGATAGGATTTCTCCATGTTGGTCAGGCTGGTCTCAAACTCCCGACCTCAGGCGATCTGACTGCCTCGGCCTCCCAAATTGTTGGGATTACAGGCGTGAGCCACCATGCCTGGCCTAATTTATTATTATTATTTTAGAGACAGGGCCTCTGTTGCCCAGGCTGGAACGCAGTGGCACAATTACGGCTTGAGGCAGCCTGCACCTTCTGGGCTCATGCCACCCTCCCACCTCAGCCTCCCAAGTAGCTGGGACTACAGGCACATGCTGCCATGCCTGGCTAACTTTTTTTCCTTTTTTTTTTTTGAGACGGAGTTTGGCTCTTGTTGCCCAGGCTGGAGTGCAGTGGCGCCATCTTGGCTCACCGCAACCTCCGCCTCCCGGGTTCAAGCGATGCTCCTGCCACAGCCTTCTGGGTAAGGGGGGATTACAGGCACCTGCCACCGCACCAGGCGAATTTTTTTGTATTTTTAGTAGAGATGGCGTTTCACCATATTGACCAGGCTGGTCTCAAACTCCTGACCTCAGGTGATCCAGCCTCCTCAGCCTCCCAAAGTGCTGGGATTACAGGCGTGAGCCACTACACCCGGAGCTCCCTTTTGGGCTGCGTGGTCTCAGGTAGGTGATGTGGCCTCTCTGGGCCTCAGTTTCCCCATCTGTGAAATGGTCAGAACTTCTCCAGGCGCCTGTGAGGACCAGACTGGAGGGAACGAATTGTAGAAGTGCAGCTGGATGTGGACCCTCAGTAAACAACAGGAGGGGTGGTTAGGTTGATCTCAGAGCGGGGTGAACGCTTTGCTGCCCTCTGCAATGGGGAGGGAGACCAAGAGACCCCCAACGCCCCACTCCCCAGCTCTTTATGCCGCCAGCTCATGCCTAGCACCCGCACAAGCCTGGGCTGAGGCGGGGGGTCAGATGGGGTCTCCGGGTGGAGGGGGCATAACAGGATGCCCCCTGGCTGGGAGACAATGGCAGAGGAAGGGGCCGGGCAGCCCCCACGCGGATGAGCCCCGCAGCTGGCTCCAGGAGGGCGGCGCAGCTATTGTGAGACTAGACAGCTGTCCCTGCGCCAGGAAGCCCCAGAGAACGGGGGAGAGGGTGGGAAGCCCGCTGGCCAACCCTGGTCCCCCACCCGGGGCAGGTCCCACTACGGTCTCTTTGTCTCCTCCAGCAGGCTGAACACCTGGGTTCCCTGGAGCCTGGCCCGTCAGTGTGCACGTGGCTCAGGGGGCCCTCACTGCAGACCCCATCTGACCCCACTGACGTCTCCCTAACTCGTTGCTCCCTACCCATCCCAGCCTGGCCTGGGGATTTTGGAGGCTGCACTGATCTGGGCTGTATTTATAGTTCCCTGGTGTTGCTGAGCCAGTTTCTAAATATAGAAGTCCAGCTATTTGGGGCCTCGGCCCTGGAGCAGAGTGGGGAGGAGCCAGTCCTGCACATGTGTGCCTCCCCCCGCCCCCGCCGTCCCAGAGACCACCCAGGCCTCTCAGTCTCCTGAGGTCAGGGCTGCAGGGGTCTCTGGTGCCGAAGGGAAGTCCAGGAGGAGCCCAAACGTCATGAGGGCAGAAGTGAGAGGCTGCGATGGCTCAGAGGGACAAGGCAGCCAGGCCCCCTACTCCGAGGCTGAGGGGGAGTGCACCTTGGGGTCTTAGCACCTGGTTCCTCTTCTTCCTCTTCGCCCAATGACCCGCTGCGGGAAGGAAGGGGGGTTGATCTGTCAGCTCAGTGTTCTCAGCTTCTAGGAAATGAAGCCCTTCAGGAAGCGGCAGAGGCACCCCCAAACCCCAAACAAACTCTAGCGCCTAGTAACCCACTTCCCCTTCCCCATGGGCACTGAGTTCACTGGTTGCCCTGGCAGGGGGCAGGTGACGTGGGGTGGGGGGGTGGGGTTATAAATAGACGGTATATAAGCAACTGCAGGGATAGCTGAGCAGAAGTAGCCAAAGCAGAAGTGGGGTCCTTATGGGCAGCTGGGCCCAAAAGTGTCCCCAGTCTTGGCCCCTCCCAGAGATCACCAAGATTTCGGAGAGTAAGGAGGAAGAGAGGGGTGAAATGTTTAAAAGGGCATCATTAATCCTTCAAAGCAATCTATGAACATGATGATCATTAAGTCATTAATAAAACCCCTAGCACTTGCTCAGTGGTAACTTTATAAAGTACTTGGAATATTATACAGCTGTGAAAAAATAACTCCAGGGGTGTGCAATTTTTTGGGGGGGGAGATGGAGTCTTGCTCTGTTGCCCAAACTAGAGTGCAGTGGCACGATCTGGGCTTACTGCAACCTCCGCCTCCTGGATTCAAGCAATTCTCCTGCCTCAACCTCCCTAGAAGCTGGGATTACAGGCATGCGCCACCACGTCCAGCTAATTTTTGTAATTTTAGTAGGGATGGGGTTTCACCATGTTGGCCAGGCTGGTCTCGATCTCCTGACCTTCAAGTGATCTGCCCACCTCAGCCTCCCCAAATGCTGGGATTACAGGTACACACCACCATGCCTAGCCACGCCCCTTTCTGAATGAAGTCGGCGGGGGAAGAAAAGTCTTAAATTGCAGTGAGACAGTTTCCATAGTAGAATCTTGAGCAGAAAAAGTCTCCAAAGTCCCACAGGAAAAAGCCACCTTGTGAAAAAGCTCAGACACAAAGATAATAAAATGAGATTTGGTTTCAGGATACAAACATATGCAAGAAGACTTTGAAAAATAAACAAGGCGGCTGGGCTCCACGGCTCACTCCTGTAGTCCCAGCACTTTGGGAGACCGAGGCGGGTGGATCACCTGAGGACAGGAGTTCAAGACCAGCCTGGCCAACATGGTGAAACCCCGTCTCTACTAAAAGTACAAAAATCAGCCAGGTGTAGTGGCGGGCGCCTGTAATCCCAGCTACTTAGGAGGCTGAGGTGAGAAAATCACTTGAACCTGGGAGGCAGAGGTTGCAGTGAGCTGAGGTCGCACCACTGCACTCCAGCCTGGACGACAGAGCAAGACTCCATCTCAAAAAAAATAAAAATAGCCGGGCATGGTGGCTCATGCCTGTAATCCCAGCATTTTGGGAGGCCGAGACTGGCGGATCACGAGGTCAGGAGATCGAGACCATCCTGGCTAACATGGTGAAACTCCGTCTCTACTAAAAATACAAACAATTAGCCAGGCATGGTGGCGGGTACCTGTAGTCCCAGCTACTCGGGAGGCTGAGGCAGGAGAATGGCGTGAATCCGGGAGGCGGAGCTTGCAGTGAGCTGAGATCACGCCACTGTACTCCAGCCTGAGCGACAAAGCGAGACTCCATCTCAAAAAAAATAATAAATAAATAAATAATAAAAATGAATAAATAAAAATAAACAAGGCTGGGCCAGGCGCAGTAGCTCATGCCTATAATCCCAACTACTTGGGGAGGCCAAGGTGGGAGGATCACTTGAACCCAGGAGTTTGAGACCATCCTGGGCAACATAGTGAGACCCCTATCTCTCCAAAAATACAAAAAAGAAATTTGCCAGGCGTAGTGACTTGCACCTGTAGTCCCAGCTACTCAGGAGGCTGAAGTGGGAGGATGGCTTGAGGCCAGGAATTCGAGGCAGCAGTGAGCTGTGATCATGCCACTGCACTCCAGCCTGGGTGACAGAGCAAGACTCTGTCTAAAAAAAAAAAAAAGTTAAGTAACTGAGCAAAGGAATAAGGGGCAAAGAATATTTGGAGTGGTGGTAATCAGCAAGATAAACATGGGAGCATGGGAACAAGATCATGTCTCAGTTCTTGGTGACCAGGGAGGCTCATGCATGTGCCTTCCTTCCTCTTTAATTTTAAAGTTACATGGGTTTTGCAAAGTAAAATTCTTTATTCCCATAAATTGTGAACAATACACATAGAAGTTTCCACATGTAAATGTTTCCTAAAATGATGGCTTTTTTTTTTGAGACAGAGTCTCTTGCTCTGTCAACAGATTGGAGTGCAGTGGCACAATCTCAGCTCGCTGCAACCTCTGCCCTGCGGGTTCAAGCCATTCTCCTGCCTCAGCTTCCCAAGTAGCTGGGATTACAGGCGCGCACCACCATGCCCAGGTAATTTTTTCTTTGTATTTTTAGTAGAGACGGGCATGAATCACTGCGGCCAGTCAAAATGATGGCTGTTTAACATAATGTCATGTAACGCAGGTATGTGGTGTTTTGTGGTTATATGCAGATGTGATTTTATCAGAGACCAAAGCAAAAACAGAATTCTGAAAAGAGTTTCTATCAAGGAAGATAAAATGGGCCAGGGAGAGTGGCTCATGCTTGCGATCTCAGCACTTTGGGAGGCCGAGGTGGGAGAATCCCTTGAGCCCAGGAGTTCGAGACCAGCCTAGACAACACGGTAAAACCCCGTCTCTACAAAAAAACAAAATGCAAAAATTAGCCAGGAGCGGTGGCGTGTGCCTGTAATTCCAGCTATTCAGGGGGCTGAGGTGGGAGAATCTCCTGCGCCTGGGAGTTTGAGGTTGCAGTGAGCTATGATCTCACCACTGCACTCCAGCCTGGGCCACAGAGTGAGACTCTGTCTCAGTAAATAAGTAAGTAAAATAAAGCTGACCATGGATAGACCGATGGTCCCAAGAATTACATTGTTTCATGGATTCTATAAACCGGAGGCTCTGTACAAATATTTAAAAAAGAATTTTAAAATGTTTAAAGGTTTTAAGGAGAAGCGTTTAGAGAAGGCAAAGGAGAGAGTAGGGTGGGGGAGGGGAACAGCTCGGGGCGAGGGGGCGGGTGGCTGTGGGGGTGGGGAACTGGTGGGAGCCAACAAAAAGCCCGGAGCTAGGAATGCTGTGTGACACTTGGTGGCATTTTTGTCACTTTCTTGCAGCTCTCAGTGTCTTCCCCATTTTGCAAAGGCTTCTGAGCTGGGTGGTGCCGATGTCCTGATAAGGATGGGGTCAGGCTTCTGGGGGGCACTGGGAGGGAGGTCTCAGAATCCTTCCCTTGACTTTGGATGGGTGGGGAAGGGCAGGGGAGGAAGGGGGCTTATTTAGGCTGGGTGTCCACCCGGGTCAACCTCTCCTCATGCCTCTGGGCCTCTTCTGTTGTGGGTTTGTGGGTTCCCGAGAAATAGGGCCACGGATGGCACTGCCGGTCCCAGCCAGTTCCGGAAAGAAGCGACCGGAAAGCGTTGGTGAGAATCCATCCATCCCCAGGGCTCTGTGCCTCGGCTGGAGCTCTCCCTTGCACTTCTTTCGAGTTTGCAGCTCCTCAAAAAATTACGTGTAGAGTGACCCTGTGATCCAGCCATTCTGTTCCTGGGTATACACCTGAGAAAACTGAAGGCAGACACTCAAACGGATACGTATGTTTATTTTTATTTTTTGAGACGGAGTCTCACTCTTGTCCAGGCTGGAGTGCAGTGGCGCGAGCTCAGAGCTCACTGCAACCTCCACCTCCTGGGTTCAAGTGATTCTCCTGCCTTAGCCTCCCGAGTAGCCGGGATTACAGGCACCCACCACCATGCTCGGCTAATTTTTGTATTTTAGTGGAGACAAAGTTGCACCATGTTGGTCAGACTGGTCTCAAACTACTGACCTCAAGTGATCTGCCCGCCTCAGCCTCCCAAAGTGCTGGGATTCCAGGCATGAGCCACTGTGCCTGACCTCAAACAGATACTTGTACACCCATGTTCATAGCAGCAAGGTTCACAATTACCATAAAAAGTGATTTTTAATTCAACCATATAAAGGAATGAGGCTCTGATCCATGCTACAGCGTGGATGAACCTTGAAAACATGATACTGAGTGAGAGAAGCCAGACACAGAAGGTCACATAGGGCACAATTCCATTTATATGAAATGTCCAGAATAGGCAAATTCATAGCCAGAAAGCAGATTGGTAGTTGCCAGGGGCTGGGGAGGAGGAATTAGGAATGACTGGTAATGAGGACGGGGTTTCCTTTTGTGGTGTTGGACATTCTGGAACTAGATAGAGGCGATGGTTGCTCAATGCAGTGAATATACTAAACGGCGCTGAACCATGCACTTTAAAAGGATCTATTTTATGTCATGTCAACCTCACCTCCATTAAAAAAAAAAAAAACAGCCGGGTGCAGTGGCTCATGCCTGTATTCCCAGCACTTTGGGAGCCCGAGGCAGGCAGATTGCTTGAGTCTAGCAGTTCGAGACCAGCCTGGGCAACATATCAAGACCTCGTCTCTACAAAAACTCCAAAAATTAGCTGGGCATGGTAGTGTGCACCTGTAGTCTCAGCAACTTGGGAGGTAAAGGTGGAAGGATCGCTTGAGCCTGGGAGGCAGAGGTGGCAGTGAGCCGAAATCACACCACTGCACTGCAGCCAGGGTGACAGTGAGACTCTGTCTCAAAAAAATAAAATAAATACATAAATAAAATAGACCAGGCATGGTGGCTTATGCTTGTAATCCCAGCACTCTGGGAGGCTGAGGTAGGTGGATTACTTGAGGTCAGGCGTTCGAGACCAGTCTGGCCAACGTGGTGAAACCCTGTCTCTACTAAAAATACAAAAATTAGCCGGGCGTGGTGGCGCATGCCTGTAATCCCAGCTACTCAAGAGGCTGAGGCAGGACAATTGCTTGAACCTGGGAGGCAGAGAGGTTGCAGTGAGCCGAGACGGTGCCACTGCTCTCCAGCTTGGGCGACAGAGCGAAACCCTGTCTCAAAAAAAAAAAAAAAAAAAAAAAGTCTGAGTTTTTCACAGCTATATCTCTGACACCTCTAAACACTTCAGTCGTCGCTTTCGGTTTTTAATTTCCTTCCCCACTTTTTTTTTCTTTACTTTTTTATAGAGACAGGGGGTCTTATTGTGTTGCCCAGGCTGGTCTTGGACTCCTGAGCTCTAGCAATCCTCCCGCCTCTGCCTCCCAAACTGTTGGGATTACAGACGTGAGCCACTGCACCTGGCCTATTTCTTTCCCTTTCTGTGTCTTTTCAATTTTTTTTTTAAACAAAAAGAGCAGTCTCTTTGATCCAGAGCTTCATAGGAGGGTGAGACTGTGGCTCCCAGGGTCCTGCGAGTGAGCGACTCACTACATTTTACACCTGGGCACCTCCCTCTCCCTACCCTAGTCCCAGCCCTGAGGCTTCAACCAGGCGACAGCAGGAAGCAAATTTAATTTCACCCCCACCCCTACCAATATAGGTCCCTTTGCTGTTGCTTTCTACTTATGGAAATGGCCCTGGTTTCCTTTTGTGGTGGTGGCATAAAAGTTCCTTCCCAAATAAATTCATTTAAGTTTTTTTTTTTTTTTTTTTTTTTTAAAGGAAAAGCAAGTTGATTGAAGGAAAAATCTGTGGTCCGGGGAGATGTTCCAAATCCTGGAGGTGGAGAGGAATGAATGACGTTTGTGGCTTGCAGATCAACTCCCCGCAGCGGGCGTGACGTCATTGCAGCCAAAATTGTCCTCCACGCACTGCTACGGTGAGTCAGGGGGAGAGGGGCCCCTCTGGGCAGATGGCAAAAGGCATTTTTGAGTGTACAAGGAAGCATTGTTCTGAGAGCATTTCCTGTCGGTACCCTCCTATCTAGGGGCGAAGGTGTCAATGGGGCTTTCTGGGGCCTTTGGTGTGGGTCTTAGTGACAAAGTTCAGTGGCAATCTGGCATTTCCCTAGTGGAGTTGTCACTCCCACTACAGTCTCTCATGCCAACTTCTGTCCAGCTGGAGGAGTCAGCTCTGGGCACCCCAAGGGCTGCCTGCCATTCACGAGGTCAGGCGGCCCTGACATTGGCAAGAAGATTGACACCCACGCTCTGTGCTTCCTTTGAAACAGAGTCGTTAAAATTCCAGGCCAGACAAATGACCAATAGGCCTATGAAAAGATGCTCAAAGTCACCAATCATTAGGGAAATGCAAATCAAAACCACAGGCCAGGTGCGGTGGTTCACACCTGTAATTCCAGCACTTTGGGAGGCCGAGGTAGGAGGATCACTTGAGGCCAGGAGTTTGAGACCAGCCTGGGCAACATAGCAAGACTCCATTTCTATAAATAAATGAATAAACAAATAAAAACCACAGTGAGATAGTACCTAATATCCATTAGGATGCCTACTATCAAAAAAAAAAAAACAGAAAATAGGTTAGGAGTGGTGGGTAACAACTGTCATCCCAATGCTTTGGGAGGCCAAGGAGAGAGGATCACTTGGCCCAGGAGTTCAAGACCAGCCTGGGCAACAAAGGAAGACTTCATTTCTAAAAATATTCAAAAATTAGCTGAGCATGGTGGCACGCACCTGTAGTCCCAGCTACTTGGGAGGCCAAGACAAGAGGATCGCTTGATCCCAGAAGGTCAAGGCTGCAGTGAGCTATGATCGTACCATTGCACTCCAGCCTGGGCAACAGAGAGAGACCCTGTCTCTAAAAGCAAAGCAATCCGGGCATGATGGCTCATTCCTGTAATCCCAGCATTTTGAGAGGCCGAGGCAGGAGGATCGCTTGAACTCAGGAATTCGAGACCTGCCTGGGCAACATGACAAAACCCTGTCTCTACAAAAAATACAAAAAAATTAGCCAGGCATGGCAGTAAATGCCTGTAGTTCCAGCTACTCGGGAGGCTGAGGCAGGAGAACTGCTTGAGCCCGGGAGGTTGAAGCTGCAGTGAGCTGTGATCTGTGATTGCACCACTGCACTCCAGCCTGGGCAACAGAGTGAGACCCTGTCAAAAAAAACAAAAAAAAAAAAAAAAACAAAGCAAAGCAAACCAAAACAAAACCCCTTAAAATTGAAACCGTTTTGGGCTGGTGGTGACAATGTAAAATGGTGCCGCCACTGTGGAAAACAGTATGGAGAGTCCTAAAAAATTTAAACATAGAGGCTAGGCCTGGTGGCTCACACTTGTAATCCCAGCACTTTGAGAGGCTGAGGTGGGTGGATCATTTGAGGTCAGGAGTTCCAGACCAGCCTGGCCAACATGGTGAAACCCCATCTCCACTAAAAATACAAAAATTAGCCGGGCGTGGTGGCGGGTGCCTGTAGTCCCAGCTGTTCGGGAGGCCGAGGCAGGAGAATCACTTGAACCTGGGAGGTGGAGGTTGCAGTGAGTGGAGATCGTACCACTGCACTCCAGCCTGGGTGACAGAGCCAGACTCCATCTCAAAAAAATAAAAGATAAAAAAAATTAAACATAGAATTGTCATATGATCCGTCAATTCTACTTCTGCATATACACCCGAATTGAAAGCAAGGTTCAAAGAGACATCTGCACACCTATGTTCGCAGCAGCATTAGTTACAATAGCCAAAAGTTGAAAGCAACCAGTTTCCATGACAGATGAATGGGTAAACAAAATGTGGTCTATCTATACAGTGGAATATTACTCAGCCTTAAAGAAGAAGGAAATTCTAGTATATATAACATGAACGCACCTTGAGGTGCTAAGTGAAATAAGCCTGCCACAAAAGAACAAATACCGTACGATCACATTTACAGGAAGTAACTAAACTTATCAAATTCATAGAAACAGAAAGTAGAATTGTGGTTTCCAGGAACTGGAGGGAGGAGGAACGGGGAGTTGTTTTATGGATACACTTTTAGTTTTGAAAGATGAAAAAGTTCTGGAGATGGATGATGGTGTCGGTGGCAATTATGAGAATTTTTTTTTTCTGGTTTTTGTTTTGTTTTGAGACAGGGTCTCACTCTGTTGTCCAGGCTGCAGAGCAGTGGCACAATCTCTGCTCACTGCAACCTCCGCCTCCCGGGTTCAAGCGATTCTCGTGCCTCAGCCTCCCAAGTAGCCGGGATTACAGGCGCGCACAACCACTCCTGGCTAATTTCTGTATTTTTAGTAGAGACAGGATTTTACTATGTTGACCAGGCTGGTCTCAAACTCCTAATCTCAGATGATCTGCCCACCTCGGCCTCCCAAAGTGCTGGGATTACAGGTATGAGCCACTGTGCCTGGCTGAGAATTTTCTTTTCTTTTTTTTTTTTTTGAGACGGAGTCTTGCTTTGTCACCCAGGCTGGAGTGCAGTGGCTCCATCTTGGCTCACTGCAACCTCCTTCTTCTGGGTTTAAGTGATTCTCCTGTCTCAGCCTCGTGAGTAGCTGGGACTATAGGCTCACACCACCATGCCTGGCCAATTTTTGTATTTCTAGGAGAGACGGGGTTTCACCATATTGGTCAGGCTGGTCTTGAACTCTTGACCTCAAGTAATCTGCCCACTTTGGCCTCCCAAAATGCTGGGATTACAGGCATGAACCACCACGCCCGGCCTGAGAATTTTCTTAATGTAACTGAACTGTACACTTAAAATGGTTAAGACAGAACATTTCATGTCATGTGCATTTCACCACAACTTTTATCCAGGCTGAAGGACAGGCACAGTGGCTCACTTTGGCAGGCTGAGGCAGGAGGATCGCTTAAGGCCAGGAGTTCGAGACCAGCTAGGGCAACATAGCGAGACTGGCCCCCACCCTTGTCTCTACAAAAAATGTTTAAAAATTACCCAGGCCTGATGGCACATGCCTATGGTCTCAGCTACTCGGGAGGCTGAGGCAGGAGGACAGGAGGATTGCTTGAGCCCAGGAGGTTGAGGCTGCAGTGAACTATATGGTTACACCACTGTACTTTGGTGAGATCCTGTCTCAAAAAAAAAAAATCCAGGGCCACAGGCCTCAGAGGAGACTGGGGCAGGAATCCCATCCTGTGGGTCCTGGCAGGTGACCCCCATGTCTCTCTCCACAGTAGGACTTCAGGCCCTCCAAGAAGTCAATACCAATTATATCCCAAAGCCTCTTACATGTCTCCACCTGGACCTCTCTGTCTACCTCCAGACATCCACCTGCCTCTGGACCTCACCCAGGGAAGCTGCTATGATCACTGAGCCATTCACCAATATTCCAGCCCTTTCTCCCTCCAGGTACAAGATAGGAAGGCATTGCTCCACCCACTTGTGTGGCCACGTGACTTGCTCTGACCAATGGCATGTGAGCAGGTTTGACCTGTGTCACTTCTGGGCAGAGGCTTGAAGAGCTGCTGCAGAGCGTGCTATATGTTCTTTTTCTTCTGCTTTGGCAACGGGCAACATGCCAGATGCTGGTTGAGTGAAAAGTGAAACCTCTGATGTTTTAAGCTCTTGAGATTTGGGGCTTAAAGTAGCTGGGACTACAGGTGTGTGCCACCATGCTTGGCTCATTTTTCCCCCCAGCTTGTTACTGCAGTAGAACTGAGCCTTTCTTGAGTCCAATGTGGCAGCAGAATCTGTAGATGTCACTCATCCAGTCCTCTCCTGCGCATAATGATGGTCTCATATCATTAAGCTCTAGGGCTGGAATGAGGCAAGGTGGATGCTTGACTTGGGAACAAAATTTCAGGAGGTGTCAAAGAACTCAAGAACTTTGTCCTGAACTCATAAATATTATTTTATTGTGATATTTTGTAAAAGTCAAGATTAATGCAAAACCATGATGAATAAAATAGTAACATATATACACACACACACACATACACATCGGCCAGGCGCGGTGGCTCATGCCTGTAATCCCAGCACTTTGGGAAGCCAATGCAGGTGGACTTTGAGGCTAGGAGTTCGAGACCAGCCTGGCAACATGGTGAAACCCCGTCTGTACTAAAAGTACAAAAAATTAGCGGGTTGTGATGCTGCACGCCTGTAATTCCAGCTACTTGGGAGGCTGAGGCACAAGAATCACTTGAACCTGGGAGGCAGAGGTTGGAGTGAGCTGAGATCACACCACCGCATTCTAGCCTGGGCGATAGAGTGAGACTCCATCTCAAAAAAAATTATATATATATGAAAGAGACAAGGTCTCACTCTGTCACCCAGGCTGGAGTGCAGTGGCACAGTCACAGCTCACTGCAGCCTTGACCTCCTGGGCACAAGCAATCCTCCCACCTCAGCCTCCCGAGTAGCTGGAACGACAGGTGTGCACCACCATACCTGGCTAATGCTTTAATTTTTATAGAGACAGGGTCTTGCTATGTTGCCCAAACTGGTCTCGACCTCCTGGGCTCATGTGATCCCTCTGTCTCAGCCTCCCAAAGTGCTGAGATTATGGGCATGAGCCACTGCTCCTGGTCTACACTGTCCTAGTCTATTGTTAGAAGCAAGTTATTGGGTCCAGCTCAGGATATCACACAGAGTGCAGACATCAGGAGGTGGGAATTATGGAGGAGTCTTGGAGCCTGTTTGTCTCACATTTTCTCCTCAATATTTCTAATTTTTCTTTCTTTTTTTTTTTTCTTTTTGAGATGGAGTTTTGGTCTTGTTGCCGACTGGAGTGCAATGGCAGGATCTTGGCTCGCTGCAACCTCTGCCTCCTGGGTCCAGGTGATTCTCCTGTCTCAGCCTCCCAAGTAGCTGGAATTACAGGCCCCCTACCACACCTGGTTAATTTTTGTATTTTTAGTAGAGACAGGGCTTCACCATTTTGGTCAGGCTGGTCTCGAACTCGTGCCCTCAAATGATCCGCCCGTCTGGGCCTCCCAAAGTGCTGGGATTACAGGCGTGATTCACCACACCTGGCCCCTTTGCTGATTTTCATCTGTACTTTTCACTGTAATAAACCATAACTGGGAGTAACACCACTTTTCTGAGATCTGTCAATCTCAGCAAATCATTGACCCTAAGGGTGGTCTCAGGGACCCCCGACACAAGCCCCATTTCCCAGCCACCGTCTTTTGCAATCTTCATTGCCCTAGTCACCGAATGGCATATTCTTATCCATTTGCTATTTCCTGCCTCTCTCTTCTGGATCAAAGGCTCCGGAAGGTCAAAAACTCATCTGTCTTTCCCATGAGAGGCTGAAGAACAAAATGGTCAGGGGTCAAGTCCTGGCTCTGTCACTTTTTTGTTACTGCTGAGTCCCAGGCTGGAGTGCAGCCGTGCAGTCACACCTCACTGCAGCCTTGAACTCCTGGGCTCAATCAATCCTCCCACCTCAGCCTCCCTTGTAGCTGGAACTACAGGCACATGCCACCACACCCAGCTAATTGTTATTTGTTGCCCAGGCTGGAGTGCAGTGGCGCAATCTCAGCTCACTGCAATCTCCACCTCCCAGGTTCAAGCGATTCTCCCGCCTTAGTCTCCCAGTAGCTGGGATTACAGGCACCTGCCACTACGCCCAGCTAATTGTTTGTATTTTTAGTAGAGAGGAGGTTTCACCTTGTTGACCAGGCTGGTCTTTAACTCCTGACCTCAAGTGATCCGTCCGTCTCAGCCTCCCAGAGTGCTGAAATTACCAGCGTGAGCCACCGTGCCCGGCCTGAAGGTAACTTTTAAGTGTGTTGGTTAATTTATCTCCTCAGTAGCTAGAGCAGGGTCCAGGTGGCCAGGATTCAGTCAAAAGCAGTTGATTAAGGAGACTCCTCTGGGGACTTTGCGATGGAGAGGCAGGAGGGTCCATGAGCGGGGGTGGGGAAGAGGAGAGGGTACAGAGGCCAGCGGACGAGAGAGACACCAGGGAGCGTAGGATGCCTGCCCGAGGCTCTGGCCACGCCCACGTCCTGCCTGTCCCGCTAAGGTGAGCGGGTCCCTCTGTGCTCTCCCGGGCAGGAGGCCTACAGGAGCTGCAGAGCTGAGTAGACAGGGAACGCGCCGGGGAGGCCAAGTCCCACGGGTCTGGGCTTCCAGGAGGAAACGTGTGGGAGGTTGGGGCGGGCAGGGCAGCTGGAGCCGGGGCTGTGGTCGGGCGCCGGCCAAGCCCCAAAAAAAGCCTGTGTTGGGCAGCGTCGGGTCTGGCCTCGCCTGGGAGGATGCCTCCCTGCTACTGGGGCGACCTGGAGATGCCGACTTTGCTCTGCACCCCCGGGAGGAATGTGACCCCCTCCCCACCCAGAGCCTGGAGATTTTTCCACATAAGGCTTCGGGGGTGCTCGTGCCGCATGAGTTCAGGACAAAGGAATCAAAAGCACATGGAGTAGATTCCCTAGGGAGGAGAAATTCTGGAAATAAGACCAAGAGGAGGACAAAGGGGCCCGGGGGCGGGGTGAGGGGGTGGGGCCGGGATTGGGAGGCAGCGGGAGAAGGTGCCTGGCTCTGAGTGGCCTTAGACCGGGGACACATCTCTGCTGGGGATGAGGACAACTGTGGCCCTGGACCGCCAGGGCAACTTCCTGGACCTCTCTGAGCCTTGTTTCCTTTCTATTGGCCCAGATACTCCGGGCAAAATACTTGGGGTCCTCCATGTCTCTGTATCTGTTTTCTTTCTTCTCTCTCTCTGTTTCCTTCCTTCTTTCTTGTCTTTCTTTCTTCTTTCTCTATCTCTCCTTCCTTCCTTCCTTCCTTTCTTTCTCTTTCTTTTTTTCTTTCTCTTTCTTTGCCATCCTTTCTTTCCTCTATATCTCTCCTTCCTTCCTTCCTTTCTCCTTCCTCCCTTACCTCCCTCCCTCCTTTCTTTCTTCTACATCCTTCTTTCTTTCTTTCCTCTATCTCTATCTCCTTCTTTTCTTTTTTTTTGAGACGGAGTCTCACTCTGTCACCCAGGCTGGAGTGTAGTGGTGTGATCTCGGCTCACTGCAAGCTCCGCCTCCCGGGTTTACGCCATTCTCCTGCCTCAGCCTCCGGAGTAGCTGGGACTACAGACAGGCGCCCACCACCTCGCGCGGCTAGTTTTTTGTATTTTTTTAGTAGAGACGGGGTTTCACTGTGTTAGCCAGGATGGTCTCAATCTCCTGACCTTGTGATCCACCCGCCTCGGCCTCCCAAAGTACTGGGATTACAGGCTTGAGCCACAGTGCCCGGCCTCTCCTTCTTTTCTTTCTCCTTCTTCCCTTCCCTCCCTCTCTCCCTTCCTTTCTTTCTTCCTCTCTTTCTTCTCCTTCTCAGGTCTCACTTTGTTGCCCAGGCCGCTCTTCAACTCCCAGGCTTCAGTGACCCTCCTGCCTCTGCCCGGCAAAGTACTGGGATTACAGGAGTGAACCACCATGCCTGGCCTCTATCTCTGCCCCTGTCCCTTTCTCTCTCTCTCTCTCTCTCATCAGCAAATCCCGAGGCCTCTATTTTCAAAATCTATCCAGCATCTACCCACTTTTCACCTCCTCCACGGCCCCTACCTGGTCCGGCCCCATCAACTCCCCCTTGGCCCGGTGCAGGCTCCTCTGCCCTGGTCTCCTGGCTCCTGCCCTTGCTCGCCCCCTCCGTGCTTTTCTGTCAGGGCACGTCCCTCCTCTGCTCAAGGACGTTCCAGGGCTCCCACCTCACCCAGTGCAAAAGCCAAATTCCTCCTTGTGGCCCACAGGGTCCTGCAGGATCTGCTCAGCACTTATCTGCCCTCACCTCCTCCTTCTCTTCCCTTTGCTCATTCCCTTCAGCCACGCCAGCTTCCTTGCCTTTGGGCAAGCTCCTACCTTAGGGGTTTGCAGGGCAGTTCCCTCTCCACTTGTGGCACTACCTCCTCCTCCAGATCCCCACATAGCTTTCTCTCGCCCCCTTCAGGTCTTTTTGTTTGTTTGTTTTGTTTTGAGCCGGCGTCTCACTCTGTCACTCAGGCTGGAGTGCAGTGGCACAACCTCGGCTCACTGCAACCTTCGCCTCTTGGTTTCCAGTGATTCTCCTGCCTCAGCCTCCCAAGTAGCTGGGATTACAGGCACGCACCACCACGCCCAGGTAATTTTTGTATTTTCAGTGGAGACGAGGTTTCACCATGTTGGCCAGGCTGGTCTCGAACTCCTGACCTCAGGTGATCTGCACGCCTTGCCTCCCAAAGTCCTGGGATTACAGGTTTTGAGCCACCGTGCTTGGCCCAAGTCTTTTATTTGTTTGTTTGCTTTTAAGGAGATGTAAATATTAGTTCTTTATTTCTCTTTTTTCTTTTTATTTTGAAACAGGGTCTTGCTCTGTTGCTCAGGCTGGGGTGCAGTGGTACAATCTTGGCTCACTGCAGCCTCAACCTCCTGGGTTCAAGTGATCCTCCTGCCTCAGCCTCCCGAGTAGCTGGGACTACAAGTGCACACCATCACACTTGGCTAATTTTGTTTATTTTATTTTTCGTAGAGATAGAGGTCTTGCTATATTGCCCAGACTGGTCACAAACTCCTGATCTCAAGCGATCTTCCTGCCTCAGCTTCCCAAAGTGCTGAGATTATAGGCCTGAGTCAGCACGCCTGACCACCCTGCTAGATTTTTTTTTTCTTTTTTTTTTTTTTTGAGATGGAGTCTCGGCTGGGCGCGGTGGCTCAAGCCTGTAATCCCAGCACTTTGGGAGGCTGAGGCGGGTGGATCACGACGAGGTCAGGAGATCAAGACCATCCTGGCTAACACGGTGAAACCCCGTCTCTACTAAAAAATACAAAAAACTAGCCGGGCGAGGTGGCGGGCGCCTGTAGTCCCAGCTACTTGGGAGGCTGAGGCAGGAGAATGATGTGAACCCAGGAGGCGGAGCTTGCAGTCAGTGGAGATTGCGCCACTGCACTTCAGCCTGGGCGACACAGCGAGACTCCGTCTCAAAAAAAAAAAAAAAAAAGATGGAGTCTCACTTGGTCACCAGACGAGTACAGTGGCGCAATCTCGGCTCACTGCAACCTCTGCCTTCTGGGTTCAAGCAATTCTCCTGCCTCAGCCTCCCGAGTAGCTGGGATTACAGGCATGAGCCACCACAATCAGCTAATTTTTGTATTTTTAGTAGAGATGGGGTTTCACCATGTTGGCCAGGCTGGTTATGAACTCCTGAGCTCAAGTGATCTATCTGCCTCAGCCTCCCAAAGCGCCGCGATTACAGGCATGAGCACCGCACCCAGCCCACCCTGCTAGATTTTAATTCTTGATCTTGCTCCCTGTCTGTCTCCCCGTGAGAATGTCAGCCCCATAATTTTTGTCTGTTTTATTT
This sequence comes from Piliocolobus tephrosceles, assembly GCF_002776525.5. Taxonomy (NCBI): domain Eukaryota; kingdom Metazoa; phylum Chordata; class Mammalia; order Primates; family Cercopithecidae; genus Piliocolobus; species Piliocolobus tephrosceles. The sequence continues at coordinate 38,743,654 of NC_045454.1, forward strand.
CCTGCTGTGCGTCCAGGGCTCAGAAAAGGGTCAGGCACTGTAGGGACGTGTTGAGTCAATAGATTGGATGGTAACAAACCCATAGCTGAATTTTTAGGGCAACATTTTTATAGCCTTATTGAGGGATAACTTATATAGCCTAAATTCGCCCATTACAAACCTCCAGTTAGATGACTTTTAGTAAACTCACCTAGTTATGCAAGTATTACTACAATCCAGCGTTTGAGAACACTTTGATTACCCCCCCAATCCCCATATTCTCAATCCATCCTCACTCCCAGCCTCAGCCCCAGGTAAACACTGGTCTGCTTTCTGTCTCCAGAGCTCTGCCCTTTCTAGAAATTTCATATAGGCCGGGCGCGGTGGCTCACGCCTGTAATCCCAGCACTTTGGGAGGCCGAGGCGGGCGGATCACAAGGTCAAGAGATCAAGATCACGGTGAAACCCCGTCTCTACTAAAAAAAAAAATACAAAAAATTAGCCAGGCGCAGTGGGGGGCGCCTGTGGTCTCAGCTACTCGGGAGGCTGAGGCAGGAGAATGGCATGAACCCGGGAGGCGGAGCTTGTAGTGAGCCGAGATCGTGCCACTGCACTCCAGCCTGGGCGACAGAGCGAGACTCCATCTCAAAAAAAAAAAAAAAAGAAATTTCATATAAATGGAATTGTACAATATGTAACGTTTAGGGTCTGGCTTCTTTCACTCAGCATGATGTTTTTGAGGTTTATCCACGTTGCTGCGTTTAGAAACAGTTTGTGGCTTTCTATTGCTAACTGGTGTTTCCTTGCATGGGAGGGACCGTAGTTGTTTGTTCATTCATCTGTTGATGGCCACTTGAATTTGTCAACATAAAAGGAAAAGGCTGGGCTGGGCGCGGTGGCTCACACCTGTAATCTCAGCACTTTGGGAGGCCGAGGCGGGCAGATCACAAGGTCAGGAGATGGAGACCGTCCTGGCTAACATGGTGAAACCCTGTCCCTACTAAAAATACAAAAAATTAACCAGGCGTGGTGGCAGGCGCCTGTAGTCCCAGCTACCCGGGAGGCTGAGGTAGGAGAATGGCGTGAACCCGGGAGGTGGAGCTTGCAGTGAGCCGAGATCACGCCACTGCACTCCAGTCTGGGCGACAATGCAAGACTCTATCTCAAAAAAAAAAAAAAAAGAAAGAAAGAAAAGGAAGAGACTAAACATAAAAGATGATTTAAAGTTTTACTTGGGGCCAGGTATGGTGGCTCATGCCTGTAATCCCAGTGCTCTGGGAGGCCGAGGCAGGAGGATAACCTGAGGTCGGAAGTTTGAGACCGGCCAGACCAACGTGGAGAAATGCCTTCTCTACTAAAAATACAAAATTAGCCAGGCGTGGTGGCGCATGCCTGTAATCCCAGCTACTCAGGAGGCTGAGGCAGGAGAATCGCTTGAACCCGGGAGGCGGAGGTTGCAGTGAGCAGAGATCATGCCATTGCACTCCAGCCTGGGCAACAAGAGCGAAACTCCCTCTCAAAAAAAAGAGTTCACTTGAGGCCAGGCACGGTGGCTCATGCCTGTAATCCCAGCACTTTGGGTGACTGAGGGAGGAGGATCACTTGAGCTCAGGAGTTCGAGACCAGCTTAGGCAACATGGCAAAACTCCATCTCTATAAAAAATACAAAAAAATTCTCAGCACCTTGGGAGGCTGAGATGGGCGGATCACTTAAGGCCAGGAGTTCGCAACCAGCCTAGCCAACATGGCAAAACCTAGTCTCTACTAAAAATACAAAAAAAAAAAAAAAAAAAAGCTGAGCGTGGTGGCACATGCCTATAATCCCAGCTACTCTGTAGGCTGAGGCAGGAGGATCACTTGAACCCAGGAGGCGGAGATTACAGTGAGCTGAGATTGTGCCACTGCATTTCAGCTGGGCAACAGAACGAGACTCTGTCTCAAACAAACAAAAAATTAATCGGGCATACTGGCGCATGCCTGTGGTTCCCAGCTACTTGGGAGGCTGAGGCGGAAGGATCACTTGATCCCAGGAATTCAAGGCTGCAATGAGTTATGATCGCACCATTGCACTCCAGCCTGTGCGACAGAAATAGACCCTGTCTCAAAAAAAAGAAACCCCAAAACCCAACTTAGCCAGGTGTGGCGGTGTCCACCTGTAGTCCTAGTGACTTGGGAGGCTAAGGTGGGAGGATTGCTTGACCCAGGAGGTGGAGGCTGCATTGAGCTATGATTGCACCACTGCACTCCAGCCTGGGTGACAGAGTGAGACTCCGTCTCAAAAATAAAAAATAAATCTTAGCTCTTCTAATAGATGTATGAAGTGGTATCTCCTTGTGGTTTTAATTTGCATTTCTGTAACAACTAATGATGTTGAGCGTCTTTTCATATGCATATTTGCCATCTAAATGTCCTCTTTGGTGAAGCATCTGTTCAAATCTTTTGCCCATTTTTAAACTGGGATTTTTTTTTCTTCTTATTGTTGAGTTCCGTATATATTCTTATATAAA
>NC_045454.1:38746149-38777889 GCF_002776525.5 Piliocolobus tephrosceles
GACGGGGTTTCACCCTGTTAGCCAGGATGGTCTCGATCTCCTGACCTCATGATCCGCCCGTCTCGGCCTCCCAAAGTGCTGGGATTACAGGTTTGAGCCACCGTGCCCGGCCAAGACGGAGTCTTGCTCTGTCGCCCAGACTGGAGTGCAGTTGTGTAATCTCAGCTCATTGCAACCTCTGCCTCCCCGGTTAAACTGATTCTCAGGCCTCAGCCTCCCGAGTAGCTGGGATCCTAGGCATGAGCCACCACGCCTGGCTACTTTTAAAATATTTTTAGTAGAAACTGGGTTTTGCCATGTTGGCCAGGCTCATCTCAAACTCTGGACTTCAGGTTATCCCCCCACCTGAGTCTCTCAAAGTGCTGGGATTACAGATATGACCCACCGCGCCTGGCCTCATTTAGTTACTTTTTGTGTATGATTATGAGGTAGGGTCTAAGTTCTTTTTTTTTTATTTGTGAGACGGAGTCTCACTTTTGTTGCCCAGGCTGGAGTGCAATGGCACGCGACCTCGGCTCACTGCAACCTCTGCCTCCCGGGTTTAAGTGATTCTCCCTCAGCCTCCCGAGTAGCTGGGATTACAGGTACCTGCCACTATGCCCGGCTAATTTTTTTGTTTTTTTTTTTTTTGAGATGGAGTCTTGCTCCCATCACGCAGGGTGGAGTACAGTGGCTCAATCTTGGCTCACTGCAACCTCTGCCTCCCAGGTTCAAGTGATTCTCCTTCCTCAGCCTCCCAAGTAGCTGGGATTATAGGCATGCACCACCAAGCCTGGCTAATTTTTGTATTTTTAGTAGAGACAGGGTTTCGCCATGTTGGCCAGGCTGGTCTTGAACTCCTGACCTCAGGTGATCCACCCGCCTCGGTCTCCCAAAGTGCTAGGATTACAGGTGTGAGCCACCACGCCCGGCCTAATTTTTTGTATTTTTAGTAGAGATGGCGTTTCACCATGTTGGCCAGGTGGTCTCGAACTCCTGACTTCAGGTGATCCACCCACCTCAGCCTTGCAAAGTGCTGGGTTTACAGGCGTAAGCCACCATGCCCGGCCGGGTCTAAGTTCTTTAATGATTATTTTTTTACATGTGTATATCCTATTCTTGGGAAAATTTAAAGGGGATGATTTCTGTTTCTGGTAACGCGAGCATTCAGCGTGTGCTCCCCTGCCTGTAATTCTCCCACTAGGGTCAGGGCAGGGCTGGAGAAGCGAAAACCGTAACTACAAGAGACTTCCCAAACAGGATGTTGCCCAACCCTGGCCGGGCTGACTTTCAGCCTTGAGGGTCCTTATCGGCAGTGTAATCGCAACTGTGACCAAACCAAGCCACCCACAGCCTGACGCCCCCACACCCTTGACCTTCCCTTTAGCTTCGGGCTTGAGCAGAGCTTTGATACTCAAATAGAGAAAGGAGACAGCAAGACCCCTGTGCCTTCTCAGAGGGGGCACCCCCTTCTCTGATGCCTTCACAGGTCCTGCCTCTCCAGCACCCGGCTTCCCTCCTGGCCACCCCACCACCTCTCCAGCCACACCCCATTTCCACCCAGCTAGAGAGGGCAAAACACAACACTCCTGGCAGCCCTGCCCGAGTGTGTCCTGGGACATGGTGGGGGTGGGGGCTCCCTGACTCCCGGGACGGGGAACTCTGGGGTGGCCTGTCCTCCCAGCTCCTCGCCCCACTGGTGCCTGTCCCCATGAGTCGTGTGAAAAGGCAACAAAACCAACCGCAGGGAGATATAAAATCTCTTCCTGTATCTGTGACAGCTATTTTGTTGGTGTGGCCATTTGTTCTTCCTGTAAACACCTGAATCTGTTCAGACCAAGCTCTTCCTCTCCCCCAGAACCCTCTATGGCTCCCACCTCCCCCAGTAAAATCCAGTCTTCCCCAAGGCCCACAAGGCTTAGCTGTGTGATTTACCCTGTCACCTCCAGCTCTCCTCTCCTCATTCACTTGGCTCCAGCCACACCAGCTTCCTCACTGTTCCCCAAATAAATATACCAGGCCCAGTCCAGCCTCACAGCCTTTGCATGCGCTGTTCCCTCTGCCTGGAACACCTTTCTCCAAGATTTTGTTTGTTTGTTTGTTTTTGTTTTTTGAGACAGAGTCTTGCTCTGTCATCCAGGCTGAAGTGCAGTGGCACAACCTCAGCTCACCACAGTCTCCACCTCCTGGGTTCAAGCCATTCTCCTGCCTCAGCCTCCCGAGAAGCTGGGACTACAAGTGTGCATCACCACGCCCAGCTAATTTTTGTATTTTTAGTAGAGACGAGGTTTCACCATGTTGGCCAGGCTGGTCTCGAACTCCTGACCTCAACTGATCTGCCTGCCTCAGCCTCTGGAGTAGCTGGGATTACAGGCACCCACCACCAGGCCTGGCTGATTTTTGTATTTTTAGTAGAGATGGCGTTTTGCCATGTTGGCCAGGCTGGTCTCAAACTCCTGACCTCAAGTGATCGACCCACCTCAGCCTCCAAAAATGCTGAGATTACAGGCGTGAGCCACTGCGCCTGGCCTCTATCTCTAATTTAATGTCTACTCTATCTTGGCAGAGTCACCATCTCCTCCAACACAGCTGAGTCAAAACCGTATTTCACCTTCAAACAGCTCTCCACCCATCATTCCCTCCCCCGCCTTCCCCTGCTAACCCCTCCCCCACTCTGTGTGGGGGACTCTGCCCAATGTGGGAATGAATTATGGCTCCCCCACTAGAGGGCTGTGTGCCCTTGCTAAATGACTACACCTCTCTGGACCTCACCTTCCCCATCTATAAAACGAGGTCATAGCAGTATACTCATTGTTCCCTAGTCGGCCTCCTCTCTAACCTCGCCCCCTTTTTTTTTTTTTTTTTTTTGAGACAGAGTCTCGCTCTGTCACCCAGGCTGGGGTGCAGTGGTGCAATCTTTGCTCACTGCAATCTCCACCTCCTGGGTTCATGCGATTCTTGTGCCTCAGCCTCCTGAGTACCTGGGACTACAGGTGCCCGCCACCACGCCCAGCTAATTTCTTTTTCTTTTTGGAGTCCAGTGGCATAATCTAGGTTCACTGCAACCTCTGCCTCCCGGGTTCAAGCGATTCTCCTGCCTCAGCCTCCCGAGTAGCTGGGACTACAGGCGTATGCCACCATGCCCAGCTAATTTTTGTATTTTTAGTAGAGACAGGGTTTTACCACATTGGCCAGGATGGTCTAACTCCTGACCTCCTGATCCACCCACCTCAGCCTCCCACAGTGCTAGGATTACAGGCGTGAGCCACTGCACCCAGCCTCTCATTTTCGTGTTTTTAGTAGAGACAGAGTTTCACCATGTTGCCCGGGCTGGTCTCGAACTCCTGACGTCAAGTGATCTGCCCGCCTTGGCCTCCCAAAGTGCTGGGATTACAAGCGTGAGCCACCATGTTAGTCCTCTAACCCCTTCTGACTGACCCATCACCTGAGCCTTGCTCACTTGCCCTGCTCCGGCCTCTGGCCTCCTGTCCTACAGCTTTGCCTACAGTCCCCCAAGTCCACTCCTTGGGGGATTGTAGAAGAAGGTCTCAACTCACCAGAACCCCATGGCCACCACAGTCAGGTCTGAAACTCTGAGGGGGCTGTTGTCATCACCCTCATTTCACAGATGAGGAAACTGGGCCCTTGTTTAGACCCAGCCAGGATCTAAACAAGGCAATTTACATAAGAGAGGTACAAGTGTGGCCAGGGGCAGTGGCTCATGCCTGTATTCCCAGCACTTTGGGAGGCAGAGGCAGAAGGATCTTTTGAGGCCAGAAGTTTGAGAGCAGTCTGGGTAACATAACAAGACCCCATCGCTACAAAAAACTGTTTTTAAATTATCAGATGTGGTGGTGCATGCTTGTAGTCCCAGCTACTTGGGAGGATCGCCTGAGGTCAGGAGTTCAAGGCTGTAGTGAGCTATGAGCACATCACTGCACTCCAGCCTGGGCAACAGAGTGAGACCCTGTCTCTAAAAACAGAGAGCGAGGGCTGGGCATGGTGGCTCATGCCTGTAATCCCAGCACTTTGGGAGGCCGAGGTGGGCGGATCACTTGAGGTCAAGAGTTCGAGACCAGCCTGGCCAACATGGTGAAACCCCCCCATCGCTACTAAAAATATAAAAAAATTAGCCAGGTATGGTGGTGCGCGCCTGTAATCCCAGCTACTCGGGAGGCTGAGGTGGGAGAATCACTTGAACCCGGGAGGCAGAGGTTGCATTGAGCCTAGATCACACCACTGCACTCCTGCCTGGGTGACAGAGCAAGACTCTACCTAAAAAAAAAAAAAAAGAAAAAAAGAAAAAATAGAACAAGAGAGAGATAAACGTGTGATAATCTGGAGAATTCCCAGGAAGGAGTAGTTCAGGGGTCAGGGAATGCTCCCTGGAGGAGGTGACATTTCAGTACAAAAGCTTCTCAGACACAGCAGCATCAGGGGGAGAGTGAGCCAGGAGGGGGAACTCCAGGCTCTGAGTTGGAAACCAGTACGGTTTGTTCAAAGCCCATCAAGGTGGTTAGGAGGAAGGCAGAGAGATGCGGGCTGGGAAGTGGGCAGGCCCTAACGCTTACATTACTACAAACCCAGGCAGAGGAGCAACAAGTTGGATGAGCAGCAGATGAGTGATGTCTCCTCGGTGCCCACCAGGATTTCCTGTCCAAAGGCAGCCTTCATTTCCTGCTCAGTCTGCCTGGCGCATCGCAGCCTTGGCCCCATTTAACAGGTGAGAAAACTGAGACTCCGGGCAGCATTCCCATGCCCGAAACCATCAGCTCCAGCTTCCCCAGGCCCTGCTACCCTCTAGGTGGGACAGAATTCTAAAAGCCCTTGGCTTACCTGGGAGGATGACTTGGAGTCCTTAAGACCAACCCTTGGCCACCTCTTCCAGGAAGTCTTCCTGTCTTGAGCTGGCCAGGAACCTTTCTCCTCTGAATCCCACTCTTGCTTGTGGCAGGCCTGGCAAGTGTGTTCTCCGAGGGGAGACTGGTGGTTTCCGATCCTCCAGACCCCACCCAGCCCACCGTGCCTCCTCCTTGCAGGAAAATTAGAAAAAGAAAAATGGAGGGGGCACTTCTGGAAGGGAAAATATTTTGATTCTCTGAAGGCACAAAAATTGCCTGATTCCCAACCAATTAGGGGTAATTAACCCTTCACAAAGTAGTAATTAAGTCTGTGCCTCTGAAACTTTAATTACAAGCTCCAAGAGACTCTGCCCTCTCCCCAGTAGCCAGGCAGCCCCCAGAACTGAGGCCACGCTGTGGAGACCGGGTGTACCCCTTCTGCACTAGCGGGGAGTCGGGGACAGGGCTCTGCTCCCCTCCTGGGGCTGAGCGAGACCCATAGCCTCTCTCGTGGCCACCCCCAGGCAGGGATCCCAAGAGCAATGTTCGAGAAACCAGATCTCTTCCCTGCATAGTCCCTTTTGGGGTTGTCAGGGCACACGGGGAGACTTTGCTCTCGGGGGTATAAAGGCAACGGGTGCAGGCTGGGCTGGGGTTCGTGTGTGGGGCTGGTAACAACCATTTTTTATTTTTTTTTTGAGACGGAGTTTCGCTCTTGTTGCCCAAGCTGGAGTGCAGTGGCATGATGTCGGCTCACTGCAACCTCCACCTCCCAGGTTCAAGCGATTCTCCTGCCTCAGCCTCCCGATTAGCTGGGATTACAAGCGCCCACCACCACGCCCGGCTAATTTTGTTTTTTGTATTTTTAGTAGAGCTGGGGCTTCATCATGTTGGCCAGGCTGGTCTCGAACTCCTGACCTCAAGGGATCCGCCCCCCCCCCCCCGGGACTCCCAAAGTGCTGGGATTACAGGTGTGAGTCACCGAGCCCTGTCAATCTTTAAGACTATTTTTCTCCAGCCTGGCAGAGCTGAAGTAGAGACACCCCCCCAGCTCCAAATGGAAGTGATGATGCCAAGCATGTGATTATCCTCACGAATGATCCCAGGGAGGACGGCAGGCTCAGCGAGGACAGAGGACACTTTCCAGTGGAGGCACTCACTGCAGTCCCCAGGCCGACAGGGGTGGGAGACCCTTGGCTGTCTATTGTCTCTTAGTGTCAACTGAAGAGCTATAATCCCAGCGCTTTGGGAGGCTGAGGTGGGAGGATCACTCGAGGCCAGGAGTTTGAGATCAGCCTGGGCAACGTAATGAGACTCTGTCTTTATGAAAAAAAAATTTTTAAATTAGTCAGGCATGGTGGTGAGCACCAGTAGTCACAGCTACTAAGATGGGAGAATCCCTCCCCCTTCTCCCCTCACTTCCCTCCCCTCCCTTCCCCTCCCCTCCCCTCATCTTCCTTTTCTTTTCTTTCTTTCTTTTTTTTTTTTTTTGACAGAGTTTTGCTCTGTCACCCAGGCTGGAGTGCAGTGGCATGATCTCATCTCACTGCACTCTTTGCCTCCCAGGTTCAAGTAATTCTCAAGTAATGCCTCAACCTCCCGAGTAGCTGGGACTACAGGTGTGTGCCACCAAGCCCAGCTAATTTTTTTTGTATTTTTGGTAGAGATGGGGTTTCTCCATGTTGGCCAGGCTGGTCTGGAACTCCCGACCTCAAGTGATCCTCCCACCTTGGCCTCCCAAAATAGTGGGATTACAGGTGTGAGCCACTGCGCCTGGCCTGAGGTGGGCGGGTAATTTCAGCCTGGGGGGTCGAGGCTGCAGTGAGCCATGGTCATGCCACCGCACTCCAGCCTGGGCAACAGAGCGAGACTCTGTCTCAAAAATAAATAAATAAATAAATAAATAAATAAATAAATAAATAAATAAATAAATAAAGGTGGCTAATGCTAAGCATTGTTTTTTTGTTTTCCTTTGTTTGTTTCTTTTTGAGGCAGTCTTGCTCTTTCACCCAGGCTGGTGTGAAGTGATACAATCTCGGCTCACTGCAACCTCTGCCCCCTGGGTTCAAGTGATTCTCCTGCTTCAGCCTCCCGAGTAGCTGGGATTACAGGTGCCTGCCACCATGCCTGGCTAATTTTTGTATTTTTAGTAGAGACAGAGTTTCACCATGTTGGCGAGGCTGGTCTCGAACTCTTGACCTCAGGTGATCCGCCCACCTCGGCCTCCCAAAGTGTTGGGATTACAAGCATGAGCTACCGTGCCCAGCGCAAGCATTGGTCTTAAAAGACACATTGTATGGTTCCCTGTGTCTCCCAGGGAGATGGGCAGGGGGTAAGAAGGGGACTTTGCAAGCAGAGCCCACCACGTGCACCTTGATTGCATAATTGGGGTCAATATGGTCAGAGGCAAAGTCCTGGAAGAGTGGCGGGGTAGGCAGGGGGACAGGGCATGGGCCAGGGCTTCTTTCTGTGGGCGACACCACAAGGACAGTGCGCTGGTGGCGTTGGAGGGCTTTCAGCTCAGTGTGAGCCTTCTTCTTCTCCCCTCGGGCTTTTAGGAGGTGACTCCTCAGGGAGAGTGACAGGTCAGATTTGTCTCCAAAATAGGCCTTGACATAGCAGCCCACCTGTTTCTCCATCTCCCGTCTCTGGCTACTGTGACCTCCTTTTCCACTGTCCAATACCCAAGCTCCTTTCTGCCATAGGGGCTTTGCACTGGCTGCACCTTCTGCTGGAAATCCTGGCTCCAGACTCGGCATGGCCGAGGCTTTATTCTTCTCAAGCCTCAGGACAAGCATCACTTCCTCAGCCCACTCCACCCACTCTACCCACGGTGGGTGCTTCAGTGACATCCCTGTACATACTTTCTCCTTCAGAACTCTTACTGCCATCAGCAATGACCTTGCAGCCCGTTGTCCTCTTCCTCCTCTCTCTTCTCTCTTCCCCCTCTCCTCTCTTCCCTTGGACTGTAAGCTCCAGAAGCGCATGGAGGTTTATCTGTTTTGTTTCCTTTTTTTTTTTTCTTTTTCAGATGGAGTCTTGCTCTGTCGCCCAGGCTGGAGTGCAGTGGCATGATCTCTGCTCACTGCAACCTCCGTCTCCTGGGTTCAAGCAATTCTCCTGCCTCAGCCTCCTGAGTAGCTGGGATTACAGGCACCCACCACCATGCCTGGCTAATTTTTGTATTTTTAGTAGAAAGGGGATTTCACCATGTTGGCCATGCTGGTATCGAACTGCTGACCTCGTGATCCGCCCACCTTGGCCTCCCAAAGTGCTGGAATTACAGGCGTGAGCCACCGTGCCTGGCCTCTTTTTACTTTTAGAGACAGGGTATTGCTCTGTTGCCCAGGCTGGAGTGCAGTGGTGCGATCATGACTCACTGCAGCCTCCATCTTCTGGGCTCAAATGATCTCCCACCTCAGACTCCTGAGTGGCTGGAGTTACAAGCCTGAGCCAGCCCTATTCTGTCTTCTGTGTACACCTAGAGCAATGATCTAGGTTTGCTCAATACAGAGTAGGTGCTCAATAAACGTTGCATGAATACGTGGACGACGAGTTCTAGCTGGGAAACGGCAGCTGAGAAAAGTGGGTTGTGGAGGAGAATTTAAGAGATGAGAGCTATTTCCGAAATTCCTGGGGGGCTCCAGGGCCCCCCGGGTTGGGGAGAAAGGAGGGCGACCATCCACTTCCCCGGGAGTCACACGCACCTCCCCTTGACGGCCCACAGGTGGCGCCCGCTCCCCGCGCTGCAGCGGCGGGAAGCGGAGGTGGAAAAACCCGAGCTTTAGCCCCCTCACCTGTCTGGCTGCTGAGGTCAGTTCCTGGCCTGGATTTGGACGCCAAGCCCTGGGATCCTGCTTGGGGTCCTACGTCCTCGTAGAAGGGCTTTTTGGTCAAATGAAGGGGATCTGAGAAGTGTGGGGGTGGTGGGCTGCAGGGTCCGGGCAGCTGAGGGCTACCTCCCTCTGTCCACGCATGCTCTGATTCCCCCATTCCCAAAACTAGTTCAGCAGCTCCATGCCTGGGGGAGGGGTGAACACACTTACCATGTTCGTGTTCTGCCTTAACTTTATATAGGTTAAAGCTGTGCGCAGGGTTTGGTGTCAGTGGGTCCTGGGTGCACATTTGTAGAACAGCGAATGGGTGAATCCGTTTTTCAGATGAGGAAACTGAGGCTCAGGGAGGCGATGCGGCTTACCCAGGTTCAGAGTCCGTTTTGTTTGTTTGAGACAGAGTTTTGCTCTGTCATCCAGGCTGGAGTGCAGTGGCAAGATCTTGGCTCACTGCAACCTCCGCCTCCTGGGTTCAAGCGATCACCTGCCTTAGACTCCTGAGTAGCTGGGATTACAGGCACATGCCACCATACCCAGCTAATTTTTTGTATTTTTAGTAGAGACAGCATTTCACCATGTTGACCAGGCTGGTCTTGAACTCCTGACCTCAAGTGATCTGCCCACCTCAGCTTCCCAAAGTGCTGGGATTACAGGCGTGAGCCACCATGCTTGGCCAAGAGTCAGCCAATGTTTAAAAAACAATGTATGTTTAAAAAACATTGTATTTGGCCCGGCGTGGTGGCTCATGCCTATAACCCCAGCACTTTGGGACGCTGAGGCGGGTGAATTACTGGAGGTCAGAATTTCAAGTCCAGCCTGACCAACATGGCGAAACCCCGTCTCTACTAAAAATACAAAATTAGCTGGGCATGGTGGCATGTACCTGTAATCCCGGTTACTCGGGAGGCTGAGACAGGAGAATCGTTTGAACCCGGGAGGCAGAGGTTGCAGTGAACAGAGATCGCACCATTGCACTCCAGTCTGGGCAAAAAGAGTGAAACTTCGTCTCAAAAAAAAAAAAAAACAAACAACAAAATTGTATTTTATTTATTGTAGAGACGAGAAGTCTTGCCATGTTGCCCGGGCTGGTCTCCAACTCTTGGGCTCAAGAGATCCTCCTGCTTCAGGCTCCGTCAGTGCTGAGATTTCAGGCCAGCATTGCCTCGCCCAGCCTAAAAACATTTTTCAAAAGTGGATTTTCTAGTTACCCAAAGTGATACAGGATTTCCTCTGGGAAGCTAAAGTCCTTTCTGTCCCTCCTCATCTCAACTCCGAGATGATGGTAGGAAGGGTCTCTTTTCATCCTGCCCTCTTTGCCTTCAAAAGCATGTCTATACATGCCTCAGGGGTCTCTGTGTTTCTAGCTGGGTCATAAACTTCTGTCTGGGCTGGGCACAGTGGCTCATGCCAGTAATCCCAGCACTTTGGGAGGCTGAGATGGAAGGATGACTTAAGGTCAGAAGTTCGAGAACAGCCTGGCCAAAATGGTGTGACCCTGTCTCTACTAAAAATACAAAAATTAGCTGGGTGTGGTGGCACACGCCTATAGCTACTTGGGAGGCTGAGGCATGAGAATCGTTTGAACCCAGGAGGCGGAGGTTGCAGTGAGCTGAGATGGTGCCACTGCACTCCAGCCTGGGCAACAGAGCGAGACTCCGTCTCAAAACAAAAACAAAAACAAAAAAACAACAACAAAAAACTGCCCCCGTCTGGGCCTCAGTTGCCTTGTCTGTAAAATGGGCTTAATGGTCATTGAACCACTTTCCAGGGTGTCTGTGAGTTAGTTGCACAAAAAGCTGGTCTGGGCAGGGTGGAATTGGGGGTCTCCTCTGGTGGTCTGTACATCTTGGTAGGAAAACACACCAGGAGTGGATGATCCTGGTTCCCTAGTTCGAGCGCTTGGTGCACAGTGGGTGTGTGTGGCCTAATGCTGCCCGTGCACCCACTGTGTGTCTGCATTTGAATAATGTGTGCGCACTCAGCTGTTTCCGCGTGGGGCCAGTGGCTTCCCGTAGACCAGGGTTTCTCAACCTCAGCACTCTTGACATTTGGGGCCACGTCATTTTTTGCTCTGGGGGACTGTTCTGTGCCTTGTAGGAATTTTTTTTTTTTTTTTTTTTTTTGCAGGGGAGATGAGGTGTTGCTATGTTGCCCAGGCTGGCCTTGGACTCCTGGCCTCAACTGATCCTCCTGCCTTGACTTCCTGAAGTGCTGGGATCACAGGCTTTAGTCACCTTGCCCAGTCCCTTGTAGATCATTGAGTGTCCCTGAACTGGACCCAGTAAATGTCAGGAGTACCCCTGCCCCCATTTTTTTTGTTGTTGTTGTTTTTTTTTTGAGATGGAGTCTCACTCTGTCGCCCAGGCTGGAGTGAGGTGGAATGATCTTGGCTCACTGCAACCTCTCCCTCCCAGGTTCAAGTGATTCCCTCACTTCAGCCTCTCGAGTAGCTGGGATTACAGGCACTCACCACCACACCTGGTTAATTTTTGTATTTTCAGTAGAGACGGGGTTTTCTCCATGTTGGCCACGCTGGTCTCAAACTCCTCACCTCAAGTGATCTGCCCACTTTGGTCTCCCAAGTGCTGGGATTACAAGTGTGAGTCACTGTGTCCGGCCCCCTGCCCCAATTTTACAGCCAGAAATACCTTCAGACATTGCCAAATGTCTCCTGGGGGACGGAGTCACCCTCATTGAGATCCATAGCTGTATATACTTCTGGGAGGTACACATACAGGTCAGAAACAGACCCTGATACAGGGTTGGAGGGCAAGTGGTTTATCTGGGAAATGAACACAGGAAACTTGGGGAGGGGAGAAGAGAGATGACAAGGGATATCAGACAGGTTGTCACTGTGGAAAACTGGAGCCTGACCCTCCAGGGATCTCTGGGAGACTGTGGATTAGGCATCTGCTGGGGAGGGAGCTGGGGTATTTATCTGCCAACTCATTCCATCTCTGGCTCAGGGCTACTCCCAGGGATGTTAATTTCCCCCACTTCTGTCTCCTGTTCAAGTACACTGAAGTGATCAGGTCCCAGATGTGGCCAGGGTCCAGCAGGACATCTCTACAGCGGTTTCTCTTCCTTTTGGGGCGGCTCTTCCTGGGGGTCTCTTTGGGCTGTGCGAGCCCACCCGGATGTCTGCAGCCGGCTGTGTGTATATTTGGTGTGCCAGTGTGTGTTTATCTGCCATGCATGTGTTTGCGTCTGTATTTATCTGGCACAAGTGTGCTTGTCTTTGTTTTCCCTTCTGCTCCGTCTCCACGAATGCGGGGGAAACTTCTGTTTTTAATCAGGGGCTAGGGAACTGTCTTACTGCCACATTGGCAACTGTGTTATTAATGAGGCCAATCAGAAGTGATTTTTCATACTTGCCCCGAGGTCTAAGTCAAGGCACCATGCCTGAAGTCCTCCCAGAGGGTAGCCTCAAAGCCCTGCCGGCTTCTTGTATGCCCAAGAGGGAAACTGAGGCACAGTCAGGGGAAGGGAGTTAACACCTATTGGAAACTGATTACCTGCAAAGCATTTCACATGCACAAATACTTAATGAGTTCTTATGCCTACTACATATAAGGAAAGAAATTCATGTTCTCATTTACTGATGAGGAAACTGAGGCTGGGGTGAGGTCCAGAGCTCTTGTGGAAGCTGACAGCTCTGGGGTCTCCAACACCCATTTCTTTGTTCCTTTTAAATGGCAAACATTCTTGTGTGGGGAGGGGACGGAGCAGGGTATCACTCTGTTGCCCAGACTGGAGCGCAGTGGCACAGTCTCAGCTCACTGCAACCTCTGCCTCCTGCCTCCCGGGTTCAAGAGATTCTCCTGCCTCAGCCTCCCAAGTAGCTGGGATTAGAGGTGCGTGCCACCATGCCTGGCTAATTTTTGTATTTTTGGTAGACACAAGGTTTCACCATGTTGACCAGGCTGGTCTCTGTCACACGCGTCCATGTGAAGACAGTCCACCAA
This sequence comes from Piliocolobus tephrosceles, assembly GCF_002776525.5. Classification (NCBI taxonomy): domain Eukaryota; kingdom Metazoa; phylum Chordata; class Mammalia; order Primates; family Cercopithecidae; genus Piliocolobus; species Piliocolobus tephrosceles. The sequence goes on from NC_045454.1 coordinate 38,758,768, forward strand.
ACAGGATTTGTGTGAGCAATAAAGCTTTTTTTTTTTTTTTTTTTTTTTGAGACGGAGTCTCGCTCTGTCGCCCAGGCTGGAGTGCAGCGGCGTGATCTCGGCTCACCGCAAGCTCCACCTCCTGGGTTCACGCCATTCTCCTGCCTCAGCCTCCCGAGTAGCTGGGACTGCAGGCACCCGCCACCACGCCCGGCTAATTTTTTGTATTTTTAGTAGAGACGGGGTTTCACCGTGTTAGCCAGGATGGTCTCCATCTCCTGACCTCGTGATCCACCCGCCTCAGCCTCCCAAAGTGCTGGAATTACAGGCGTGAGCCACGGCGCTTGGCCAGGAGCAATCTTTTTGCAGGCAGGGGGTGAATTGTACAAAGTACATTCTCAAGGTGGGCGGGGAGAATATTGCAATGTACCTTCTCAAGGGTGGGGAGGGTGTATCCTACCAAGTACATTCATAAGGGCGGGGGAATATCACAAAGTAGATTATCGCAAGGGTGGGGAGGGTGTATTGTCACAAAGACGTTGATCAGTTAGGGTTGGGCCAGAACAAATCACAATGGTGGAATGTCATCAGTTAAGGCAGGAACTGACTATTTTCACTTCTTTTGTGGCTATTCAGTTGCTTCAGGCCATCTGGATGTCTACGTGCAGGTCACAGGGGATATGATGGCTTAGCTAGGGCTCAGAGGCCTGACAGTCTCGAACTCCTGACTTCAAGTGATCCGCCTGCCTTGGCCTCCCAAAGTGCTGGGATTACAGGCATGAACCACTGTGCCTGGCCTCAGATAGCAACCATTCTTAAAGCTCTCCACGGCTGTTGGTGCTCAGCCGTGCCTCAGTTTCCCCTTCTGGTCACCATGGTCCTTCCCAGCTGGCTCTGGGCGAACCAGCCCTCGGGCGTCTGAAGAGTCCCTGCTGCTTGGCAGGGTGCGGGGGTTCTTGTACTTTCCTCCTGTGGATGCTCCAGGCCAAGGGGCCTGGCTGGCTCTGTGAACACAGATATTAATTAGCATTCATTAATAACCCCCTGTGCGGTGAGAGTGGCTCTGGTGGATCCTCGGGCTCTGAAATACCTAGAAGCTGACTGAGGTCCCCAGAGCATGGCAGTTGCTGCCTGGGCCAAGAGCAGGGCCTATGTGCAGTCTCATCTAAAATGTCTTTTTTCTTTTTTTTTTGAGATGGAGGTCTCATGTTGCCGAGGCTGGTCTCGAACTCCTGACCTTGTGATCTGCCCGCCTCAGCCTCTCAAAGTGCTGGGATTACAGGTGTGAGCCACCACGCCTGGCCTACCTGGAAGGTCTTAACCAGTCAAGGCTTCTCCCTTGCCCAGTCCTGGGGGAATAGGCTGCAGTTCCTGTTTCTCCCTGTGGCTGTAGAACATTTGTGCTGAAAGAGACCCTTACTCCACCGCCCAGGAGATGGAGCCCGTGGTCCCCCAGAGGGTCCCATGGTCAGTTCCCGAGGCTCAAGTCCCTGCTCTGGCACCCACCTGACCTCAGGCAAGTTGCTTACTCGCTCCTTGCCTCCGTTTCCTCATCTATAACATGAAGGTATTTTCTGCCTTGCAAGGTTGTTGGAATACATAAATGACCATCTGTGTTTCATGTCACATACACGTAAGGGCTCAGCAGCCACTGAGACCAGCTCTGCCTCTTACCAGCTGTGTGATCTGCTCACAGAGAATCCATGTACCTGGGTATCAGTTTTCTGTCTGTAAAATGGGGCTGTCGACCAGGCGCGGTGGCTCACGCCTGTAATCTCAGCACTTTGGGAGGCCAAGGCAGGCCGATCACCAGAGGTCAGGAGTTGGAGACCAGCCTGGCCAACATGGCGAAACCCCGTCTCTATTAAAAATACAAAAATTAGCCAGGTGTGGTGGCACTTGCCTGTAGTCTCAGCTACTCAGGAGGCTGAGGCAAGAGAATCGCTTGAACCCGGGAGGCAGAAGTTGCAGTGAGCTGAGATTGCACCATTTCACTCCAGCCTGGGTGACAGAGTGAGACTCTGTCTTGAAAAAAAAAAAAAAAACGAAAAAAGATATGTTGATTCTGGTGCGGTGGCTTATGCCTGTTTCCAGGCTATAATTTGAATTTCGAGAGGCTGAGGCAGGAGGATTGCTTGAGGCCAGGAGTTTGAGGTTGTTCTGGGCAACATAGCAAGACCCGATCTCTATTAAAAACAAACAGACAAAAAACAAAAAAACAGAAGGCTGAGTGTAGTGGCTCATGCCTGTAATCCCAGCATTTTGGGAGGCTGAGGTGGATAGATTGCTTGAGGTCGGGAGTTTGAGACCAGCCTAGGCAACATGGTGAAACCCCATCTCTACCAAAAATGCAAAAATTAGCTGGGCGTGGTGGCGTGCAGGAGGCTAAGGCACAAGAATTACTTGAACCCAGGAGGCAGAGGTTGCAGTGAGTGGAGATCGTGCCACTGCACTCCGGCTTGGGCAACAGAGCGAGACTGTCTCAAAAAATATATATATTGGCCAGGCACAGTGGCTCACGCCTGTAATCCCAGCACTTTGGGAGGCCAAGGCGGGCGGATCACAAGGTCAGGAGATTGAGACCACGGTGAAACCCCGTCTCTACCAAAAATACAAAAAATTAGTCAGGCGCGGTGGTGGGCGTCTCTAGTCCCAGCTACTCAGAAGGCTGAGGCAGGAGAATGGCGTGAACCTGGGAGACGGAGCTTTCAGTGAGCCGAGATTGTGCCACTGCACTCCAGCCTGGGTGACAGAGCGACTCTTGTCTCAAAAAAATATATATATGTATGTTGAAGTCCTGACCCTCAGTTCTCCTGAACGAATTATTTGGAAACAGGGTCTTTGCAGATGTAATCAGTTAAGTTAATGTGAGGTCACATTGGATTAGGGTGGACCCTAAATCCAATATGACTAGTGTCTTTATTTATTTATTTATTTAATTTTTTTTTAGATGGGGTCATGCCCTGTTGCCCAGGCTGGAGTACAGTGGTGCAATCACAGCTCCCTGCAGCCTCAACCTCTAGGGCTCAGGGGATCCTCCCACCGTAGTCCCCCAAGTAGCTAAGACTACAGGTGAGCACCACCATGCTTGGCTAATTTTGTATATTTTTTTGTAGAGATGGGGTTTTGTTATGTTGCCCAGGCTGGTCTTGAACCCTTGGGCTCAAGCAATCCTCCCACTTTGGCCTCCCAAAGTGCTGGGATTACATCATGCGTGAACTACTGTACCTGGCTGCACTTCACTTTTTTTTTTTTTTTTTTTTTTTGAGACAGAGTGTCACACTGTCGCCTCACCCAGGCTGGAGTGCAGTGGTGTAATCTTGGCTCACTGCAACCTCCGCCTCCCGGGTTCAAGCGATTCTCCTGTCTCAGCCTCCTGAGTAGCTGAGACTATAAGCGCCCACCACCAAGCCTGGCTAATTTTTGTATTTTTAGTAGAGATGGGGGTTTTACCATGTTGGCCAGGCTGGCCTCAAACTCCTGACTTCAAGTGATCCACCTGCCTCAGCCTCCCAAAGTGCTGGGATTACAGACATGAGCCACTGCACACGGCCTGCACTTCACATTTTAATGCAGTCTGCCAAGCTGCTCCCCAAAAGTGCTATGCAGGTTACACTCCCTTCCAAATGGAACCTTTCTAAGAATTTATTTAAAATATAGGTCATAGCTGCCCAGCGATGCTGCCTTCTGGTCATAATAGTGGTTTTGTCCAGAGTGAGAAAGGTGCGGAGGCTTTCTTTATTTTGTTTTATTTTATTTTTTAAGAGATGCGGTCTCTGTCAGCCAGGCTGGAGTGCAGTGGTGCGATCATAGCTCACTACAGCCTCAAACTCCTGGGCTCAAGTGATCCTCCCACCTCAGCCTCCCAAACAGCTGGGCCTACAGGCATGCACTACCATGCTCAGCTAATTTTTTTGTTTTAGAGATGGGATCTCACTATGATGCCTAGGCTGGTCTTTTTTTTGATGTGGAGTCTCGCTTTGTTGCCCAGACTGGAGTGCAGTGATATGATCTCGGCTCACTACAGCCTCTGCTTCCTGGGTTCAAGTGATTCTCCTGCCTCAGCTTCCCAACTAGCTGGGAATACAGGCACGAGCCACTATGCCCAGCTAATTTTTGTATTTTTAATAGAGATGGGGTTTCACCATGTTGGCCAGGCTGGTCTTGAACTCCTGGCCTCAAAAGATCCTCCTGCCTCTGCCTCGCAAAGCACTGGATTACGGGCATAAGCCACCGTGCCTGGCCTTGCAGAGGCTTTCTTAACCTGTTCCTTGGGTGTTGAGTCCCTCTCTGAGATGTGGTTTGCCTGAACTCCAAAGGGCCTGGGAGATCTAGGATATGGTTGATCCGAGAGATGATCTCAGTAAACATGGGTAGGGGAGAAGGGGAGTGAGGAAGGGAAGGGCAGGTAGCCAGTGAAGGGTGTTTATGAGCCAGTTTCCACTGTGGGCAATTCAATTGTGCTGGAGAATGCTGAAACCAAATAGAACACACTCCCCCGAGGGTTCCCACCTAGGGGCGAGGGAGCTGGGATATTTATCCACCCATTCCCATCAGCCATTGCTCAAGGACTGCTACAGGAGAGTATTTCTTCTCCAGAACTTTCCACCTACTCAGCAGCCAGAGCCACTTCTCGGGAGCTGGTTCTTAGAAGCTGTGGGGTCAGCGTGCCCAGGAGTGCTTGGGGGACATGAGTGGGTGTTGACATTCTGGGGAGGGGGAGACGGAGGATAAAAAGAACGAATAAAGCATAGACCATGTTCAAAGGGGGGCTGGCGCAGTGGCTCACACCTGTAATCCCAGCACTTTGGGAGGCCGAGGCAGGTGGATCACTTGGGATCAGGAGTTTGAGACCAGCCTGGCCAACCTGGTGAAATCCCCTCTTTACTAAAAAAAATATATATATATATATAAATTGGCCAGGTGGTGGTGCGTGCCTGTAATCCTAGCTACTCAGGAGGCTGAGGTGGGAGAATTAGTTGAACCCGAGAGGCAGAGGTTGCAGTGAGCCGAGATCATGCCCCTGCACCCCAGCCTGGGCGACAGAGTAAGACTCTGTCTCAACAAAACAAAACAAAACAACAAAAAGGGGTTAATGTTGGGGGAAAAAAAGAAAATTAGACCAGGGCAAGATAAGGTGAAGAGGCTGTGGGGGAAGGTTCCTAGCATCCAACTTGGCACCCAGTAGGCAAGAATAAATGTTCTGTTGCTTCTCTCTGGTCCATGGGGTGAAGGGGGGGAGGAGAGAGAGAGAGAGAGAAAGAGAGAAAGAGAATGCCCTGGTGTAGTGGGAGCCTGGGCGGGGGAGGAGGAAAGTGGGGAGGGAGCCAGTGTTAATGATGCTGAAAAGTAATCGGCCCTTCTCTCTGGGAGGCGGTGGAACTCTAATTAGAATGAAAGTGTAGTTTAATGAGGATGAAAACGGTAATTGTGCCAGGCAGCGCAGTTCAGAAGTGTCGCTTTCCCTTGGGGCACCTTGCCGGGCTCTGAGGCTCTGGGCATGGGTGAGAAGGACTCAGGGCTGGGAAGGCAAGGGATTATCAGTGCCTCAGTTTCCCCCCAAAGGGTCCTCCTGCTGGCATGGGGTCAAGAGCCTGTGCAGAGCCCCGCCTGCCCCTGGGGCTGGTTCCAGGTGCCCAGAGCCACGTTTTTCCATCCCACACTTTATTCCTAATAATAGTACAACCATCCGTGGAACCATATCAGTGATGCTGTTTATTGAGTACCTACTATGTGCCAGGTAACATTCTAACCCCTTCACAGATGCTAACTCAGGTAATCCTTAAAATTATCCTCATTTTACAGATGAGAACACTGAGGCACAGATAAACCACAGACCCTGGTAGGGATATTTTAAGGAGTGGGTGAGGGCCGGGTGTGGTGGCTCACACCTGTAATCCCAGCACTTTAGGAGGCCAAGGCAGATGGATCACTTGAGGTCAGGAGTTAGAGACCAGCATGGCAAAACACCATCTCTACTAAAAATACAAAAATTAGCCGGATGTAGTGGTGCATGCTTGTAATCCCAGCTACTCAGGAGGGTGAAGCAGGAGAATCGCTTGAACTCGGGAGGCGGAGGTTGCAGTGAGCTGAGATTGTGCCACTGCATTCCAGCCTGGATGACAGAGAAGGACTCCATCTCAAAAAAAAAAATAAGAAGTAGGTGAGGAGAAAGGTGGAATATGGTAACCAGGTGCCTCTTTTTTTCTTTTTTTATTTTCTCTTCCTTTCTTTCTTTCTTTCTCTTTCTTTCTTTCTTTCTTTCTTTCTTTCTTTCTTTCTTTCTTTCTTTCTTTCTCTCTTTCTCTCTCTCTCTCTCTCTCTCTCTTTCTTTTTTTTTTGAGGCAGAGTCTTGCTCTGTTGCCCAGGCTGGAGTGCAGTGGTGTGATCTTGGCTCACTGCAACCTTTGCCTGCTGAGTTCAAGCGATTCTGGTGCCTCAGCTTCCTGAGTAGCTGGGATTACAGGCATACACCACCACACCGAGCTGATTTTTGTGTTTTTAGTAGAGATGGGGTTTTGCCATGTTGGTCAGGCTGGTCTCGAACTCCTGGCCTAAAGTGATTTGCCTGCCTCAGCCTCCCAAAGTTCTGGGATTGCAGGAGTGAGTCACTGCGCCCGGCCATCCTTCTTTCTTTAACCAGGGGGGTGTGGGGGCATGAAGGAATCGCCAGCCATCGAGGCCAGGGAATCTTCTCCCTCCTCCTCCCCCTGGCCCAGGTTCCTCACTGTTTCTGCACTTCACTTCTCTGTAAAGCTCTAATCACGCCTCTCCACTCGAAGGTGGGCGTGGCTAGACGAGAGGGTGTGGTTTATGTACAGTGGGCGTGGTTTGACACAGAGTGGGCGTGGCTTGAAGCGCATTCTCGTGGCCGAATTTACCACCCCATTTTAACTTGGAGGAATCAGAAACTGGAGGCATATTAGTGAACTACAGGACCCAGACACAAAGCCGTGGCTTCTGGCTCCAGGGCCTGAGCTTTCTTGCCATGGAAAGCTGAAGGGTACTTCAAGTGTTCTGGGTAAGACTGAGGTTCCTAAGACCTCAAAGTCTCTGCTTTTGTTTCTGGAGGAACCACCAATAAAATGCAACCTACAGTGAGGCCTAGACAGAAAAGCAATGTTCATTGAGGCCAGCTGGGCAATAAAAGGAGATCTAGCTGGACTTTCAAGGGAGTCTCAGATCAGAGGAGATTACCAGCCTGGGCAACATAGTGAGACCCCATCTCTATAAAAATAATTTTTAAAAAATTATCTGGGCATGGTGGCATGCACCTGTAGTCCCAGCTACTCAGGAGGCTGAGGCAGGAGGATGGCTTGAGCCCAGGAGGTTGAGGCTGCAGTGGTTGCAGTGAGCTATGATGGTGCCACTGTGTTCCAGCCTAGGCAACAGAGTAATGCTCTGTCTCAAGAAAGAAAAGGAAAATAAAAGATCAAGGGAGATTAGATTGTTTGCCATGTATATGGCAGACAAATCATTAAGAGCCTTAATATACAAAAAGCATATATGAATCAATAATAAAAAAGACAGATATCCCAAATGTGAAATTGGCACAGGGCTTGAATAGGGGGTTCACAAAGGAACGAGAGAGCTTAACAAATCTCTGTAAAGATGCTCAAAAGAATCACTTTTGCTTGTCAAGCTTATGAGTGTGTGTGAAGTTTTGGGACTGCACACTTGAGCACAGTCATGGTAGTTTAAATTGACACAACTTTTTTGAGACAGGGTCTCACTATGTCACCCATGCTGGAGTGCAGTGGCACAGTCATGGCTCACTGCAGCCTCAACCTCCTAAGCTTAAGGAATCCTCCCACCTCAGCCTGCCAAATAGCTGACTACAGGTACACGTCACCATACCCAGCTAATTTTTAAAAAACTTTTTGTAGAGATGGGGTCTCACAACTTGCCCAGGCTGGTCTCAAACTCCTGAGCTCAAGTGATCCTCCCTCCTCGGCCACCCAAAGTGCTAGGATTACAGATGTGAGCCACCATGGCCAGCCACAATACAACTTTTTTGGGAGGGTGTTCTAGATATTAGTATTAAACTTTTAAGTGTGTGGATTCTCTGACCCAGCAAATCCACCTCTAGAAACTTATGTCAGGGAGATAATCAGTCAAATAGGCAGAGAACTATAAAGAATTGGCCGGGAACAGTGGCTCATGCCTGTAATCCCAGCACTTTGGGAGGCCGAGGCAGGCGGATCACCTGAGGTCAGGAGTTCGAGACCAGCCTGGCCAACATGGTGAAACCTCATCTCTACTAAAAATACAAAAATTAGCTGGGCATGGTGGCGGGCGCCTGTAATCCCAGCTATTCGGGAGGCTGAGGCAGGAGAATTGCTTGTACCTGAGAGGCGGAGGTTGCAGTGAGCCGAGATTGCACCATTGCACTCCAGCCTGGGGGACAAGAGCAAGACTTCGTCTCAAAAAGAGAAAAGAAAAGAAAACAATAACTAACGCAGGGTGGTTAAGAGCTCTGGAATCAGACAGCCAGGGTTCGAATTCTGGCTTCACCACCTTCAAGCTGTGTGACCTGAGTCATATGGTTTATTGTTAAGATCCCCAGATTTTCTCATCGGTAAAATGGGCCTCTCATGAGGACTCCACGAGGCAAAGTGTGTGAAATGCTTAGCCTTCTGCTAGGCACATAGAGGGTGCTTGCTGTTATCATCATGAAGAAAAAGCATTAAAAGAGGCTGGAGGCCAGGCGCGGTGACTCACACGTGTAATCCCAGCACTTTAGAGGCCGAGGCAGGCGGATCACGAGGTCAGGAAATCGAGACCATCCTGGCTAACACGGTGAAACCCCGTCTCTACTAAAAATACAAAAAATTAGCTGGGCATGGTGGTGGACGCCTGTAGTCCCAGCGACTCAGGAGGCTGAGGCGGGAGAATGGCGTGAACCTGGGAGGCGGAGCTTGCAGTGAGCCAAGATCGCGCCACTGCACTCCAACCTGGGTGACAGAGTGAGACTCCGCCTCAAAAAACAAAAACAAAACAAAACAAAAAAAAACGCTGGAAACAATGGAGGTACCTGGGCTCTGGGGATTTTTTGTAGAGATGGGGTTTATTGGCTACATGCATAGTGGAAAATGAAAGTGGGCTGGGCATGGTGGCGCATGCCTGTAATCTCAGCACTTTGGGAGGCCCAGGTGGGAGGATTGCCTGAGTCCAGGAGTTCAAGACCAGCCTGGGCAACGTAGCCAGATCTCAAGTCTACAAAAACTAAAAAATTAGCCAGGCATGGTAGCACACGTCAGTACTCCCAGCTACTTGGGAGGCTAAGCGGGGAGGATTGCTTGAGCCCAAGGAAGTGGAGGCTGCAGTGAGCTGCGTATTGCACCACTGCACTCCAACTTGGGTGACAGAATGAGACCCTGTCTTAACAAAGAAAAGAAAATTAAAAGCTGGGCACGATGGCTCACACCTGTAATCTCAGCACTTTGGGAGGCTGAGGCGGGCAGATCACTTGAGGTTCCAGACCAGCCTGGCTAACATGGTGAAACCCTGTCTCTAGTAAAAATACAAAAATTAGCTGGGCGTGTTGGTGGATGCCTATAATCCCAGCTACTTGGGAGACTGAGGCAGGAGACTCACTTGAACCCAGGAGGTGAAAGTTGCAATGAGCTGAGATCTTGCAACTGCACTCCAGCCTGGGTGATAAGGTGGCTCAGTCTCAAAAAAGAAAAAAAAAAAAAAAAAAAAAAAATCAAGTGCTAAAACTTATATTCACTGACACAGCATGACCTCTGTGATATATTAATTGAAAAAAAAACCAATTTCAAACATCATAACTACATCTTTCAAGCACTTTGATCGTGAATCAAAGAATTAATTTTTTACATTGCAATGTAGGTCTTCTACCCAGGTTTGGAACTAAAACAAAAGTTTCAGGAAGTCATAATCATACGTCTACTGTGCAGTGGGTTCTGATATTTTCTAGTCTCTTTTGTTTCATTTTAAAAGGCTGGTCATTTTTGCAATTACAGTATTTTTCTCTTTAAGGTTCTGGTTAATGTAACCCAGACTCCCATTAACAAGGGTGTCCAAATAGTGACTAAGGAAAGGATGAAGGAAGACAGGGAAAGTGATATTTCCAATCCACTAGGCTTGATTTTTTTTTTTTTTTTTAAGACAGAGTTTTGCGGCCGGGCGCGGTGGCTCAAGCCTGTAATCCCAGCACTTTGGGAGGCCGAGACGGGCGGATCACGAGGTCAGGAGATCGAGACCATCCTGGCTAACACGGTGAAACCCCGTCTCTACTAAAAATACAAAAAACTAGCCGGGCGAGGTGGCGGGCGCCTGTAGTCCCAGCTACTCCGGAGGCTGAGGCAGGAGAATGGCGTAAACCCGGGAGGCGGAGCTTGCAGTGAGCTGAGATCTGGCCACTGCACTCCAGCTCCGGCGACAGAGCAAGACTCCGTCTCAAAAAAAAAAAAAAAAAAAAGACAGAGTTTTGCTCTTGTATCCTAGGCTGGAGTGCAATGGCACGATCTTGGTTTGCTGCAAGCTCTGCCTCCCGGGTTCAAGTGATTCTCCTGCCTCGGCCTCCCAAGTAGCTGGGATTACAGGCATGCACCACCACGCCTGGCTAATTTTTTTTCTATTTTTAGTAGAGACAGGATTTCACCATGTCAGTCAGGCTGGTCTTGAACTCCTGACCTCAGGTGATTCACGGGCCTCAGCCTTCCAAAGTGCTGGGATTACAGGTGTGAGCCACCGGACCCGGCCCTCTAGCTTGATTTTGTTTCCATTAGAGGTTGTAGTGTATATGTGTGCATCTGTCATCCCAGCACTTTGGGAGGCCAAGGCAGGCAGATTGCATAAGCCCAGGAATTTGAGACCAGCCTGGGCAACATGGCGAAACCCTATCTCTACAAAAAATACAAAAATTAGCCAGGTGTGGTGGCATGCATCTGTAGTCCCAGCCACTGGGGAGGCTGAGGTGGGAGGATCACTTGACCCCAGAAGGTTGAGGCTGCAGTGAACCATGATCAGGTGCCACTGCACTCCAGCCTGGGCAACAAAGAAAGACCCTGTCTCAAAAAAAAAAAAAAAAAAAAAGTGTATATGTATGAACTCATATGTATGTGTGTGTTTTCAAGATGGAGTCTTGCTCTGTTGCTCAGGCTGGAGTGCAGTGGTGAGATCTTGGTTACTGCAACCTTTGCCTCCCAGGTTCCAGCAATTCTCCTTCCTCAGCCTCCTGACTATAGGCGCACCACCAAGCCTGGCTTTTTTTTTTTTTTTTTTTTGAGACGGAGTCTCGCTCTGTCGCCCAGGCTGGAGTGCAGTGGCCAGATCTCAGCTCACTGCAAGCTCCGCCTCTCCAGGTTCACACCATTCTCCTGCCTCAGCCTCCCGAGTAGCTGGGACTACAGGCGCCCGCCATCACGCCCGGCTAATTTTTTGTATTTTTAGTAGAGACGGGGTTTCACCATGTTAGCCAGGATGGTCTTGATCTCCTGACCTCGTGATCTGCCCGTCTCGGCCTCCCAAAGTGCTGGGATTATAGGCGTGAGCCACCGCGCCCGGCATTTTTTTTTTTTTTTTTTTAAAGTAGAGGCAGTGTTTCGCCATGTTGGCCAGGGTGGTCTTGAACTCTGACCTCAGGTGATCCACCAGCCTCCGCCTCCTAAAGTGTTGGGATTACAGGCGTGAGCCACCACGCCCAGCCAGTGTGTGTGTCTTTGTGTGTCTTTGCATATTGTGTGTAGGACCAGGCTGAGACCCGTGAGGGATTTGCTTCAGGCTGGCTTTGGGTATATAACTTTTTTGTATGCGTAGAGACAGGGTCTCACTTTGCCACCTAGGCTGGTCTCGAACTCCTTGCTTCAAGCAATCCTCCCACTTCAGCCTCCTGAAGTGCTGGGATGACAGGTGTGAGCCACCATGCTCGGGCCTTGGGTGCATAATTTAAGAGGGTATCAAAAAACTTAGTCATTGAGATAAATATTTTAATGCAATATAATTTTTCAAATTAAGCCTGGGTGCAGTGGTTCACGCCCGTGATCCTAGCTCTTTGGGGGACTGAGGTGGGTGGGTCACCTGAGGTCAGGAGTTTAAGACCAGGCTGGCCAATGTAGTAAAACCTTGTCTCTACTAAAAATACAAAAATTAGACAGACGTGGTGGCATGCGCCTGTAATTTCAGCTACTAGGGAGGCTGAGGCATGAGAATCGCTTGAACCCAGGAGGCAGAGGTTGCAGTGAGCCGAGATTGTGCCGCTGCACTCCAGCCTGGGTGACAGAGGGAGACTCTTTCTCAAAAAAAAAAAAAAAAAAAAAAAATTGAATGGTTCTTTTGCAGCAACATGGATAGAGCTGAAGGCCACTATCTTAAGTGAAACTAACCAGACACAGAAAGTCAAACACTGCATGTTATCACTCCTAAGTGGGTGCTGAAATCTAAGCACACATGGACATGGAGAATGAAAAGATGGACAATAGAGACTCAGAAGGGTGAGGGGATGGATGATGAGAAAATTCTTTTTTTTTTTTTTTTCCAAGACGGAGTCTTGCTCTGTCGCCCAGGCTGGAGTGCAGTGGCTTGATCTAAGCTCATTGCAACCTCCACCTCCCAGGTTCAAGCAATTCTCCTGCCTCAGCCTCCCGAGTAGCTGGGATGACAGGCGCCCGCCACCACGCCCGGGTAATGTGTGTGTGTGTTTAGTAGAGACGGGGTTTCACCATGTTGGCCGGGCTGGTCACGAATTCTTGACCTCGTGATCTGCCCGCTTCGGCCTCCCAACGTGCTGGGATTACAGGCGTGAGCCACCGCGCCCAGCCTCTTTTTTTTTTTTTTTTTTTTTTTAATATAATGATGGGGTCTTACCATGTTGCCCAGGCTGTTCTCAAGCTCCTGGGCTCAAGCGATCCTCCTGTCTTTTCCTCCCAAAGTGCTGGGATTGCAGGCCTGAGCCACTGCGCCTGGCCCTGGTAACTCTTGAATGGGGTAAAAGTGGGCACAGACAGGCTCCACGATGGTCCAGCCTCCAAAGCGCAGCCGCCTGGGTCTTACCCTCCAGCCCCCGGGACAAGGGGAATCTCAGTGGCTGAGACTTCTGGGGATGGAGAAGGAGGGGCATCCGAGGAGGGAGAGCAGAGCCCGGCGTGCGGCAGGGGAGGAGGCTCCGCCCAACTCGAGTCCCCTCCCGGGGGCTGGGCTGGCGGGAAGGGCCTGGGCTGCCGGGCAGGCAGAAACGGAGCCTGGGAGTCTGCTATCGACCGCCTGGGCCGCGGTAGGGAAGCTTTTAGATCTGCCCGCTTGTCCCGGAGAGGGGCAAGGGCGAGGCTCCCATTCCCCTAAAGAGGGGAGGCCCGGGGGTTTCCTGTCACCCCGACATACCACCCACCAGCAAGGCTTGCAGGCTAGCCTCCGAACGGAGCCCAAAATCCGGTCGCTGGAATTGGAACTACTTTTCCTGGAACTTTATTGAGGGTTAATTTACATGCGGTGAAGTCCCATGTCTGCACGTATTATTTGCATGCACGACCCCGTGCCCCCACCCCATCAAAGTAAGGAACATTTCCATTCAGACAGCCCAGAAATCAATCTCCCTTCATCCATTCCCCACCCACAACCACTCCACTGATTTCTTTTTCTTTTCTTTTCTTTTTCTTTCTTTCTTTTCTTTTCTTTTTTTTTTTTTTCAGACGGAGTCTCTCTCTGTCACTCAGGCTGGAGTGCAGTGGTGCGATCTCGGCTCACTGCAAGCTCCACCTCCCGGGTTCAAGCCATTCTCCTGCCTCAGCCTCCCGAGTAGCTGGGACTACAGGAGCCCGCCACCATGCCCGGCTAATTTTGTGTGAGTGTGTGTTATTTAGTAGAGACGGGGTTTCACCGTGTTAGCCAGGATGGTCTCAGTCTCCTGACCTTGTGATCTGCCCATCTCAGCCTCCCAAAGTGCTGGGATTACAGGAGTGAGCCACCGCACCCAGCCTCTTTTGTTTTCTTTTTAGAGACAGGGTCTTGCTCTGTTGCCCAGGCTGGAGTGCAGTGGTGCAACCATAGCTCACCATAGCCTCTACCTCCTAGGCTCAAGCAATTCTCCTGTCTCAGCCTCCAAGTAGCTGGAACTACAGGTCCTCACCACCAAGCCCAGCTAATTTTTGTATTTTTTGTAAAGACAGACAGGGTCTTGCTGTTACCTAGGCTGGTGTTGAATTCCTGGCCTCAAGCGATCCTCCTGTCTCAGCCTCCCAAAGTGCTGAGATTACAGGTGTGAGCCATGGGTCAGGCCCACTATCCTGAATTCTTTTTGTGTGTGTGACAGAGTTTCACTCTGTTACCCAGGCTGGAGTGCAGTGGCACGATCTCAGCTCACTGCACCCTCCACCTCCCAGGGTCAAGCGATTCTCATGTCTCAGCCTCCCAAGTAGCTGAAATTACAGGCACACGCCACCACACCCGGCTAATTTTTGTATTTTTTTGTAGAAATGGGGTTTTAACATGTTGGCCAGGCTGGTCTTGAAGTCCTGGCCTCAAGTGATCTGCCCACCTCGGCCTCCCAAAGTGCTGGGATTATAGGCGTGAGTCACTGCACCTGGCTACTATTCTGATTTCTATCACCCTAGATTAGTTGAGCCTTTTGCAAACTTTCAGATAAATAAAATCACAGGGTGTGGTCTCTCTTCCACTCAGCATCGTGCATTCTGAGATTTATCAACATTGTGTGAATCAGTAGTTTGTTCCTTTTTGTTGCTAAGAATTACTCCATCCTAGCCAGGCACGGTGGCTCAAGCCTGTAATCCCAGCACTTTGGGAGGCCGAGGTGGGTGGATCACGAGGTCAGGAGATCAAGAACATCCTGGCTAACACGGTGAAACCCCGTCTCTACTAAAAATACAAAAAATTAGCCAGGCATGGTGGCGGGCGCCTGTAGTCCCAGCTACTGGGGAGGCTGAGGTAGGAGAATGGCGTGAACCCGGGAGGCGGAGCTTGTAGTGAGCTGAGATCATGCCACTGCACTCCAGCCTGGGCGACAGAGCGAGACTCTGCCTCAAGAATAAAAAAAAAAAAAAGCAGAATTAAAGAATTACTCCATCCTATGGATAGGCCTTAATTTGTATTCTCCTGTCTGGAGATATTTTGATTGTTTCCAGTTTTTCACCAATAATTGAACAAATCTGCTCTGAACATTTGCCAACAAGTCTTTTTTTTTTTGACACGGAGTCTGGCTCTGTCGCCCAGGCTGGAGCGCAGTGGCCGGATCTCAGCTCACTGCAAGCTCTGCCTCCCCAGGTTCACGCCATTCTCCTGCCTCGGCCTCCCGAGTAGCTGGGACTACAGGCGCCCGCCACCTCGCCCGGCTAGTTTTTTGTATTTTTTAGTAGAGACGGGGTTTCACCATGTTAGCCAGGATGGTCTCGATCTCCTGACCTCGTGATCCACCCGTCTCGGCCTCCCAAAGTGCTGGGATTACAGGCTTGAGCCACCGCGCCCGGCCGCCAACAAGTCTTTATATGGACATATTCTTTCATTTCTCTTGGGTAAATATATAGCAATGGAATTGCTGGGATGAATGGTAAGTCTAACTTTATTTTTTAAAATTAATTATTTTATCTATTTTTTGAGATGGAGTCTCACTGTGTCAACCAGGCTGGAGTGCAGTGGCGTGATCTTGGCTCACTGCAACCCCCATCTCCCTGGTTCAAGCGATTCCCCTACCTCAGCCTCGTGAGTAGCTGGGATTACAGGCGCACGCCACCACACCCGGCTAATTTTTTTGTATTTTTAGTAGAGACGAGGTTTCACCATGTTGGCCAGACTGGTCTCAAACACCTGACCTCAGGCAATCTGCCCGCCTCAGCCTCCCAAAGTAACTTTATTTTAAAAACTGTTTTCCGGCTAGGCGCGGGGGCTCACACCTGTAATCCCAGCACTTTGGGTGGCTCACGCCTGTAGTCCCAGCTTCTCAGAAGGCTGAGGCAGGAGAATGGCATGAACCCGGGAGGCGTTTAGTGAGCTTGCAGTGAGCGGAGATTGTGCCACTGCACTCCAGTGTAGCGGCACAGCAAGACTCCGTCTCAAAAATAAATAAATAAATAAAAATAAAAACTGTTTTCCAAAGTGGTTGTGCCATTTCACACGCAAACCAGCAGCAGATGAACAAGTGATTCTCCTGCCTTGGTCTCCTGAGTAGTTGGGATTACAGACACGTGCCACCACACCTGGCTAATTTTTTGTATTTTTAGTAGAGACGGGGTTTCACCATCTTGGCCAGGATGGTCTCGATCTTTTGACCTTGTGATCTACCCGCTTTGGCCTCCCAAAGTGCTGGGATTATAGGCGTCTCTCTCTGTCACCCAGGCTAGAGTGCAGTAGTGGTGATCTCGGTTCAGTACAACCTCTGACTCCCAGGTTTACACGATTGTGCTGCCTCAGGCTCCCAAGTAGCTGGGATTACATCCGGCTGATTTTCCTATTTTTATTAGAGACGGGATTTCATCATGTTGGCCAGGCTGGTCTTGAACTCCTGACCTCAAGCGATCTGCCCGCCTTGCCTCCCAAAGTGCCGGGATTATAGGTATGAGTCACTGTGCCTGGACTGCTGGATTTAATTTAAATATATACCTGCCATGCTCTCCTGTCTCCCTGGGGTGTGGGGTTCCATCACAAGCTTCTGGTTTTGCAGCCAGACTTTACAACTTGGGGTCCTAGTCGTCCTCCTCTCATTTGAGTTGAACTGTCTGCATACGATTCCTTCCCCTCCCTGCCCCCCTCAAATTGCTGTGCTTTCACATCTTCCCAGGATCTCAGGAATTTTTTCAAGGACAGGAAATCCTCCTCCTGACCAAATATAGAACCAGAAAGCAGTCACCCATGTCTGCTCAGCCTGGACTTAAGAGAGGTGGAGAACTGGGCTGGTGCACCACCCAGGGGCTTTCTTGTTCCTTATGCAGCTGCCTCTGGACAACCTTGATGGGTGGGGGCTTGGGAACCCATGTCATGGGGGTGGGGGATGATCTTCAGTTCTGGAACACTGTCCTGCATTAATTACACCTTTGGTGGACTTCTGACAGCTCTTCCCAAACACCCTATCCATACATGTACTAGACACTGCGTGCAGCCCAGCAGACCCCCACTCCAGCCCTCCTGTCCTTGATCAACAAGCTAATGAGGAGATCCAGCCCCTATTCACGAAAGATCTGTGAGTCTATATGTACCTGAGGGGCTTACAGGCTGGCTGTGTGCTGAATGTTTTTCATTTGTCCCATTATGGACTGAATTGTGCCCCTCCAAATTAAAATGTTGAAGTCCTAACCCCCAATGTGCCTGTATTTGGACATAGGGCCTTTAAAGAGGTAATGAAAGTTATGTGGCGTCATCAGGGTGAGGCCTTAATCCAATAAAACTGGTGTCCTTATAAGAAAAGGAAGAGATGCCAGAGATCTCTCTCTTCAAGCACACTGAGGAAAGGCCATGTGAGGACACAGCAAGAAGGCAGCCATCTGCAAGCCAAGAAGAGAGTCCTCACCAGGAACCAACTCTGCTGACACCTTGCTGTTGGACTTCCAGCCTCTATAAGTGTGAGAAGGAAATTTCTGTTGTTTAAGCCACTCAGTCTATGGTATTTTCTTTGTTGTTGTCATTTTTGAGACAAAGTCTCGCTCTGTTGCCCAGACTGGAGTGCAGTGACATGATCTCGGCTCACTACAACCTCCACCTCGTGGGTTCAAGCAATTCTCCTGCCTCAGCCTCCCAAGTAGCTTGGATTACAGGTGCCCACCACCATACCTGGCTAATTTTTGTATTTTTACCAGAGACAGGGTTTCACCATGTTGGCCAGGCTGGTCTCAAACTCCTGACCTCAAGTGATCCACCTGCCTTGGCCTCCCAAAGTGTTGGGATTACAGGTGTGAGCTACTGCGCCCGGCCCATTTATGGTATTTTCTTACGGCGGCCTGTGATGTTTATTCTGTGTTATCAACTTAACTAAGGGATACCCAGAGACCTGGTGAAACATGATTTCTGCATGTGTCTGTGAGGCTGTTTCTGGAAGAAATTTGTGTTTGTTTTAGTAGACTGAGGGGAGAAGATCCACCCTCCCTAATGTAGGTGGGCATCATCCTATCCATTGAGGACATGGCTAGAACCGAAAGGCAGAGGAAGGTTAAATTCATTCTCTCTGCTCCAGCTGGGACATCCCTTTTCTCCTGTCCTCAGACACTGGCGATTCTGGTTCTCAGGCCTTTGGTCTCAGACCCGGGACTTACCCCATCTGCTCTCCTGGTATGCAGGCCTTTGAGTTTGGACTGGAATCACACCACCAGCTTTCTTGGGTCTCCAGCTTGCAGATGGCAGATTGTGGGACTTCTCAGCCTCCATAATTACATGAGTCAATCTCTCATAATAGATCTTCTCTGTGTCTATATATATCCTATTGGTTCTGTTTCTCTGGTGAGCCTTGACTAATACACAGTCCAAGCTGACGAAGACGTGCCCCTTGCATCAGTTCAGGTCCTCTGAGAAGCTGATGCTGAGACGAAAGTACAAGAGATTCATGGCGGGAGACACCTGTGAGTGACAGAGGGACAGTGGGGCAGGAGCTGATGGGGAGAGCCTCAGACAGTGATGGAAGTCTAAAGTGTTTGCAGGTAGAGGGGGAAGAAGGAGAACTGAGTGGTGTATCTTTGGATACGGGCCACCCTTCATCTTCCTCGACCCTGTTCCATGCCTAGGAGGCTGATATGTAAGAACCCATTGCTAGGTGTGGTGCCTCACACCTGTAATCGCAACACTTTGAGAGGCTAAGGCAGGTGGATCACCTGAGGTCAGGAGTTCGAGACCAGCCTGGCCGACATGGAGAAACCCCAGCTCTACTAAAAATACAAAAATTAGGCTGGGCGCAGTGGCTCACACCTGTAATCCCAGCACTTTGGGAGTCTGAGGCGGGCAGATCACGAGGTCAGGAGATTGAGATCATCCTGGCTAACACAGTGAAACCCCATCTCTACTAAAAATAAAAAATAAAAATAAAAAAAAAAAATTAGCCAGGCGTGGTGGTGGGCGCCTGTAGTCCCAGCTACTTGGGAGGCTGAGGCAGGAGAATGGTGTGAACCTGGGAGGCAGAGCTTGCAGTGAGCCAAGATAGTGCTACTGCACCCAGCCTGGGTGACAGAGCGAGACTCTGTCTCAAAA
>NC_045454.1:38837889-38873513 GCF_002776525.5 Piliocolobus tephrosceles
AAAAAAAAAAAAAAAAAAAAAAAAAATACAAAATGAGCTGGTCATGGTGGCTGATGCCTGTAATCCCAGCTACTCGGGAGGCTGAGGCAGGAAAATCGCTTGAACCTGGGAGGCGGACGTTGTGGTGAGCCGAGATCGCGCCATTACACTACAGCTTGGGCAACAAGAGTGAAACTCTGTCTCGAAAAAAAAGAAAAGAAAAGAAAGAAAGAGAGAGAGGGAGAGAGAAATAAAGAAAAAGAAAGAGCAGAGACTCTAAACTCAGACTGTCTGGATTCTAACCTTGACTCTATCACTTTGTCACTTACTAGCTGGGTGACCAAGAACAGTGATTTAACCTGTCTATGCCTCAGTTTCTTCACCTTTAAAAAGGGGGGTGTAATTTGTAATGGTTAGGATAGGCTAGATCATGCTGCAGAAACAAACTAGCCCAAGAACCTTAAAACTACAACGTTTCTTTCTCACCCAGGCTTCAAGTCTGTTTTGGGTCATTGCAAGGAGGTTCTGCTCTTCATAGTCTTTGATGGAACAGCCACATTCTGGAACATTATGAAACATTGCTTGCTGTCATGCTGGAAAGAAAGAAGAGCTTTGAGGGGTCTCACACAGGCAATTAAATGCTGTAGTTTGGGAATAATGCCTGTCAATTTCACTCACAGCTCATTGGTTAGAGCTAGTCACATGACCTCATCCAACACAAGGTGGGCAGGAAGTACAGCTACTGTAACCAAAATGTGAGTTAGTCACTTGCCAGCTTGCAAAGTCCAATTAACGAGAGCTAGGTCTGGTCTAAAGAAAGTGATTTATTCCAAAACTAGCTTAGGGGAAGAAGCAGAGGCATCCCACCTTTAAACATGCTGCTTCCGTTTTGGAGCAGAAAGCCAGCACTTTAAAAGGCAGGGGGAAAAGTCGGGTGGGGGCGCATGTTAGCCCTGGTGCCTTATCTACAGGGCAGTTGAGCTGTGGCTGCTGGCACCTCTGTGGACAGGACTAGGCCAAAATCTCCCCAGGTGGGAGTTTTTCGAGGTAGTCTCCTGGTGGAGGGAGTTTTGTAGATTTGGCTGTTACCTCTTGAGGCAACCTCCTGATGGGTGAGAGTTCTGTAGCAGGATGCTTTGGTCTGTAAATCAACTGTCAACTCTTGAGGATTCTGATGAGCTTGCCCTATAGGGAGTGTCTGGTGAATCAAGGGGCTGGGGGGGCGTGGAGCAGGAAAGGGTAAAAGGTTATATTTGGGGGTTATTCTGAGACAAAGCCTTGTTCTGTTGCCCAGGCTGGAGTGCAGTGGCATGATCTCGGCTCACTGCAACCTCCACTTCCCAGGTTCAAGCGATTCTCCTGCCTCAGCCTCCCGAATGGCTGGAATTACGGGCGCACGCCTCTGCACCCAGCTAATTTTTTGTATTTTTTAGTAGAGACGGGGTTTCAGCACGTTGGCCAGGCTGGTCTTGAACTCCCAACCTCAGGTAATCCTCCCACCTTGGCCTCCCAAAGTGCTGGGATTGCAGGAGTGAGCCATCACGCCCGGTCTATATTTGTATTTCTACAGGGCTGAGTAGGAAGTGGGGAACCAGGGGAATGATAAAAGAGGAGAGAGAGAGAAAAAATAAACCATATCTTAGAAAAATGGGGGTGGCTGGCTGGGTGCGGTGGCTCACGCCTGTAATCCCAGCACTTCGGGAGGCCGAGGAGGGCGGATCATGAGGTCAGGAGATCGAGACCATTCTGGCTAACATGATGAAAATACAAATACAAAAATACAATTTTTTTTTATTTCTACTAAAAATATAAAAAAATTAGCCAGGCATGGTGGCGGGCGCCTGTAGTCCCAGCTACTAGGGAGGTCAGGAGATGGAGATCATCCCGGCTAACACAATGAAACCTCATCTCTACTAAAAATACAAAAAAAATTAGCTGGGTGTGGTGGCGGGTGTCTGTAGTCCCAGTTACTCGGGAGGCCGAGGCAGGAGAATGGCGTGAACCCGGGAGGCGGAGCTTGCGGTGAGCTGAGATGGCGCCACTGCACTCCAGCCTGGGTGACAGAGCGAGACTCTGTCTCAAAAAAAAAAAAAAGAAAGGTGATCTCACTCAGGTACCTCATGCCTGTCTGACACTGGGTGAGCAAGACCAAGATGGATCAGTGGCTGAAAGCCTGAAAGATATGTGCCATGTGTACACCAACTGTGTGCCAGGCATAGACCAGGTGTGCACCAGGAATGTGGCAGGTATATGCCAGGTACACACCAGGTGTGCACCAGGAATGTGCTGTGTGTGCCAGGTGTATTCCAAGTGTGCACCAGGAATGTGGCAGGCGTGTGCCAGGTGTGCACCAGGAATGTGGCTGGTGTGTGCCAGGTGTACACCAGCTGTGCACCAGGAATGTGGCAGATGTGTGCCAGGTGTGCACAGGGAAAGTGCAACCACTGAGGCACAGTTCAGGCACACTGGTGCCTGGTCCTGAACTCTGATCACATCCATGTTTGGTCATAGAGCTCCATCACACATTCCTAGGGAAATAAAAACTGAAGACCCAGATCCTTTACCTAGACCCTTTACCACTGGGCCAATAGACACCCACCGCCTCCCCACCCAGAGACCCCCTGGGCATCCACAGCCGCTGGGCAAGAGCAGGTATTCCTGTCAGTTTTGGCCCACAGCCTGGGAGCTCTGGAAGGTAGGAGCCGGCAACCTCCCCACCCCACCAGTCCCAGTCACTACAGCTGTCCACCCACCCCTGTCCTTCCTCCTCCTCTCTTGGCCAGGAGGAGCACGGATTCTGAACCAGGCCCTTTTAGTCATTCAGTTCCTGACCCAGAGGAGCTGACAGGTGAGAGGTGAGGAGAGAGCTCCAAGAAGCAAAGTCACTCACTCAGGATCTCCCAGTGCTGGGTGGTGGAGGCAGGATTCGAACCTAGGCTGCTCTGTCTTCCAAGTTTTTGTTTCTTAATTTATTTATTATTATTATTTTTGAAAAATGCTCTCACTCTGTTGCCCAGGCTGGAGTGCAGTAGTACGATCATAGCTCACTGCAGACTCCAAACTCCTGGGCTCAAGTGATCCTACTACCTCAGCTCCCCAAGTAGCTGAGACTACGGGTGTGCCACCATACCTGCCTTCTTTTTTTTTTTTTTTTTTTAGAGACAGCGTCTTGCTATGTTGCCCAGGCTGCTCTCAAACCCCTGGGCTCAAGCAATCCTGCCTCAGCCTCCCAAAGTGCTAAGATTACGGGTATGAGCCACTCATGCCCAGCCTGCCACAGCCTGGGCAACATAGTGAGACCCCTTCTCTACCGAGAAAGAAAAAAAATTTAGCATAGTGTGCTAGCATGCACCTGTAGTCCCAGCTACTCAGGAGACCAAGGTGGGAGGCTCACCTGAGCCTAGGACTTGGAGACTGCAGTGAGCTGTGATAAGGCCACTGCACTCCAGCCTGGGCAACACAGCAAGACCTGGTTTCAAAAAATTAAACAAAAATTTTCAAAGCATTTTTAAAAATGTTAGCAGGCTGTCTCTTTGACACTGCCTCTGTTTCCCCCATTAACCCCCCGCATTTCCCGCCGAATTCCTCCCAGACCGGGCCCAGCAGAACACCCCGCCTCCCCCTCCCTCCTCCCACCATCCAACCAGAGCTCACTTCAAAGGTGGGAACAGAGGCCTGCCAGGCACCTAGAGAGCCCCCTGAACAACCGACATCGCCCGGGGCCCGAAAAGCGCTAGCAACTCGGGTTAAAGCCCTGCGCCCTCGGAGGACGCCTCCTAATCACTCCGGCAGAGCCGAGCCAGGCCGGGGGCCAGGGGCTCCACTCCCTCCAGCGGCGCTGGTTTCTTTAAGGAGAGAACAGCAAGTCAGGGCGGCTCCCCAGCTCCCAAATCCTCCTTCCCCTGATGGGGACCAAGGGAGGCCACGGCTGGCCGAGGGGGAAGTGGGGGCGGTCTACCCGGATTCTGGAGCCAGAAGAGGTGTATTCCAAGATGGGGGATTGGGAGGGGCAGAAACGAGCGGTGTCCTCGCCCACAGGTGGGTAGGGGTTGGAGGGCCCGAGATGCTTGCTGAGGGGGGACCCACCATCACCTTCTCCGTTTTGGGGGGACCCTAGAGGTCTCCCAGTGCGCTCCAGTTTTCCAGCCCTCATTCGCTGCGAGCTAAACCCAGCCCGGGGGCCTCCCTGCCCGGAAAGGGCAGGAAAGGAGAGTTAAGGAGGATTTAGAGGCCCGCCCGCCTGCGGAGAGATTAGATGCGATCAATAAACAGAGGGCTGGGCAAGGATCCCCTCGGAGGGGCTCCTTAAGACCCGTGACCCTGAGAAGTAATTAACAAGCTTGCTGGGGTTGGGCCAGGCCCGGGGCGGCCCCACCCCCAAGGCAGCTCCTCTGAAGCTGGGGCTGGGGTCTGGCTGCTTTAGCTCCAAGACTTCTAGGGGTGTAAGTCGGGGGCTAACCAGGCTCCCTCTTCCTCTTCCACGCCAACTCTGTGGGTTCAGAATCTGGGTCCTCCAAAACGCTACTCCCTGGGGAGCCCAAGGGATCGTTGTGATGGAGGCTTCATTGATTGACTGCTTGCCGCCGACCAGTCACTGTCTAAAGCTATGCATAGCTCCCTCAGTTCACACCACAATTCTAGGAAGCAGGTTACCAAGACCAGGTCTACTTTACAGATGGAGAAACTGAGGCACGGGAAGATGAGAGGGCTTGTCCAAGGTCACACCACAAGTAAATGAGGAATCTGGATTCAAATGCAGGCATTTGGGAACCAGGGCTTCAGTCCTTATCCATAGGGACTACAGTTTCTTTTGTTCCTTTCCCACTCCCAAAATTGCTCCCTTCCTAGACAAGACATCACCAATAACAGCACCTTATTGTCCCCAGCCATTGTTCTGACACCCTTTAACTATCTGAAACTCAACTTAGCATCCAGTGCAAAGAAAAACTCTGAGAACCGAAGCACGTATTTAAAGTCTGCGCAGGCCGGGTGCGGTGGCTCACACCTGTAAAGAAATCCCAGCACTTTGGGAGGCCAAGGCGGGCAGATCACTTGAGGTCGTCAGGAATTTGAGACCAGCCTGGGCAACATGGTGAAACCCCATTTCTACTAAAAATACAAAAAGCAGCCAGGCGTGGTGGCACATGCCTGTGGTTCCAGCTACTTGGGAGCCTGAGGCAGGAGAATCACTTGAGCCCAGGAGGTTGAGGCTGCAGTGAGCCAAGATCACACCACTGCGTTCCAGTCTAGGTAACAGAGTGAGACCCTGTCTCAAAAATATATAATAATAAAATAAAAGTCTATGCATAAGCTAAAGGATGTGACCCAGGGGTCTTAAAAGCTCCAGGAAGGTGGGAGATCTGAGCTGTTTTTCCTTAACAAGTATAAGGTCTAGCATGTGGTGTGTGGTTACTATATTCTGGTCAAGTTGAACTGATGGTTGTGGCCCTTACTTATAGCCAATTTGCTCGTGGTTTAGACACAATAATAACAAGCTTGGTGATGTCAAATTGAGGCAAGGCACAACTTACAGGGAGTTACCGACAGTGCTCATGGCAAAGGATGGAGTGAAATCCTGCCTCTTCCTCCACTTACTTGCAGTGCCTTGATCCTTCCTTCCTTCCTTCCTTCCTTCCTTCCTTCCTTCCTTCCTTCCTTTCTTCCTTCCTTCCCTCCTTCCTCCTCCTTCCTTCCTTCCTTCCTTTCTCTTTCTTTCTTTCTTTTCTTTTTCATTTTTTTTTCTTTTTTGAGACAGAGTCTTGCTCTGTTGCCCAGGCTAGAGTGCAGTGGCACAATCTCTGTTCACTGCAATCTCCACCTCCCAGGTTCAAGTGATTCTCCTGCCTCAGCCTCCCGAGTAGCTGGGACTACAGGCACCAGCCACCAACCCCAGCTAATTTTTGTGTTTTTGGTAGAGACAGGGTTTCACCATGTTGACCAGGCTAGTCTGGAACTCCTGACTTCAAGTGACCTCAAGTGATCCACCTGCCTCAGCCTTCCAAAGTGCTGGGATTACAGGCGTAAACCACCGTGCCCAGCCCTCCTTTCTTTCAAATGGGTTCTTGTGACTGTTATAGAAAATAATGTCTGTCAAAGTGTTTAGCCTTTGTGCATGGAACTTAGTAAGCACTCAATTAAACATTCGCTTGATTTTTTTTTTTTCTTTAAGAGATAAGGTAGGCCAGGCGCGGTGGCTCAAGCCTGTAATCCCAGCACTTTGGGAGGCCGAGACGGGCGGATCACGAGGTCAGGAGATCGAGACCATCCTGGCTAACACGGTGAAACCCCGTCTCTACTAAAAAATGCAAAAAACTAGCCGGGCGAGGTGGCGGGCGCCTGTAGTCCCAGCTACTCAGGAGGCTGAGGCAGGAGAATGGTGTAAACCCGGGAGGCAGAGTTTGCAGTGAGCTGAGATCCGGCCACTGCACTCCAGCCTGGGCCACAGAGCGAGACTCCGTCTCAAAAAAAAAAAAAAAAAAAAAAAAGGCTCTCTGGTTGCTCCTCCACCTCGCTGCCTATCCGTTTCTCAACACTCCCCATTTTCGAGTTTCCCTCCCTCTCCGCTGTACCGTGGGCCTCTCCAGACGCTTCCTCAGGTGCCTGTGGAATTGGATATCAGGGCCTGCGTTCATTTCCTGGGGCTGCTGAAATACATTACCATAAACTAGGTGGCTGAAAACAACAAGAATTTATTATTTCACCATTCCGGAGGCCAGAGGTTGCAATCAGGGTGGCGCAGGGCTACAATCCGGCTGAAGGCACTAGGCGAGGATTCGCCCTTTCTTCTTCCAGCCTCTGATGGTTCCTTGCTTGTGGCTGTATTGCTCCAAGCCCTGCCTCTGTTTTCACTTGGCCTTCTCCTCTGTGTCTTCCCCCCTTCTCTTCTAAGGTCATTTATCATTGGATTTCGGGCCACCCTAATCCAGGATGATCTCATTGCAAAATCCTTAACTTAATTACATCTGCAAAAACTCTTTGTCCAAATAAGGTCACTGCTATGGTTTGAATGTCTGTGTCCCTTCCAAATCCGAATGTTGGAAGAGTTGGGGCTCTTGGGAGGTGATTGGGCCAGGAAGGCCCCATTCTCACGGGTAGGATTATTGCCCTTATAATAGAGTGTGACAGTTTCTCAAACAATTTAAAATTCTTCTATTTTATTTGACCCAGCAATCCCATTACTGATTATATACTCAAAGGAATATAAATTGTTCTACTATAAAAACACATGCACATGTATGTTCATTGCAGCACTATTCACAATAGCAAAGACATGGAATCAGCCTAGGCACCCGTCAGTGGAGGACTGGATGAAGAAAATGTGGTACTTACGCACCATGGAATACTATGCACCCATTAAAAAAGAATGAAGCCAGGCATGGTGGCTCATGCCTGCCCAGCATTTTGGGAGGCCAAGGCGGGTGGATCACTTGAGGCCAGGAGTTCGAGACCAGCCTAGCTAACATGGCAAAACTCCATCTCTACAAAAAAATACAAAAATTAGCTGGCTATTGTGGCAGGTGCCTGTAGTCCCAGATACTCAAGAGGCTGAGGCAGGAGAATTGCTTGAACCTGGGAGGTGGAGGTTGCAGTGAGCCGAGGTCACAACACTGCATTTCAGCCTGGGTGACAGAATGAGACTGTCTCAAAAAAAAAAAAATGAGATCATATCCTTTGCAGCAACATGGATGGAGCTGGAGGCCATTCTCCTAAGCCAACAAATGTAGGAACAGAAAACCAAATACCGCACGTTCTCACTTATAAGTGGTAGCTAAACACTGAGTATACATGGACACAAAGGTTAGAACAACAGACCGGGCACAGCGGCTCATGCCTGTAATCCCAGCACTTTGGGAGACTGAGGGAGGTGGGTTACTTGAGGTCAGGAGTTCGAGACCAGCCTGGCCAACATGGTGAAACTCCGTCTTCACTAAAAATACAAAAACTAGCCAGGAGTGGTGGCACACGCCTATAATCCCAGCTAGTAGGGAGGGTGAGGCAGGAGAATTGCTTGAACCCGGAAGGCAGAGGTTGTAGTCAGCTGAAATTACGCCATTGCACTCCAGCCTGGGCAACGGAGCAAGACTCCATCTCAAAAAAAAAAAAGATGGGAACTACAGACACTGGTGCCTGTTTGAGGGTGGAAGGTAAACAAACAGAGGGTCAGGATTGAAAAACTACCTGTTGGGTGTTACGGTGATTACCTGGGTGACAAAATTATCTGTATACCAAACTCCTACAACATGCAATCTACCCAAATAAGAAACCTGGACTTGTGCCCCTTGAACTTAAACATTGGAGGCCGGGCGCGGTGGCTCACGCCTGTAATCTCAGTACTTTGGGAGACCGAGGAGGGTGGATCACGAGGTCAGGAGATCCAGACTATCCTGGCTAACATGGTGAAACCTGGTCTCTACTAAAAATACAAAAAAATTAACCAGGCGTAGTGGCGAATGCCTATTGTCCCAGTTACTCGGGAGGCTGAGGCAGTAGAATGGTGTGAACCCAGGAGGCAGAGCTCGCAGTGAGCCGAGATCGTGTCACTGCACTCCAGCCTGGGCGACAGAGTGAGACTCCATCTCAAAAAAAAAAAAAATTGGAAAAAGAAATAAGTAAATAGGCCAGGCACAGTGGCACACGCCTGTAATCCCAGCAATTTGGGAGGCCAAGGTTGACAGATCACTTGAGCTCACTAGTTTGATACCAGCCTGGACAACGTGACAAACCCCATCTCTACAAAAAATACAAAAATCGGCCGGGTGTGGTGGCTCACGCCTGTAATCCCTGCACTTTGGGAGGTCGAGGCGGGTGGATCAAACTTCAGGAGATTAAGACCATCCTGGCCAACATGGTGAAACCCTGTCTCTACTAAAAATACAGAAAATTAGCCGGGCATGGTGGCAGGCACCTGTAATCCCAGTTACTTGGGAGGCTGAGGCCAGAGAATCGCTTGAACCTGGGAGGTGGAGGTTGCGGTGAGCCGAGACATGCCACTGCACTCCAGCCTGGTGACAGAGTGAAACTCCGTCTGAAAGAAAAAAAAAAATCAGCTGGGTGTAATGGTGCCCACCTGTAGTCCCAGCTGCTCCCTGGGAGGCTGAGGTGGGAGGATGGCTTGAGCCCGGGAGGTGGAGGTTGCAGTGAGCCGAGATCATGCCACTGCACTCCAGCCTGGGTGATAGAACCAGATCTTGTCTCAAATAAACAAATAAATAAAATAAAAATAACTCTCTTGGCCAGGTGCAGTGGTTCACACCTGTAATCCCAGCACTGTGTGAGGCTGAGGCTGGTGGATCACATGAGGTCAGGAGTTCAAGAACAGCCTGGCCAACATGGCAAAACCCCATCTCTACTAAAAATACAAAAATTAGCCAGGCGTGGTGGTGCACGCCTGTAATCCCAGCTACTGGGGAGGCTGAGGCAGGAAAATCGCTTGAACCTGGGGGGTGGAGGTTGCAGTGAGCCAAGATTGCACCACTTAACTCCAGCCTGGGCAAAAGAGTGAAACTCTGTCTCAAAAAACAAAACAAAAGAAAGCAAACAAGAAAACTCGCTTGAGGAAGAGTTAGTCTCTTGCCTTTCCATCCCTTCCTCCATGTGAGGACATAGTGTTCATCCCCCTATAGAGGATGAAGCAACAAGGTATCATCTTGGAGGCAGAGGGTGGGTTCTCACCAGACACCAAATCTGCTGGTGCCTTGATCTTGGACTTCCCGGCCTCCAGAACTGTAAGCAATACACTTCTACTGGCTGAGCGCAGTGGCTCACACATGTAATTCCAGCACTTTGGGAGGCCAAGGTGGGCAGATCACCTAAGGTCAGGAGTTTCAGACCAGCCTGGTCAACATGGCAAAACCCCATCTCTATTAAAAATACAAAAATTAGCCAGGCATGGTGGTGGGTGCCTGTAATCCCAGCTACTTGGGAGGCTGAGACAGGAGAATCGCTTGAACCTGGGAGACCGACGTTGCAGTGAGCTGAGTTCCCGTCACTGCACTCCAGCCTGGGTGACACAGCAAGACTCCACCTCAAAAAAAAAAAAAGAAAAAATTCTATTACAGTTGACCTTTGAACAACACGGGCTTGAGCCATAACTGCATGAGTCCCCTTGTAAGTGGATGTAGTTCCGCCTCTGCCACCCCTGAGATAGCCCCTCCTCTTCCTCTTCCTCCTCAGCCTACTCCATTAGAAGACTTGTGCATGAAGACCGTTATGATAATCCACTTCCACTTCATGAACAGTAAACACATTTTCTCTTCCTCATGATTTTCATAACATTTCTTTTCTCTAGTTTACTTTATTGTAAGAATACAGTATATGATATTTAGAACATACAGAATACGAGTTCACGGATTGTTGATGTCATTGGTAAGGCTTTTGATCAACCATAGGCTATTAGTAGTTACGTTTTTGGGAAGTCCAAAGTTATATGCAGGCTAGGTGCAGTGGCTCACGCCTATAATCCCAGCACTTTGGGAGGCTGAGGCAGGAGGATCACTTGAGCCAGGAGTTCAAGACCACCTTGGGCAACATGGTGAAACGCTATCTCTGCAAAAAATATGAAAGTTAGCTGTGTGTGGTGGTGTGTGCGTGTAGTCCCAGCTACTCGGGAGGCCTGAACTTTCTTTTCTTTCCTTTTTTTTTTTTTTTTTCCTGTGGGACAGGCTTTTGCTCTGTCGCCCAGGCTGGAGTGCAGTGGTGAGATCTCGGCTCACTGCAAGCTCCGCCTCCCAGGTTCACGCTATTCTCCTGCCTCAGCCTCCCGAGTAGCTGGGACTCCAGGCATGTGCCACCATACCTGGCTAGTTTTTGTACTTTTTGGTAGAGATAGGGTTTCACCAGGTTGGCCAGGCTGGTCTCAAACTCCTGACCTCCAGTGATCTGCCCGCCTCAGCCTCCCAAAGTGCTGGGATTACAGACATGAGCCACCATGCCTGGCATCCTTAATTTTCTTTCTGTCTCTCTTCATTCATTCAGTTTTTTATTTTATTTTATTATTTTTTGAGTGGAGTCTCCCTCTGTTGCCCAGGCTGGAGTGCAGTGGTGCAATCTTGGGTCATTGTAACCTCCACCTCCCGGATCCAAGCAATTCTCCTGCCTCAGCATCCCGAGTAGTTGGGATTACAGGCACCTGCCACCACACCCGGCTAATTTTTGTATTTTTAGTAGAGACAGGGTTTCACTATGTTGGCCAGGCTGGTCTGGAACTCCTGACGTCCGGTGATCTGCCCGCTTCAGCCTCCCAAAGTGCTAGGATTACAGGCGTGAGCCACCGTGCCCGGCCACCATTCAGTTTTTTGAAACCAGTGGAGACTCAGACCACGCACCCCCAGCTGTGCCCCCAGAAGCCTGCTGTCCTCTCTCCTTCTTGCACCCACGGGAATGGCTTTCCCTCCAGGAGGGATGGGTAGGGGCAAATGCCACGCCGTCTGCCCTCTGTTTCCAGGGAGGCCGAACCTACCTCTTTTCACACTGCAGAAGAACTCGGGTGAGCACCCCCCACTTTCCCGCAAGCTCGCAGAGAGCATCCTCCGCCCGCCCCGGCAAGCACCACTTCATCACGCCACCGCCAGGGTGTCAGGCAGGGCGGGGCTGAGCGGTTGTCATTTCTCTCTCACCCGTCAGAACTCTGCATTTCCTTCGACAGTTCGCTGGCTGGCCTCCGACCCGTGGCTGATTTCTTTCCAGGGCTGACAGGTTGGGTTAAGAGGGAGCGCTCCCCTGAGCCGAGACATACTTTCTTTTGCCTCCAAGTTGCTTCATCCCCCACCCTTCACTAAGAACGCCCACAACTCCTGGATGGTGCATTACCTCCCCCACCCCACTACCCCATCCCCTTCCCAAGTGACTACAGCCCTGGGGCCAAGCTGGTCCCAGATGTGTTTTGTTTGGCCCGTATGGTTAACTCCTTGTTTTAAAAAAATTCCTTTTTCGGATAAAATTCACCTAACATAACACTCGCCATTTTATTTTATATTATTTTTAGAAACGGAGTCTCTCTCTGTTTCCCCGGGCTGGAGTGCAGTGGTGCAATCACAGCTCACTGCAACCTCAAACCCCTGGGCTCAGGCGATCCTCCCACCTCAGGCTCCCAAGTAGCTGGGATTACAGGCAGGCTTCACGTTGCCCAACTAATTAAAAATATTTTTTTTTGCCAGGCACTGTGGCTCACGCCTGTAATCCCAGCACTTTGGGAGGCTGAGTTGGGTGGATCACCTGAGGTCAGGAGTTCAAGACCAGCCTGGCCAACATGGTGAAACCTCGTCTCTACTAAAAATACAAAAATCAGCCAGGTGTGGTGGCATGCACCTGTGATCCCAGCTACTCGGGAGGCTGAGGCAGGAGAATCGCTTGAACCCGGGAGGCAGAGGTTGCAATGAGCCAAGATCGTACCACTGCACTCCAGCCTGGGCAACACAGCACGACTCTGTCTCAAAAAAAAAAAAAAAATTTTTTTTTTGTAGAGGTGGGGTCTTGCTATGTCACCCAGGCTGGTCTTGAACTCCTGGGCTCAAGCAATCCTCCTGCCTCTGCTTCTCAAAGTGTTAGGATTACACGCATGAGCCACTGTGCCCAGCCAAGATTAATTGTACATTTTTTTTGTTTTTGTTTTTTGAGATAGAGTCTTGCTGCGATACTCAGGTTGGAGTGCAGTGGCGTGATATTTGCTCATTGCAACCTCTGCCTCCTGGGTTCAAGTGATTCTCTTGTCTCAGCCTCCTGAGTAGCTGCGACTACAGGTGCGCATCACCATGCCTGGCTAATTTTTGTATTTTTAGTAGAGATGGGGTTTCACCATATTGGCCAGGCTGGTCTTGAACTCCTGACCTCAAGTGATCCGCCCACCTTGGCCTCCCAATGTGCTGAGATTACAGGCATGAGTCACTGCACCTGGCCCCAACTGGAGCGCACAGCTGGAGCTGAGTGGTAGCAAGCGGGTGCCCATGGAAAAGGGGGGTGCAACTTCAGCTACCCTGTTCTTCACCACTGCCTCACACCTGCCCAATTTACAATTAAAATTGTACATTTTAAAATGTACAATTCACTGGACTTTTGTATACTCAAAGAGTTGTGTAAGTATCACCTCTAATTACAGAACATTTCCGTCACCCCCAAAAGAAGCCCTATCCCCAGTAGCAGTCAATCTCCATTCCCCGTCCCCCAACCCCTGGCAACCATCCGTTTCTGTCTCGATGTGTTTACCTGTTCCGGGCATTTCATACAAAGGAAGTCACGTGACCCTCTGTGTCCGGCTTCTTTCACTTTTCCAAATGTTTCCAAGGGTCATCCATGCTGTAGAGTTAATGCCTTTATTGTGAAACACAAAAATCTTAGGGGCATAGGTCCGTGGACTTCTGAAATACATTTCACCCTTATCACTGCCACCTAGTTCAAGATCAAGAACATTCCAGTCTCCCAGGAGGCTCCCTGGGCTACCTTCCAGGAAGTGGTCTGCCTCAAAACATCACTAAGCCAGTGGCTTTTTTTTTTAATTTTTTGTTTTTTGTTTGAGACATAGTCTTGCTCTCTTACCCAGGCTGGAGTGCAGTGGTGCGATCTTTGCTCATCGCAACCTCTGCCTCCTGGGTTCAAGTGATTCTCCTGCCTCAGCCTCCCAAGCAGCTGGGACTATAAGCGCATGCCACCATGATCAGCTAATTTTTTTGTATTTTAGTAGAGACAGGGTTTCACCATGTTGGCCAGGCTGGTCTTGAACTCCTGACCTCAAGTGATCCACCCGCCTCGGCCTCCCAAAGTGCTGTGATTACAGGCCTCCCAAAGCGCTGGGATTACAGGTGTGAGCCACTACGCCCGGCCCAGTGGCTCCCATCTGATGGTGATTATGCCCGTAACAACAGACATTTGTCACAACTGGGGGGGGTGCTGCTGGTAAGTAATAGATGGAGGCCAGGGATCCTGCTTAACACCCTACAGTGCACAGGTCAGCCCCCATCACACAGAATCATTTAGCCACAAATGTCAATGAGGCTGAAGTCAGGAAACCCTGGGCTTCCCCAACTCTCTTCATAGGTTACTTCTGTCTGGCCTTGAACAACACAGGAATGGAATCACTCGGGGTGTCCTCTTTGTATCTTGCTTCTCCTACTGAGCATTACGTCTCTGGGATTCATCCATGCTGTGAATGCATTAGTAGTTTATTCTTTTTCATTGCTGTGTTATATTCCATTATAGGAATGTCCTCCCATTTCTTTTCCACTTGCCAGTCGATGGTCAACTTAGGGGGTGTCTGGTGTCTGGCGATCATGAATGAAGCTGCTAGGCACATCCATGGATGTGTCTTTAGGTGAACCTAAGCTCCGCTCCCACTGGGAATCAACCCAGGAATGGAATTGCTGGGTCGAAGCAATTTAACTTTAGTAGATCCCCATGGGATATTTAAAACTCAGGGAATTTTGCACAACAACCGGGATTTCTGGCTTCTCTTGAAGAATCTATTCTGGCAACATTGAGCCTGAGTTCCCACGTGGGAGCGCACAGCTGGAGCTGAGTGGTAGCAAGCGGGTGCCCATGGAAAAGGGGGGTGCAACTTCAGCTACCCTGTTCTTCACCACTGCCTCACACCTGCCCAATTTCTGCATTTTCATTCCCTGGTCAGCATTTGGCTTTTCCGTCCTCTGAAATGAGCTCATGCAAGGTTAGGAGTCACCTTCTACCTTCCCGTGGCCATCACCTCTACCTCTCTGGGAGTCACCTATAACCCCTCACTCCTAGTCCCAACCCCCTTCCCAGCTTTTCTCCATTCCACAGAGCCTGCAAGCCACCACACCCACCTCGATCCCTTTAGACCTGGCAGGCATTTCTGGGTTGCCACAGACCCCACCACTCCCTATCGCCTGCGGGCTTTGTTCTTGGTAACACCCTCAGAGCCTCCATATGAGTGGTCCTCTCTGCCCAGATCACCACAAGGGGGACTGCTATTTAAAGCCAGCAGGTCCCTGCCTCAGTTTACCTGTCACTTCCCCAGGGCTGGACAGCCTTCTTTGTGCTGGGACTGGATCTGTCTCATTCATTGCTGTTTTCCCACCACTCAATTCATTACACAATGAATCCTGCCCTGGGGCATGAAGGAGAGAGAGGGAGAGTCAGTGCTAGGTTGAATAAGCCACTTATGGGCCACACGTTCTGCAGAAGCTACCTGGTGAGCTTGCCATCTCACTCCTCAGTGGGGAAGTCCCTCCCTGTTGCTGGTCCGGAGGATCAGAGTCTGAGAAATCCCTCCTCCACCCCAGAACACACTGGCCAAGTTAAAGTCCAGCAAAGCTTAGGGCTTCTTCCCTGGGATCCTCACCCCACAGGCCAATCCCACCCCTTCAATCGTCCGGGTCTTTTCCATGCGTGGTCCAGATTTCCTCCAGTGGAGCCACCAGGGCAAGGCCTTTCCCCTGCCAGACTTTCCCGGACTTCCCAGCTGCTCACCCATCTTCCCGCACCTCCCTCAACTCTCAACTCCTCTCTCTCTAACACAGGGCTGTCTCCTCACCTTCTCACACCCCCCAACCTCCCCACGCATTTTCCCCTTCCTTTCAGCAGCCCCCACCTCAAACACGCTCAGCTCTCTCCATTCACCCCCATTTTGTCCCCTCACACCCCAACTCCCCCAGCTCTGCGCTCATCACCCCCCTCCCTTTCCCGGGCTGCCCCTCCTGGGCACCTGGGGAGAAGGGGCGGGGCCCCCTCACCTGGCGGCCGCAGTGCAGCGGGGAAGCGGCCCCTAGCGGCCGGGGAAGGAAGCGCAGCCCAGCCGGGCTCCCCTTCCAGCTGGTGCCTAACTAGGAATCCGCCTCCACTTAAACGCCCGCCTGCTGCTCAGGCTGGAACCCGACGGCTTCCGGGATTCTCGCTTTCCTGCACTCCCCCGCTTTCTCCTGATTGCCTACTATGTGCCAGGACCGGTCCTAGGCTCCCGGTAGACAGCAGCGAACAAGAAACAAACATCCCTGGCCTGGGGAGTTGGTATTCTAGTGAGGGAGACAAATAAATGAATGAAAACGAAACTAGGTCAGGATATGCTGTGGGGACCAGGAGTTCGAGACCAGCCTGGACAACATAGTGAGACCCCCCCCCCATCTCTGGGGCTGGGGAGAGATAAAGGGGAGAGGGGATCAAGTGAGTGAGAAGGGTGGGGGTGTTTGCAGTTTTCTTTTTTCTTTTTTTCTTTTTCGACACAGAGTTTCACTCTTGTTACCTAGGCTGGAATACAATGGCCTGATCTTGGCTCACCGCAACCTCCGCCTCCCCGGTTCAAGCGATTCTCCTGCTTCAGCCTCCCGAGTAGCTGGGATTACAGGCGTGCACCACCACACCTGGCTAATTTTTTGTATTTTTAGTAGAGATGGGGTTTCTCCATGTAGGTCAGGCTGGTCTTGAACTCCTGACCTCAGGTGATCCACCTAACTCAGCCTCCCAAAGTGCTGGAATTATAGGCGTGAGCCACCACACTAGGCCTCTTTTTTTTTGAGACGGAAGTGTCGCTCTGTCACCCAGGCTGGAGTACAGTGGCCGGATCTCAGCTCACTGCAAGCTCTGCCTCCCGGGTTTATGCCGTTCTCCTGCCTCAGCCTCCTGAGTAGCTGGGACTACAGGCGCCCGCCACCTCGCCCGGCTAGTTTTTTGCATTTTTTAGTAGAGACGGGGTTTCACCCTGTTAGCCAGGATGGTCTCGATCTCCTGACGTTGTGATCCGCCCGTCTCAGCCTCCCAAAGTGCTGGGATTACAGGCTTGAGCCACCGCGCCCGGCCTGCATTTTCAATAGAGTGGTCAGGAGGTAACATATGAGCAGAGTTCAAGGGGGGTGCAAAGTAAGAGGTCCTGTTGACTCTGCCCCTAACACATGCCCCAAACCTACTGTTTTCCCCTAGCATCCTGTTCTGGGCCTCCATCACCTGCCTCTCACCTGCATGGCAGTTGTGATCACCTTCCGAATCTCCTGGCTCCCTCTCAAATCGCCTATATAATTTATTTATTTATTTATTTATTTATTTATTTATGTATTTATTTAGAGACCAGGTTTCACGATGCTGCCCAGGCTGGTCTCGAAATCCTGGGCTCAAGCGATCTTCCGGCCTTTACCTCCCAAAGTGCTGGGATTACAGGCATGAGTCACTGCGCCCGGCCGACTTGCAGAATTAAAAAAAAAAAATAATAATAAATAATAATTTCTTTTTAAGAGATAGGGGTCTCGCTCGGTCACCCAGGCTGGAGTACAGTGTTGCAATCATAGCTCACTGCAGCCTCTAATTCCCAGGCTCAAGTGATCCTCCCACTTCAGCCTCCCAGATAGCAACCTCCACTCCTGGGTTCAAGTGATTCTTCTGCCTCAGCCTCCCGAGTAGCTGGGACCACAGGCATGTGCCACCACGTCTGGCTTTTTTTGTATTTTTAGTAGAGATGGGGTTTCTCCATGTTGGCCAGGCTGATCTCAAACTCCTGGCCTCAAGTGATTTGCCAACCTCTACCTCCCAAAGTGCTGGGATTACAGGTGTAAGACACCATGCCCGGCCCCTAGCATTTTTTTTTTTTTTTTTGAGACAGAGTCTCATTCTGTTGCCCAGGTTGGAGTGCAGCGGCACAATCTCAGCTCACTGCAACCTCTGCCTCCTGGGTTCAAGAGAGTCTCCTGCCTCAGGCTCCCGAGCAGCTGGGATTAAAGGCGCCCGCCACCATGCCTGGCATGAGCCACCATGCCCGCCGGCCAGCATTTTCAATTGAGGTAAAATTCCCACAACAAGAAATTAACCACCAACCATTTTAAGGTGGACAATGTCATGTCATGTCATAGTACATTCATCATGTCTAGTTCCAAGACATTTTTCATCATCCCCTAAAGAAAACTCACACTCATTAGCAGTCACTCCCCATTCCCTCCTTCCCCAGCCCTGGGCAACCACTCATCTGCTTTCTGTCTCTGTGGATTTACCTGTTCTGGACATTTCATATAAATTTCATATAAATAGAACATATAATGGTACATTATGAGACCTTTTGTGCCTGGCTTCTTTTGAGCATGGTGTTTTCAAGTTTCATCTGTATTGTAGCGTGTACCAGGACTTCTTTCCTTTTAATGGTTGAATAATATTCCATTGTATGAATATACATCTTGTTTATCTGTTCACCTACTGATAAACACTTGGGTTGTTTTAACGTTTTTACTATGGTGAGTAGTGCTGCTAGGAACATCCACATACAAGTATCTGTTTAAGAGACTGTTTTCAATTCTTTTGGTTATACCTAGGAGAGGAATTGCTGAATCATACAGCTTTTTTTTTTTTTTTTTTTTTGAGACAGGGTCTTGCTCTGTCGTCCAGGCTGGAGTGCAGTGGTGCAATCATAGCTCACTGCAGCCTCGACTTCCCAGGCTCAAGCGATCCTCTCACCTCAGCCCCTAACCCTGAGTAGCTGGGACTATAGATACAAGCCACCCTGCCCAGGCAATGTTTGTATATTTTGTAGAAACCGTGTCTCACTATGTTGCCCAAGCTGGTCTTGAACTTCTGGACTGAAGCGAACCTCCCATCTTGGCCTCCCAAAGTGCTGTGATTACAGGCGTGAGACACTGCACCCTGCCTCATATAGTAATTCTGTGTTATACTGATTGAGGGAGCACTCCTAAAATCTTTATTTATTTATTTATTTATTTATTTATTTATTTAATTTATTTTTTGAGACGGAGTCTCGCTCTGTTGCCCAGACTGGAGTGCAGTGGCACGATCTTGGCTCACTGCAAGCTCCGCCTCCTGGGTTCACGCCATTCTTCTGCCTCAGCCTCCCGAGTAGCTGGGACTACAGGGGCCAGCCACCAGGCCCAGCTAATTTTTTGTATTTTTAGTAGAGATGGGGTTTCACTGTGTTAGCCAGGATGGTCTCGATCCCCTGACCTCATGATCCACCCGCCTCGGCCTCCCAAAGTGCTGGGATTACAGGTGTGAGCCACCGTGACTAGCCTATTTTATTTATTTTTATTTTAACATTTTGTTTTAGAGACAGGGTCTCGCTCTGTTGCCGAGGCCGGAGCGCAGTGGCTATTCACAGATGTGATTTCACTACTGATCAACGCGGGAGTTTTAACCTGCTCTGTTTCCAACCTGGGCCAGTTGACTCTTCCTTAGGCAACCTGGTGGTCCCCTGCTCTCGGGAGTCACCACATTGATGCCGATGGTCATAGCACACCACCTCCCAGAAGTCCTAGGCTCAAACCTGTGTGTGTGAATCCTCCTGCCTCAGCTAGGATACAGGATCACACCGCCAAGCCCAACCCTACAATCTTATAAACATGTAAATAAGATCATGCCACCCACTTTGGAAAGCCCTCTTGGGGTTCCTAGTATCACCGGGAATATAATCTAGACCCTCTCCTGGCCTCCCACCACACTAGCCTAGCCTTGGCGCCTTTCAAATAGTCCTGCCTGGCCAGATGCAGTGGCTCACGCCTGTAATGCTAGCATTTTGGGAAACCTAGGCGGGAGGATCGCTTGAGCCTGGGAGTTTGAGAACAGCCTGGGCAACATGGTGAAACGCTGTCTCTACAAAAATTAGCCAGGCGTGGTGTTGCACGCCTGTAGTCCCAGATACTCAAGAGGCTGAGGCAGGAGAATTGCTTGAACCTAGGAAATGGAGGTTGCAGTGAGCTGAGATTGTGTCACTACACTCCATTCTGGGCAACAGAGTGACAAAAGAAAAAGACCACAGTTGGAATTATTCCCCGTCCCCACCGTATCCTCCCAGCCCAAATCTGGGACCTGGCTCAGATTTTGTTTTTTGTGAGACGGAGTCTCGCTTTGTCGCCCAGGCTGGAGTGCAGTGGCCGGATCTCAGCTCACTGCAAACTCCGCCTCCCGGGTTTACGCCATTCTCCTGCCTCAGCCTCCCGAGTAGCTGGGACTACAGGCGCCCACCACCTCTCCCGGCTAGTTTTTTGTATTTTTTAGTAGAGATGGGGTTTCACCGTGTTAGCCAGGATGGTCTCGATCTCCTGACCTCGTGATCCACCCGTCTCGGCCTCCCAAAGTGCTGGGATTACAGGCTTGAGCCACTGTGCCCCGCCTTTTTTTTTGTTTTGTTTTTTTTAGATGGAGTCTTGCTCTGTCTCCAGGCTGGATTGCAGTGGCATGATCTCGGCTCACCGCAACCTCCAACTCCCAGGTTCAAGCGATTCTCCTGCCTCAGCCTCCCGAGTAGCTGGGATTACAGGCATGTGCCACCATGCCTGGCTAATTTTGTATTTTTAGTACAGACAGGGTTTCTCCATCTTTGTCAGGCTGGTGTCGAACTCCCAACCTCAGGTGATCTGCCCACCTCGGCCTCCCAAAGTACTGGGATTACAGACGTGAGCCACTGCGCCCGGCCTATAACTACATTTTTTAAACTACTTGGGCATGTTCTGGAGCCTTCGTTGCCCCTTCTGTAAGATGGAGAGAAAGTCCTCCACCCACAGAGTTACCGTAA
Source organism: Piliocolobus tephrosceles (assembly GCF_002776525.5). Classification (NCBI taxonomy): domain Eukaryota; kingdom Metazoa; phylum Chordata; class Mammalia; order Primates; family Cercopithecidae; genus Piliocolobus; species Piliocolobus tephrosceles. The sequence goes on from NC_045454.1 coordinate 38,858,330, forward strand.
AGTATAAATGAGACTATTTGTGCTTATTTGAGCCATTTCTTAGCCAGCCCGAACCTCTCCCCGGCACCAGCTTCATGCCTCCACTTGGACATATCAAACCAAAGGCTTGGATCTAACCTACAAAACTGCCCCCTCTCCATCCTCTCCATCCTTCCAGGGGCTCACTCAGGTCACAAATTTTGACTTGCCTCTTTCCCTCGTATCCCACTTCCAATCCAACTGCTCCACCTTCAAAATATACTCGCTGAGGATGGGCGCAGTGGCTCACACCTGTAATGCCAGCACTTTGGGAGGCTGAGGTGGGCAGATCACCTGAGGATGGGAGTTCGAGACCAGCCTGACCAACATGGAGAAACCCAGTCTCTACTAAAAATACAAAATTAGCCGGGCGTGGTGGCACGTGCCTGTAATCCCAGCTACTCGGGAGGCTGAGGCAGGAGAACTGCTTGAACCCGGGAGGTGGAGGTTGCGGTGAGCTGAGATCACACCATTGCACTCCTGCCTGGGCAACAAGAGTGAAACTCCGTCTCAAAAAAACAAAAAACAAAACCTGGCCAGGTGCAGTGGCTCATACCACACTTTGGGAGGCTGAGGCAGGTAAATCATTTGAGGTCAGGAGTTCAAGACCAGCCTGACCCACATGGCGAAACCCTGTTTCTACTGAAAAAAAATAAAAATAAAAAATTAGCCTGGCATGGTGGCGCATGCCTGTAATCCCAGCTACTTGGGAGGCTGAGGTAGGAGAATCAATTGAACCTAGGAGGCGGAGGTTGCAGTGAGTCGAGATCATGTTACTGCACTCCAGCCTGGATGACAGAGTGACACTCCATTTCAAAAAAAAAAAAAAAGACCAGAGTTGGAATTATTCCCAGCTCCCAACTTATCTTCCTAGCCCAATTCTGGAAACTCTTTATCTTGTCCTCCACTTGGTCTGGCAGTGGGGGTGGAACTGAACGGAGCTCAGAAATCGCCCAAGGTTGGCCGGCCACCATGGCTCACACCTGTAATCCCAGCGCTTTGGGAGACTGAGGAAGGAGGATCATTTGAGCCCAGGAGTTTGAGACTAGTCTAGGCAATATAGCAAGCTATGGAAAAACAAAAAACAAAAATTAGCTGGGTGTGATGGCTTGGGCCGGTTAGTCCCACCACTGCACTCCAACCTGGGCGACAGAAAGAGACCCCGTCTCTAAAAATAAATAAATAGGCCGGCACGATGGCTCACGTCTGTAATCCTAACACTTTGGGAGGCCGAGGTGGGCGGACCACTTGAGGTCAGGAGTTCGAGACCAGCCTGGCCAACATGGTGAAACTCTGTCCCTACTAAAAATGCAAAAATTAGCCGGAAATCGCTTGAACCCGGGAGAGGGAGGTTGCTGTGAGCAGAGATCAACAGAAGGAGACTTCTTCTCAAAATAAATAAATAAATATAAATATAAATAAAAGAAGTTGCCCAAGATGGGGGTACAGGGAGCCTCTGGAAAGGCCAGGGACACACAAAACTTCACCCACACCTCAAGGATAGGTCCATCTTCCGCTGCCTGGCACCTGCTGACTTTCCAGGGCTCATTCCACCACGCAGTTCTGTGCCCATCTTCTCCATGATGAAGGGAGCGCCCAGAGAAGGCTCCCTGCCTTGTTCCTTATGTACTGGAGGCACATCCTCAGTGCATCACACTGCACCTGACAGGTAAGGGCATATAAGGTGCGTGCTATGTGTTTGAGGAGTAAATGGAAGGAATGAAGACGTGCACCGAGCAATGAAATGAACAGCAGGGTTGTGCATCCTATACCGAGTGAGCTCTAGGAAAACACCGGCTAGGGGCGCCTGGTGGGCAGTGACTGTCTGGCGTTGCCCTGACCTGTCCAGGAGCCTGAGGCAGGGCGCTGGGCCTGAGGCAAAGGGAAGCTGAGCACTGGGGCGAAGCAGAGCCTTCAGGATGGTGAGGCTGGGGGCCCAACCGAGGCAGTGGGCGCAATACATGGAAGACACAGAGAGGGGGACAGACAAGGCACAGGCGAGCCCAACTGTGTCTGACGCTGGGATGCTGGAGATGCTAGGCGTACAAAATGTGGAGTCCCAGATACGCAGGAGAACACGGGGTGCCGGTTCTCTAGCACAGGGTGCACAGAAGGTGGGGCGTCCGGGTGCAGGGTTCACAGAACATGGGGTACTCGAGGCGCGTGGCACCGTGGGCTTGGAGGTCCCGTGGGACGGAATGCACAGAGCGTGGGATGCCTCAGGCGCGGGGCTCATGGGGATCCCAAGGCGCAAGGTGGGAGGCTGGAAGCGAGGAGCGCCCTGGGAGCAGGGTGTCAGAAGCGCGGATACCGACCCGGGCAGTGCGGGGCACGCGGCGTGCAGGCGAGTCTGCGTGCGCGCGCGGACGCCTTGGTTCCCGGAGCCCAGTTGCTGGCGCGTCCTCCACTGCGGCTGCGCAGCCGAAGGTCTGAGGGGCGCCAGGGTTCTTTACGCGCCCCCCAGTCTCCTCGCACTCTTTGCCTGCTGAGCACGCCGCTCACAAGTCCAGGAGACATGGATCAGATGGTGGCTGGAGAACCGATCCCAGCTGAGACCAGGGGGGTTTAGAGGGTCTAGAAAGGGGTGAGGGGTGGGGGTGAGGGGGTTCCGGCTGGGGTTTTCCAAACTGAGCTGAGGGTGCCTTAAAGAATGATGTTGCTTTCCTTCATGTAAGTAAAGGCCACTCCTTCTCGCAGCCTCTGGAGAACGCAAGTTAGAACCACCTCCTAGGCTTGCTCTGTAGGGGTAAGTGGATGGGCTGCTCAGGGCTGGAGGGTGGGGTGGGGGCAGAAGGCCTGGAGCAAGAGAACAAGGAGGTGACTAGCTTTTTCTGAGTGTCAAGTTCTGTTCCCTTTTCAGTACTGCTGGGTTTATAGAAAGCTGGCTGTCTGGAGTGTCCAGCATCTCAAGGCCTTTATGGGTCTTACTTGGTGCTGTCAGTATCTCAAAGTGGGAAAGTGAGGCATGGAGAGATGGGATGCCCTCCTCCATACCCAGTGGATCTGCCGTCAACCACAGATGGATGGGATCCTTTTTGCACTCACCAACTCCTACTTTATACCTCTTTGGTCCCCCAGGTCCAGGTGTCCAGCCTGGCCACCCAGATTCAAGGCTGGACTGCTCTGCAGCCATGAAATCCTCGGCATGAAGGAAGAATGAAAGTAACCCATCCCTCCACTCTGAAGTTCTCTGGGGCCAGATTTGCCTAGGTTCTGGCTTTTAAGAATCCCTTCCCAGTACTGAAAATACAGCTGTCCATAGGAGGCGGTGGAGGGTGACAGGCTGCCACAGCAGTGGCACGTGGTCACCCGGCCAGCCTGGAAGTCTGGTGTCCCTCCCCTTCCTCCAGTTTAGCCACAGGGACATGCTTCTAGGAAGGAGTTCTTAGAGCCCAGGTTCATTCCCGTGCAGATATTCAACTCAGGCTTTCTTAGATACTTATTTTTTCCCATCCAGATATGCTTCAAGTTTTGTGGATTTACCACTTCTACTCAGGAATCCTTTTCTCGTTCCTCATTTACTCTGCAAAGTGCCTGGTTAGCAATGCACTCTCTTCCCTGGACTGGCGGTTTCCCCCATCCCCCTCCTCAGCCAGTCCCCCTCCTCTAAAACTCAGATCAAGATTTGTCTGCCCTGCTGCTAAGATGCAGGCCAGCTTTGAACTTTGAGCTGTCTGCTTTAATATTTAGGCCTCACTTGAATGGATTCCTTTCCCTGAGGATCCAAGTCCGGGTTTTGCTCCTCCCCAGCCATCAGTCTTCCCGATGCACCCATCTTTCATAAAATGGAGCCAGCAGCCCCGCTTCAGGGACACCCCCTCCCCTCTGTTCCCTCCACTCCAGGATTCTGCACCCCACTTCCATTTCCCTCCAGCCCCCACCCTGCATAAAGTTGCCTGATCTGCCGAAGTGTCTACTTTTGGCTTGGGGCCCGGTTTTATAGCCCCGGCTATAGGTCTTGGCAGTCATAACTTTGGATCTCCGGAGAGCAAAGCCGGGTCCAACAGCCTTCCCCACCCCAGAGAGGGGGTCCCGGGGCTCCCTCTGCAGCCTCAATCCGAAACCTGCCCCTCGCCACACTTGGTCTGATGCCTGGGAACCCAAGCCTGCTTCTTGCCCTACTTCTCTAAGTCCACCAGCTGCAATGGAGTTGTTAGGTGGTGAAAATCCATGCCGGGTTTTTACTCTTTCAGAGAACATAAAATTCAATTTTTCTCCCGCACCCCCTCCCCAAAAGCAAGACTTTGAGGCGCTTATAGATACAAACCTCCCCCTAACGCTTCCCTCCGCCCCTGCTGCCCGGTCAGCTCCAAGCCCCTGTCTCGGTGGCCCAGGATCTTCTGCTGAGGGTCTCATCCCGTCCCGCGCGCTCCAGTCCTGGCTTTGCGTGCCTCCCTCGCCTTTTATTGTAGGTCTGGTCTCCCAGGGTACCGGCCTCATCGCATTCCCTTCGCAGCGCCCCTGGATCCAGAAACCGCTTTTACCTGTCCGCTCCGGTGCAGCCAGCGCGCCGAATCCCTTCGTACCCGAGTCCAGCCCTCCTTTTGCCCCTCCCCCTTACACGTCGCTGCCAGGAAGATGAGGGCAACCCAAGTCGCCTCAGACACTAAGCATCCCCCTTCCAGAACACCCCTCCCATGCGAACCCAGGTCCCGGGAATTCCGGGCCGGGTCTTGGTTATTTCCACTGCGTTAGGCCTGACGCATTACTCCGTCTCCCGAGAAAGAATCCGGCCCGAAATTTGCGTGCCCCGGGTGCATTTGGCCGTGTCGCATCTACCCCCCAACCACCCGCCCCAACACCCGTTCCTCACATCTTTATCTAATCCAACTCGGGTTTTGTACAACCCTTCCAGATCTCCCCATTTGCGCCCTCCTTTCCCGGGCTCGGCGCCTTTCCTTTTACTTCGCTGGAAAATCCTCTCCGGGTCTTCCTTACTTCTGTCTCCCTTCCCCCACTCCCCGCTCCAACGCGGGGCTCCAGCACGTCGCCTTCCTTCTCCCTGCTTTTCCAGAGAGAAGGCGAGAGGAGGCGAAGGGAAGGAAAGTCCAGCCCGGGTTTTCGGGCCGGCTCCTGGGGTGCTCAGGCGGGTTGCGGCGGCCAGTCCCGGGCGGCGACTCCGGGCCGGGTTTTTTGCGCGCCCGCCGCCCCCCTCCCGGAGCGGGTGCGCCGGGGAGCGGGGCGAGCAGGCGGCTTGTCATTGCTGGTGCCCGGCGCCGGCTCGGTCCGCGCGTCCTGCGGTGCCCACGGGCCCGGCCCGGCGCCCCCCCTCCGGCCGCACCGGGGGCGCGACGCCGCGGCACCCGCCTCCAGCCGCGCCGCCCCCCCTCCGCCAGCTCCGCGCCGCCCACCCCCAACCCGAGCCCCCCGCGGCCACTGCGGGGAGCCCGAGCCGTCGGCGCGGGTGCTGTCGGCGCTGCGGCGCCCCCGCCCCGCCGTCTGCCGAGGAGGCCCCGGCTGATGGGGCCGCGCGGGCCCCGGAGCGGCGCCGCTGGGCGGCGGGGGCCTGCAGGGGCGCCCCGGCTGCCCCGTTAACCCCTCGGCCACCGCTGCCGTCGGAGGGGGCTGGGAAGTCGCCTGGGCGCACACGTGCCGCCTCCGTCGGGGCCGCGGAGCTGCGGGGGAGATGCGGGCCGCTGCCGGCGCCGCCTCGGGGCGCTCCGCCTCGCCCCAGCCCCCGGCGCTCTGACGCCGCCCCCGCCCCACCGCCTCGCTCCCCGGGAGGGGCGCAGACCCGATCGCCCCCAGTCCCGAGCCTCCGCCGCCGCGAGGGGGCCGCCTTTGGATCCGTGTAATCCACCTCTTTTTTTTTCTTTTTTTCTTTTTTCTTTTTTTTTAAATTTTTGGTCGGTGGCGGCGGTGCTGGGCTAGGGGAAGGAAGGGACACGGAGGCCGCCCTCGCCCCGCCACCTCCTATCCGCTTTCCCTCAGCCCCGGCTCCGGGAGATGTGCCGGGCGGGGGGCCCGGGTTCGCGGAGCCGCAGGAGAGACACGCTGGGCCGACCCCAGAGCGGCGCTGGACAGGTGAGTGTCTGCGGGCCCAGGGCGAGGGGCGACGCCGCACCTGGGCCAGGTGTGCGGGGCGCGCGGAAAAGGGGAGGCGGGAAGGATGGGAGCCGGGGCCTGTCCTGGCCGCGAGGGGGGAGGGGACGCTGGAGCCGCGCGGGGCACTGCACCTGAGCGGGAGGGGCGTTGGGGGCAGCCCGCACCTCACCCCCACTGGCTAGGGGCCCGGGAGGGGCGGCCCCCACGGGGCGCCCGGGGCGCGGGGGTGCGGACGGGCGGCTGCAGGGTGCCTGGCGGGGGGAGGGGACCGCGAGTGTGCCCGCGCGTGGTTGCGTGTGCCCGCGCGCGCGCCAGCCTTTGTGGGGAAGCGGCGCGGCAGTGCCTGCGTGTCCCCGGTGCGTGTGCGCGCGGGTGCTTGGCGCTCTGTTTGTGTAGGTGTCTGGGTGTGAGCGGAGGGGGTGCGTGTGCGCGCCGCGCGCCGGCCCCGGGCCTCGGAGGAGCCGTGGCTGGCAGCACAAGATGCTGGGCGAGGGGGTTGTTTTTCTCTGGGAGGCAGTGGCGCGGGGGATGGGGAGGGGTCTGTCTGGGTGTCGAGCTGGACGTAGTCCGGGGGGCGCTGCTGTCAGGAGGAGGGGGTGCAGCGGGGCAGCACCTTCTCTCCGTGGTGCCGGGTTAAAGCACGGGAGGCCAGCAGGTTTGATCCACCAGGATTATTCGTGCTTAGAGGACAACTCCCCACCCCCACCCCAGGTGCGCATTTGATTGAGCTACCAAGGTCCGGTTGTCATCCTCCCATACGACAGTCCTGGGACCCGAGTCCAGGCCTGAAGCGGTGGGGTGGGGGGGGGGGGGCTGTGTTTGCTCCAGCCATGTCCAGAAAGTGCCCTCCCAGGTATCTCTCCAGTGCACCTCTGGCCCCCATCTGAAGACAGCCGCTGGCTACACACACCCCTGTGGCTACACTTGTAGTCCGGGTCCTCACACTGCCCCATCCCTGGACAGCATCTCACTGTACCTGCCTGGACCCTGCGCCGGCCCCGGCCCCGGCCCCTTTCCTCCTGTTGCAACTGCCATCCACCTCTACCCATGGCAGCTGCGTGGGTATCTCTATCCCAGTTCCAGGCAGGGCCCCCTTTCTGCCTGGCTTCCACCGGACTCAGAGCTGGGGACTGTCTTTCCACATCCAACATCCCAACATGTGTGCCTGGGGGCAGGAGGGGGAGGGGTTCAAAATGGCTGCCAAGATGGCTGTCTGTCTCTCTCTCTCTCTCTCTCTCTGTCTTTATATCTCTCTCTGCACTTCTCTCTGCTTGCCCGGCTCCCTTAGCCTGGTATGGAGTCACCGCTTAGAGGAGGTTGGACATAGTGGGGCACACCTGAGGGTGAATGTCTGTTGCGGACCGTTGACCTCCGTGCTGTTTGGGGACAGGCCATTGGTTTCTGCTTCTCTCTCCAACACCCCAAGGGCTGGCATGAGTCTAACCTGACCCCAGACCCCACTCCTTCACCCTGGCTCACAGCCTGAAAGCTCCCTGCCCTCCACCTGTTCTCCAGGGCCTGGACCCCTGAATTGATCACCCCCACGGAGGGTCCACACCCCTCATTCTCTTCTCCAATCTGCCCCCTGGTCAGGGGGGGCAGGGGACTCTGCGTGGGCCCCTGTCAGGCTCCAGCTTTGTGGGCCAGGTGACTTCTCCTTCCTCCCTGCTCCCCTCCCACTAATGCCAAATTTATTACTTAAAAGTAGGATGAAAACAGGGAGAATAAGAGAAGGATTCCAACCTTCATTATCATATCGAGAAAATTATCCGTGATTTTCCTAACTAGCAATTTGCCTGCCATGCCGTTCAGAACTGACTTGCCCATTAATTACAGAGATGAAAAATCATCTGGAATTCGGAAAAGGGAACTAATTCCATGGCTGGCAGCGATCGCACCCGTGTACGGAGCCACATACTCGTGCAACGTACGTGTGCACTCACGTGGGTGCCGGCCCTCCTGCTGGTCTTGCCACCATCTTCCTCCCCAGCTTGGTGACCTCCCACATGGCCTCGCTCAGTCCACCCTGTGTGTGTAGCACCTGCCCTGGGACACCCCTCCAGGCCCTCTCTCTCTCCAAGGGGCACCCGTCTCAATCCCCACTTCTGGGGGGCTTGCGTACCCTGTGATCACCCATGCTGATGCCTGCTCTTTGGGGTGTAGCTGGCGTGCAGAGTTGGGGAGGATGGGGAGCTGGGGACCAGCACACCTGGGCTGTGGAGCCTGCAGGGAGGGAGTGGAAGGCAGGGACTTGAAGCCCAGCTTCTATTCCCAGCCTGCCCAGGGGAGCCCTTTCTCCTGGGGTACCTAGGAGGACCCTGTGGACACGTTGGGGAGGAGCCCACAGGCGCCTCAGCTGCACGGGAGTGTGTTTGCATCCAGCGGTTTGGGCTCCTGGCCGGTGGCGTCTCCACCTGCATGCGAGGCTGCGTGATGCGTGTCTCGGGGCGTCTGCGTCCTCCCTATCCTGCCAGGCTGGTGGCAGAACGTGTGTTGCTTCAGCCCCAGTGCAGGCATCTCGGTGGGGAGGGTGGCAGCGGGTACCCCACAAGAGGAACCAGAGGAGTGGGAGCAGTGCCATCCCCGCCAGAGCATCGTCTTTGCCCTCCACCCCTCCTCCCTCCCCGGCGAGACATGTGGCCAAGGACACACAAGGCTCTGGTTTCTGTGTGGGTTCCTCTCACGGATCTGATTTCCAGATGCCAGACACTCCCCCTCCTCCAGCCCCTCCATGGGGAGGCAGGGGGAGGGACTCCCGAGGCAGGGGTTCCCTGGGTCTGAAACCCTGACCCCAGTGACCCTGGAGGTGCCGTGGCAAGACAGACAGCTCCTCCCAGGCTGGGTTTGGGGCAAAGTGGTTGCTATTGGGCACCCTGGTGGAAGGGAAGAGATGGGTCCTAGAGTGAGGCAGGAGGCCAAGTAGAAACATGGAGGGGGTCCCGGTGTCCCCAGAATCCAGATATCTGTCTGTCTGCACCTGTGCGTAGGTGTCATCTGCCTGTGTGGCCTGGATGGTGATCTAGCCAAGGGCACATGTGGCCACGTGTCTATCAGGCTCATCCAGTGTTCATAAGGGTCCCTTGTGTGCTGGTGTTTGTGTCTTGCAGAGGGGGTGGTCATGCTGGGGGACTCGGGGCTGCAAGAAGGAGCAGCTGTCTGTGTGCACACATGGGACTGTCTGCATCTTGTGTGCACCTGCAGTTGTGTGCTCAGGACTCCTTTGAGTGAGGCTGGGTGCACCTTGTCATGCAGTCTGCACACACTTGCCAAGTGCTTTCCCCACCCAGCGCCATATGGGTGGTGCCATGGAGGGTGGTGGCCACGTCCTGTCCTCGTGGAGCTCACGTTCTAGCAACACGTATGGGGTTTCCGTCAAAGCTCTCCTATCGGCTGGACGTGGTGGCTCATACCTGTAATCCCAGCACTTTGGGAGACTGAGGTGGGTGAATCACCTGAGGTCAGGAGTTCGAGACCAGCCTCGGCCAGCATGGTGAAACCCTATCTCTACTACAAGTACAAAAATTTAGCCAGGTGTGGTTGTGCGCACCAGTAATCCCAGCTACCAGGGAGGCCGAGGCAGAAGGATCACTTGAATCCAGGAGGCGGAGGCTGCAGCGAGCCGAGATTGCGCCACTGCACTCCAGCGTGGGTGACAGAGTGAGACTCAGTCTCAAAAAAAACGAAACCAAAAAACCCCAAAACAATAAAGCAAAACTCTCCTGTCATGCGAGCTGGGGGGAAGGCATATGTCTCCTTTTCGAGGGCAGCCCCAAATTCTGACTGCAGTAGCCCACACAGGCCTGGGCCGTCCTGGGGTCTGGCCCTTCATGGTCTTTCTGGGCCACCTCCTCCCTCCTCGTTGCTCCTCCAATGTGCTAAGTGTGATCCTACCCCAGGGCCTTTGCACTGGCTGTTCTGCCACCTAGGACCCTCCCCTAGATATTTGCGAGGCTTTTTCTCCCCCACCCTCTTGAAATATCACCTCCCTAGTAACGTTTACTCCCAGGCACCTTCTGCAAAGTCGCAACTTCCCACCCTCCTCCTGACGTTCAGTACAGCGGATGGCTTTTCACATAGTCTGTAATTTCCTGATGTTCTGTGCTTGTTTGTTTATTGTCTGTGTCTGTGAGGAGGATCCAAGTGTGCGAGGATGTTGTGATTTGCTTTGCTTTGGGAATCCCAGGTGTCAGCAGTCATCGCTGGCCCACAGTGTGTGTTCAGGAAGTCTTACCTGGCCCGGGTGTGGTGGCTCACACCTGTAATCCTAGCACTTGGGAAGCCGAGGTGGGAGGATTGCTTGAGGCCAAGAATTTGAGATCAGTCTGGGCAACATAGCAAGACTCGTCTCCAAAAATTTTTTTTTAATAGCCGGGCGTCGTGAATATGCTCCTGTAGTCTCAGCTGCTCAGGAGGCTGAGGTGGGAGGATCGCTTGAGCCCAGAAGTTTGAGGCTGCAGTGAGCTATGATTGCACAAGTGCGCTCCAGGCTGGGTGATGGAGCAGGATCCTGACTCTTAAAAAAAAAAAAAAAAAAGCCCCTGCCTTCCCTGCCTCCTGTTCCAAAACTGGGGGGAAGATAAAAATTCAATGAATAGGGCCGGGCGCGGTGGCTCAAGCCTGTAATCCCAGCACTTTGGGAGGCCTAGGCGGGCGGATCACGAGGTCAGGAGATCGAGACCATCCTGGCTAACACGGTGAAACCCCGTCTCTACTAAAAAAAAATACAAAAAACTAGCCGGGCGAGGTGGCGGGCGCCTGTAGTCCCAGCTACTCGGGAGGCTGAGCCAGGAGAATGGCATAAACCCGGGAGGCGGAGCTTGCCGTGAGCTGAGATCCGGCCACTGCACTCCAGCCCGGGCGACAGGGCGAGACTCCGTCTAAAAAAAAAAAAAAAAAAAATTCAAAAAGAATAGACGCCAAGGCCAAAAAGACCTTTCCCCCCCCCCCAAAAAAATACTCAGAATAGCCAGTGCTCCTCCCTCAGAGGGTAAAAATACCCTGCAGGTCACAAATGGTCAGGCCAGGAAGCCAGGTAGATTCTCCTTCCTGTCCCTTAAGGAGGTGAGGGGCCTGGGGCTGGCTTTCCCAGACAGGATTTCTCACGATTTCCGTTACTCCTGAGCCTCCCAAAAGGCTGGGATTACTGGCGTGAGCCACTGCGCCTGGCCTATGGCGCCACTCCTGACTTTGGCGCCACGCCGTTCTCTGTGGGAGGCTGTCCTCCGTACTATAGGATGCTCGGAGGCCACCCTAGCCTCTGCCTGATAGATGTCAGTGACACCCCCACCCCCACAGTTGTAACACCTCAGAAAGTCTCCAGATATTGCTAAACATACTAGGATCCGGGGCAGAATTGTCCTGGGTTGGCAGTGATGGCTGTAGAGTAGAGGTTGCTAGCCGGGCAAGGTGGTTCACGCCTGTAATCCCAGCACTTTGGAAGGCTGAGGCAGGAGGATCGCTTCAGTCCAGGAGTTCGGGACCAGCCTGGGCGACAAAGTGAGACACCCCCCCCGCCGCCACCCTGTCTTTACAGAATAAAAGATGAAAAAATTAGGCCAGGCGCAGTGGCTCACGCCAGTAATCCCAGCCTTTTGGGAGGCTGAGGCAGGCGGATCACAAGGTCAGGAGTTTGAGACCAGCCTGACCAACATGGTGAAACCCCGTCTTTACTAAAAATACAAAAATTAGTTGGGTGTGGTGGCGCGTGCCTGTAATCCTAGCTACTCAGGAGGCTGAGGCAGGAGAATTGCTTGAACCCGGGAGGTGGAGGTTGCGGTGAGCCAAGATCATGCCACTGCACTCCAGCCTGGGCGACAGAAAGAGACTCTGTCTCAAACAAGAAATTTTTAAAATTAGTTGGGCATGATGCCGCACACCTGTCGTCCCAGCTACTTGGGAGGCTGAGGCAGGAGGATCACTGGAGCTTGGGAGGTCGAGGCTGCAGTGAGCCGTAATCACACCACTGCATTCCAGCCTGGGCTGTAGAGCAAGACCCTATCTCAAAAAAAAATACGTAAATAAAATAGAGTAGAGGTTGGCTGGCTGACTTTTCTGTTGAAAGCCAGATGGTAAATACTGAGAGCTTTGCGGGCCGCAGACAGGTTCCGTGGCCTGTTTTTTCTTTTTTTTTCTTCAGTCCTTTAAAAACGTAAACACCATTCTTAGCTTACCAGCTGTACAAAGGCAGGCAGGGGCCTGACCATGGTTGGCCGACCCTGCCCCAGAGCGCCCCCCAGTGGCTTCTGGGAGTGAAGGCTGGGCAGAGGGGCGGCCCCATTCGGGGAGCAGTTGTGTGCTTGAAGTACAAGGAGTCCCGCACAGGCTGTTTCCGGCACCTCCCTGCTCTCACCTCCTCCCACTCTCCCCACCAGCTCACAACCCGCTTCCTCGAGGCAGCTGCCACCGTTATTCAACCATACAGGCACGGTCCAGCCCCAGGGCCTTTGCACGGACTGTGACCCTGCCTAGGACTCTCTTCTAACTCTCCTGAACTGAACACCTGCGTGCTCCTCAAATTCACAGGGCTTTGCTAAAATGTCATCTTCTCCAGGGGAGATGACCTTTCCTGATCATCCTGTTTAAAATTGCAACAGCCAGGCAAGTGGCTCATGCCTGTAATCCCAGCACTTTGGAAGGCTGAGGTGGGTGGATCACCTGAGGTCAGGAGTTCGAGACTAGCCTGACCAATATGGTGAAGCCCTGTCTCTACTAAAAATACAAAAATAAGCTGAGTGTGGTCATGGGTGCCTGTAGTCCCAGCTAATCAGGAGGCTGAGTCAGGAGAATCACTTGAACCCGGGAGGCGGAGGTTGCAGATAGCCAAGATCACGCCGTTGCACTCCATCCTGGGCGACAGAGCAAGACTGTCTCAAATAAATAAATACATAAAATAAAATAAAATAAAATTGCAACAGCTGAGCACAGTGGCTCATGCCTGTAATCCCAGCACTTTGGGAGGATGAGGCGAGAGGATCGCTTGAGTTCGAGACCAGCCTGGGAAACATAACGAGGCCCCCATTTCTACAAAAAAATTAAAAATTAGCCAGACCTGGTGGCACATGCCCTGTGATCCCAGCTACTTGGGAGGCCGAGGCAGGAGGATCTCTTGAGCTCAGAGGCTGTGGTGAGCTATGATCACGCCACTGCACTCCACCCTGGGCAACAGAGGGAGACCCTATCTTTAAAAATACGATTAAAAAAAAAAAAAGCCACTCCCAAACCCACACACACTCGTAGCCACTTCTGCTGGCTTTATCTTCTTTTACAATACTGGTACTCTGTAGAATCGACTTTTTTGTACCCAGCCCCTCAGTGTCTGGCACATAGAAGATGCTCCAAAAAAGATGTGTGGAATTGCCGAAAATTATTTCTAACCCCCACAGCCACCCTGGGAGGCTCTCGTTCCCCTGCTCCCCCGTGGAGAGACAGAATTGAGAGGAGTGACGTGGGTGTCCTGTCGTGCCGACATGACGGCGCACAGCCAGGATTTGAACCTGCAACTTGACGGCGCTATGCCAGGGGCCTCTTCTCTCCTGCCCTGCTAGGCACCATGCGCCCGTCTTCTGGTCTCTGCAGTCCCCACCCTGCCCCTTAAAGCCAGCGTCTGATGCGGCAGGGGGATCCCGCCTCTGTGCCCTCTGCTCAGGCCCTAGCTTCTTTTTTTTTTTTTTCTTGAGACGGAGTCTCTCTCTGTCGCCCAGGCTGGAGTACAGTGGCGTGATATCCGCTCACTGCAAACTCCACCTCCTGGGTTCACACCATTCTCCTGCCTCAGCCTCCTGAGTAGCTGGGACTACAGACGCCCGCCACCACGCCCGGCTAATTTTTTGTGTTTTTTTAGTAGAGATGGAGTTTCACCGTGTTAGCCAGGATAGTCTCGATCTCCTGACCTCGTGATCCGCCCATCTCGGCCTCCCAAAGTGTTGGGACTACAGGCGTGAGCCACCGCACCTGGCCTCGGGCCCTGGCTTCTAGAACTCTTTCCAGCTCTACTCCGCTGAGCTCAGAGTGCAAAGCTTGGGGCTGGACAGTGAACACTTTGGAGTAGAAACAGACCACAGGCCACTGTGGTGCGGACCTGCCATGATGGTGAGCGCAGCAGAGGTGCAAGTCAGGGAAGGCTTCCCGGAGGAGGGGTCTTTCCAGCTGCAACCTGGACGGGGAGGAGGGGTATGGTGGAGGGGAAGGAGCATCTATGAGAGACAGGGGCTGCCCTGAGGTCAGAGAGAAGGTGGTGGCTCAAAGAGGAGGAAGGAGAAATGTTTCACAACTGCACATGGAGAGAGGCTGGAGGCTGCTCGCTGGCCTTGGGACCGTGAGTCTGTGTTTGGTTTTTCCATGGGGCTGCCAGGGCCTGTGACGAGGGTGGGGATAGGGAGAAGGGGGTTGGGTCAGGTTCCAGATGGCAGGGTGAGAATGTTTAGCATGAGCTCCCTCTAGCTGCTACATGGGAGAGAGCCACAGTTGGCAGGAAGGGAGGCCAGGAGGCCAGAAAGGAGGCCAAGAGGCAACCAGCCCTGGTGGAAGCTTCAGGTTTCTGGCTTTGACACCCCTGTAGACAAAAGTCAAGGGAGAGGTGGGGTAGGGAGTACCCTCCACTCCTAGCAACTTCCCCACACGCAGTCTGATCTCCACCTCTGTGGCCAGAAGACGCCTGTGAACACCCGAGCCAGATCCCATCCTTCCTTTGTTCAGGATTCCCAACACGTCTCTAGAAAGCCAAAGTCCTCCCTGAGGTCCACAAGGCCCTGCATGGCCTCTGTGACCCCAGCCGCCCTCACCTCCTTCCACTCTTCCCCTTGTTTACAGAGCCCCAGCCACATCTCAGCACATTCCTACCCCAGGACCTTTGCACACGCTGTTCCCTCTGCCCAGAATGCTCTTTTCACCTCCTCAAGACCTCTGCTGAAATGTCACTTTTTACGGGAGGCATTTCCTGGCCACTCTGTCTACAGTTGCACCTACACATATACCCACTCTCAGGCACACCTTCCTCCATTGCACTTGTGACCAGTTGGAAACTCGGTAAACAGCCACTGAATGGGTGACCTGCTTTTTGGGTCTATTTCATCTTCATTCATTTTTTTTTTTTTTTTTTGAGACAGTGTCTTGCTCTGTCGCC
>NC_045454.1:38873613-38917398 GCF_002776525.5 Piliocolobus tephrosceles
GCTCCTGGGTTCACGCCATTCTCCTGTCTCAGCCTCCCGAGTAGCTGGGACTACAGGCACCCGCCACCTCGCCCGGCTAATTTTTTTGTATTTTTAGTAGAGACGGGGTTTCACCGTATTAGCCAGGATGGTCTCGATCTGCTGACCTTGTGATCCGCCCGTCTCGGCCTCCCAAAGTGCTGGGATTACAGGCGTGAGCCACCACGCCTGGCCTCTTTCCTTTTTTTTTTTTTTTTTTTTTTTTTTTTTTAGAGACAGTCTCACTCTGTCGCCCAGGATGGAGTGCAGTGGCACAAACATGGCTCACTGCAGCCCCAACCTCCTGGGCTCAAGGAGGATCATATTTCAACATGAGATTTGGAGGGGACAAACATCCAAACTATGTCAAACTCCATGACATTCATACAATGACAAGATTGCCTAAGGAGACATTTCTCAACCTTCGAAAGGTTCTTCATTGAACAATTGTATTTCAGCTTCTTGCTCGTGCCATGTGCTGTGCTGAGTGTAGTACGCAAACCCCACCCTGCAGAGCCAGCATCTAATGGCAGAGAGTTCATAAGCAAATAAAATGCATGGCATGTTGGTGATGGGGATCATGGAGAAATCAAGCCAGGACAACGTGTAGGAGTGCGGGGGCCGGCAGTACTTTGCCGAGCTAGTGATGTGTGAGGAAAGACCAAAAGGAAGATGCAGGAGGAGCTGTGAGGGGATCTGGGGAAGAGAGAAACAGCCCGTGCAGAGGCCCTGAGGCAGAACAGTGCCTGGTGTTGCATATTGTACAGGGCCTGTTTGTTTTTTTGTTTTTGAGATGGGTTATTGTTCCGTTGCCCAGGCTAGAGTTCAGTGGCATAATCTCAGCTCACTGCAACCTCCACCTCCCGGGCTCAAGAGATTCTCCCCCCTAAGCCTCCCAAGGAGCTGGGACCACAGGCGTGCGCCACCACGCCCAGCTAACTTTTTGTATTTTTGGTAGAGACGGTTTCACAATGTTGCCCAGGCTGGTCTGGAACTTCTGAGCTCAAGCAATCAGCCCGCCTCAGCCTCCCAAAGTGCTGGGATTACAGGTGTGCGCCGCCACACCTGGCCCCGTGCAGAGCCTTTGTATGACGGACTTTGGCTTTTGGTTGAGTGAGGTGGGAGCCACGGAGGGTTCTGAGCAGAGGAGGGAAGCGGCCGACTTAGTGTCTCACAAGCGCCCCCTGGTGGCCACGGCGGAAACATACTGTAGACAGTTTCGTTTTGCAAAGATGGTTCTGGCCTGGGGGTAGAGATTGGATGGGACACGGGTGGCAGACAGATGGGGAGGTGAGGTGTAGACAGCGAGGCAGGGAAGTGGGGTCCAGCCGGGAGATGATGGAGCTGAACCAGAGAGAAGCTGAGGAGTGGCAAGAGGTGAGTGGACCCTGAAGGAGTAGCCAGCCACAGGACCTGATGGGCCTGGATGTGATGTGAGGGGAGAGGGATCCAGGATGACTCTCTGGTTCCTGAGCACCTGAAGGGACTGGGCTGCCATCCGCTGAGCTGGAGGATGGGGCGGGGGCTGAAGATGTTGCAAGAACCTTGCCCTGCCTGAGGACCATGTACCTGGGCCCTCTCTGGGCACGTGCTCTGTCTCTGCAAGGTAGGTCTGTTAGTCCCTAAGTAGCAATGGGGAAATAGGTTCAGAGAGGCCAAGTGCTTGCTCTGAAGCTACACAGCAGATTGAAATCCAGGAGCTTCCTTAGGGACCTTCCGGATGCCTGAGGGCTTCCTGGAGGAGGTGGGCTCATGGGCAGCTGGGTTTGGGGAGTGGGCAGGAGGCAAGAGATGCAGCCAGAGGGCTGTGTGTGGAGGGGCCGGCTGCTGCCAGGAAGGGAGGAGACCATGAGGGGGGCCCAGATCCCAGATCCCCACCTTGGTTCCCCACCCCCCCAACCCAAGGCACTCAGACTCCCACCCACTCTAGCGCGCAGAGGGTTGCCATGGCAACTGCAGGCTAGGGCAGGCTAGAGGCGCCCCCTCTCCTCCAGCAGCCGCTTCTCCTCCTGTCGCTCTCCCCATCCCCATCCCAGGGCACCCGAGGACAGAGTCTGGGCCTCAGTGGCCCACCCTGCCGCACCGACCCTTGACTTGAGACAGATGTAGGGCTTAGACGAGAACATACAGGCAGGTGTGCAGCCCCCTGTGTCCCATGGCGCAATAGGGTCACCTGTGGCTGGGTGCAATGGATTCCTGGGTGCATCTGTAGTCCCAGCACTTTGGGAGGCTGAAGCAGGAGGATCGCTTGAGCCTAGGGATTCAAGACTAGCCTGGGCAACATGGTGAAACCTCATCTCTACAAAAAATACAAAAATTAGCCGGGCATGGTTCTGTGTACCTGTAGTCCCAGCTACTTGGGAGGCTGAGCTGGGAGGAGCCCTTGAGCCTGGGAGGACGAGGCTGCAGTGAGCTGAGAGTGCACCACTGCACTCCAGCCTGGGCGACAGAGCAAGACCCTGTTGTCTCAAAAAAAAAAAAAAGGAAAGAAAAAAGAAAGACAAATAGGCTGACTGAAGACCACTCAGGTGCAAGGTGGGGACAGACACACGTGTGGGCTCACCTGGCCTCACAAGTGCAGAACCTCCAGGCATGACCAGCTCTGAGGATGCAGTCACTCAAATGCAGTGTGGGCCTGGGAGTGGGGGCTCTTCTGGCCCCCCAGGATCCCCCCACAGCTCACCAAGCCCACCCTGGGGAGCCAGCCCTCCCTGGGTTCAAGCCCCCTTACCAGCTGAGTGTTCCTGGGTATGTCTCTTCAATGACAGGACCTCACTTTCCTCCTCTGTAAAATGTGGGTACAAGCCTCTCCCCTTCCTAAATGGTTATTGGGATTACGTGAGCTACACATGGAAAGTGCTCGGGCTGGGACATGGAGGCGTCTGCCACTGTTCCTGGCATCTCAGGTGGTTCCTTGCTGGAGAGCCCAGCTAGATGCCCACCCTGTTGTTTGCTGTTTCCTGTAAATGGTTTCTCTAAAGTTCTGCAGCTCAGACCCCTGGCCCCATCTCTGCCTCCCTCGTCACTCCCTGTGTGTCCTGACTCTGTATATGAATTTCCTAGGCTCCCACAACAAATTACCACAGACAGGACAGCTTTAGCAACAGAGACTTAATGATTTATTTATTTATGTTTCAGAGATGGGGTCTTGCTCTATTGCCCAGGCTGAGGTGTGGTGGTGCAATCACAGGTCACTGCAGTCTCAACCTCCCGGGCTCAAGTGATCCTCCCACTTCAGCCTCCTGAGCAGCTGGGACTACAGGTGCATCCCATCACGCCCAGCTACTTTTTTATATTTGTTTATAGAGCTGGGGTCTCACTGTGTTGCCCAGGCTGGTCTCAAACTCTTGGGCTCAAGCAGTTCTCCCGCCTTGGCCTCCCAAAGTGCTGGGATTACAGGTGTGAGCCACTGCAGCCATCAACAGAATTGTGTCGCCTCCCAGCTCTGGAGGTTGGAAGTCCAAGATCAAGGTGTCGTCAGGCTTGGTTCCTTCTGGGAGCCTTCAGGAAGAATCCGTTGCAGGCCTGTCTCCTGACTTCTTTTGGTCATTAACTGGCAATCTTCCCTGGCTTCTAGAAGCATCATTCTGGTCTCTGCCTTCATGGTCACGTGGTCTTCTGTGCATGTCTGTGGCCAGGTTTCCCCTTTGTATAAGGGCGCCAGTTGTTGGATTAGGACCCACACTAATGACCTCATTTTAACTTGATGATCTCTATAAGGACTCCAGATATTCCCAACACATGTGAGTCATCAGGAGTTAGGACTTCAACATATCTTTTGTTTTTTTGGCACCCGAGGACTTCAACCTATCTTTTGTTTTTTTCACACCCTAGGACTCCAACCTATCTTTTGTTTTTTTGACACAGGGTCCCACTCTCTTGCCCAGGCTAGAATGCAATGGTGCAATCAGAGCTCACTGCAGCCTCAACCTCCTGGGCTCAAGCGACCCTCCCACCTCAGCCTTCCCAGTAGCTAGGACTTACAGGCACGTGCCACCGTGTTCGGCTAATTTTTGTGTTTTTTTGTAGAGATGGGGTCTCACTGTTGCTCAGGCTTGTCTCAAACTCCAAGGCTCAAGTGATCCTCCCACCTCGGCCTCCCAAAGTACTAGGGTTGTGGGTGTGAACCACTGGGTACTGTGCCTAGCCTGGCATTCTTTTTTTTTGGCAGAGGGGTTGCGGGGGGGCGGCCGTAATTCAATCCGTAACACCTCCCCCTCCAGAGGCCTCAGGGATGGTCAGGCCTGGGTCTTCCAGGGGACACCCACCATCTGCCAAGCTGAGGCTGGTCCCTTGGGGTGCCTGGAGCTTCCTAGGGGAGCCACTCTGGGGACAGGTGGTCATGTTCCTGGGGAACTCTGTACCCCTAAAGCAATGGCCCCCTGCCTGTGGGGTCAGGTGTGGCCCCCCAGGTCACAGGGCAGACACCCCATCTCCAGCTATCCTCACTGCCGTCCTTAGTCACTCTCCTGTCTTCAGTAAGTTTTTTTTTTTTTTGAGACGGAGTCTTGCTCTGTCGCCCAGGCTGGAGTGCAGTGGTGCAATCTCAGCTCACTCCGCCTCCTGGGTTCACGTGCCATTCTCCTGCCTCAGCCTCCTGAGTAGCTGGGACTGCAGGTCCCCGCCACCACGCCCGGCTAATTTTTGTGTTTTTAGTAGAGACGGGATTTCACCTTGTTAGCCAGGATGGTCTCCATCTCCTGACCTCGTGATCCGTCCACCTCGGCCTCCGAAAGTGCTGGGATTATAGGCATGAGCCACTGCTCCTGGCCTTCAGTAAGTTTTTGCCTGGTGACCCACTGTGTGTTCAGGGGGCCAGGAGACAGGAGTCAGGGAGACCAAGTTCCAGCCTCAGAAGTTTCCATTCTCCTGGGAGTAGAAAGGAAATCTAGAAGGCTGGGCATGGTGACTCACACCTGTAATCCCAGCACTTTGGGAGACCGAGGTGGGTGGATCACCTGAGGTTGGGAGTTGGAGAGCAGCCTGGCCAACATGGCGAACCCGTCTCTACTAAAACTACAAAAATTAGCCGGGTGTGGTGGCATGTCACTGTAATCTCAGCTACTCAGGAGGCTGAGGCAGGAGAATCACTTGAACCCGGGAGGTGGAGGTTGCAGTGAGCTGAGATCGCTCCACTGCACTCCAGCCTGGGCGACAGAGCAAGACTCCATCTCAAAGCAACAACAGCAAAAGGCCAGGCACAGTGGCTCACGTCTGTAATCCTAGCACTTTGGGAGACCAAAGCAGGCGGATCACCTGAGGTTGGGAGTTCAAGACCAGCCTGACCAACATGGCAAAACCTCCTCTCTACTAAAAATACAAAAATTAGCCAGGATTGATGGTGTGTGACTGTAATCCTAGCTACTCAGGAGGCTGAGGCAGGAGAATTGCTTGAACTCGGGAGGTAGAGGTTGCAGTGAGCCAAGATCGCGCCACTGCACTCCAGCCTGGGCGACAGTGAGACTCCATCTCAAAAAATAAATAAAATAAAATAAAGGAACTCTAGGAGTGGTCAAGTAAAAGTATGGAGCAGGGATGGGATGGATGAGGTTATGGACTAAACTGTATGTTCTCACCTTCCTCCGAAATGCAGAGGTTGAAGCCCTCACTCCCAGCGTGAGTGTATTTGGAGGTAGGCCCTTGAGGGAGGTCATTAAGGTTAAATGAGATCTTAAGGGTGGGGCCCCCTACTCTGAAAGGACTGGTATCCCAATAAGAAGAGAGAGGCTGGGGCTTGTGGCTCATGCCTATAATCCCAGCACTTTGGGAGGCCAAGGCAGGAGGATCGCTTGAGGCCAGAAGCTCAAGACCAGCCTGGGCAACATAGCGAGACCCCATTGCTACAAAAAGAATCAAAAGAGTAGCTGGGCACAGGGGCATGCACCTGTAGTCCCAGCTACTCAGAAGGCTGAGGCAGGAGGATCACATGAGCCTGGGAGGTTGAGACTGCAGTGAGCCGGGATTGTGCCACTGCACTCCAGCCTGAGCAAGACAGCCAGAACTTGTCTCAGAAAAAAAAAGAGAGAGAGAGAGACAGCAGGGATCTGTCTCCCTCTGTGCATGTCCAGAGAAGAGGCCCTGTGAGGATACAGTGAGAAGGCGGAAGAGAATTTCCACAGAAACTGAATTTGTTGGCACCTTGATCTTGGAATTCTGGCCTCCAGAATGAGGAGGAAGTAAATTTCTGCTGTGTAAGCTGCTGCACAGTCTGTGGTACTTTGTTATGGCAGCCCAAGCTAATAGAGAAGGTGACAATGGGGACAAGGGATGCTTCACCCTGTCAGTGTGCCAGGAGCATCCCAAGTGTCTCGTGTGTGAATTTGTCCTGTTGCACAGCTGTCCTCTGAGGTATCCCCGTTTTACCAAGAAGAAAACAGAGACACGAGGTCGCGGCATGGCGAGGGATGCACAGGCAGGCGGCGACCCCAGGGCGCTGTGTGATACAGGGTGGCGGAGGCCCGTGTCTGCGTCTCTGGGGAGGACACCTCTGACCTCTGAGTCTGAGGGACACAGATGGGGACAGAGGCTGAGGCTGAGGCTGCAGGGTGGGAACCCGCATGGCTGGAGGGAGATAAGGTAGGAGCCAGAGGCGTTGGAGGGGTTAAAGCAGAAGACCCACCAGTCAACATTGTCTTTAGTTTTTTTTTTTTTTTAAGATGGAGTCTCACTGTGTCGCCCAGGCTGGAGTTGGTGGCGCAATCTTGGCTCACTGCAACCTCCGTCTCCCAGGTTCAAGTAATTCTCCTACCTCAGCCTCCGGAGTGGCTGAGAATACAGGTCCCTGCCACCAAACCCGGCTAATTTTTGTATTTTTAATAGAGATGGGGTTTCACCACGTTGGCAAGGCTGGTCTTGAACTCCTGACCTCAGGGGATCTGCCCTCCTCAGCCTCCCAAAGTGCTGGGATCACAGGCGTGAGCCACCGCGGCCGGCCACGATTGTCTTTTAAAACACCCCTCTGGAATGGATGAACCTGGAGGACATTATGCTAAGTGAAATAAGCCAGACACAGAAAGACAAATAACGTGTGACCTCACTTATCTGTGGAATCTAAAAAAGAATTGAACTCATAGAAGCAGAGTAGAGCAGTGGTTATGGGGATGAGGCCACAGGGGAAGGTGGGGGATGTAGGTCAAAGAATACAAGCTTTCAGCTTTCAGATAAACACGTTTTAACCGGGCAGGATGGCTTGTGCCTGTAATCCCAGCACTTTGGGAGGCTAAGGTGGGAGCATCGCTTGACACCAGGAGTGCAAGGCCAGCCTGAACAACATAGCAAGACCTGTCTCCACAAAAAAATTTAAAATTAGCCAAGCATGGTGGCACACACCTGTAATCCCAGCTACACGGAAGGCTGAGGTGGGAGGATCGCTTGAGCCCAGGAGTTCGAGGTTGCAGTGAGCTGTGATGGTGCCACTGCGCTCCAGCCTCGGCAGCACAGCAAGATCCCATCTCTAAAAAAAAAGTTCCAGAGACCTAAGGTACAGCATGGTGACTATAATTAATAGCAGGGCCGGGCGCGGTGGCTCACGCCTGTAATCCCAGCACTTTGGGAGGCCGAGGCGGGCGGATCACGAGGTCAGGAGATCGAGACCATCCTGGCTAACACAGTGAAACCCCGTCTCTACTAAAAATACAAAAAAAAAATTAGCCGGGCATGTTGGCGGGCGCCTGTAGTCCCAGCTGCTCAGGAGGCTGAGGCAGGAGGATGGCATGAACCCGGGAGGCAGAGCTTGCAGTGAGCTGAGATGCGCCACTGCACTCCAGCCTGGGCAACAGAGCGAGACTCTGTCTCAAAAAAAAAAAAAAAATTAGCAGGCCGGGTGTGGTAGCTCACACCTATAATTGCAGCACTTTGGGAGGCTGAGGCAGGCAGATTGCTTGAGCTCAAGAGTTTGAGACCAGCCTGGGCAACATGAGACCCCATCTCTACTAAAAATACAAAAATTAACCAGGCACGGTGGTGCCCACCTATAGCCCCAGCCACTTGGGAGGCTGAGGCACAGGAATTGCTTGAACCTGGGAGGGAGAAGTTGCAGTGAGCCAAGATTGCGCCACTGCACTCCAGCCTGGGTGACAGAGTGAGACTCCATCTAAAAATAATAATTATTATTAAATTATTGTTATTAATATTAATAAAAATTATTGTTATTATAGCATATTGTTTTCTTGAAACTTGCTGAGGAATTAGACTCAAGTGTTCTCACCACACATACCAGAAAGGTATCTAGGTGAGGTGTTGGCTATGTTGTTAGCTAGCTTGGTTGTAATTTCATAACACATATGGATATCAAAATATCATATAACCTGAAATATATGTAATTTCTATTTGTCAATGATGCCTCACAGTAAAGCTAGGGCGAAAAAAAGGACCCTTCTGTGCAACCGCCCACACGTCCATTACCGACGAATGGATAAAGAAAACGTGGTCCACCCACGCAGTGGAATATTACGCAGCCATAAAACAGAATGAAGCTTGAATCCAGGCTGTGACGTGGGTGAGCCTTGGAAACTTGGTGCTGAGTGAGAGAAGCTGGACACAAAATAAGGCCGGGAACAGTGGCTCACACCCGTAATCTCAGCACTTTACGAGGCCAAGATGGGCAGATCACTTGAGTCCAGGAGTTTGAGGCCAGCCTGGGCAACATGACAAAATCCTGCCTCTACAAAACAATACAAAAATTAGCCAGGAGTTAATTTAGTGGGGTCATGTGACCATAGTCCCAGCTACTCAGGAGGCTGAGACAGGAGAATCACTTGACCCTGGGAGGTAGAGGTTACAGTGAGCCAAGATTGTGCCACTGCACTCCAGCCTGGGCAACAGAGTGAGACCCCCATTTAACTTAGGGGGAGAAAAAAAAAAAAAAGGCCACATAGTGTGTGATTCCATTTGTATGAAATGTCTAGAATAGGTAAATCCATGGAGACAGAAAGTAGAGTATAAGGTACCAGGGCTGGGTGACGAGGGGAGAGGGTGTTACTGTTTAGTGCGTAAGGAGTTTCTATTTGGGGTGATAAAAAAGTTTTGGAGGCCAGGCACGATGGCTCATGCCTGTAATCCCAACATGTTGGGAGGCCGAGGCGGGTAGATCACTTGAGGTCAGGAGTTCCAGACTAGCCTGGCCAACATGGTGAAACCCTGTGTCTACTTGTGGTGGTGGGCGCCTATAATCCCAGCTATTCGGGAGGCTGAGACAGGAGAATTGCTTGAACCTGGGAGGCGGAGGTTGCAGTGAGCTGGGATTGCACCATTGCACTCCAGCTGGGTGATAAGAGTGAAACTCTGTTTAAAAAAAAAAAAAAGTGTTGGAAATAGATAGTGGTGATGGTTGTTGAACAGCATTTGAGAATTCAGTTACTGCCCCGAATTGTACACTAAGAAATGGTTTAAGTGCCAGCCTGGGCAACATAGCAAGACCGGCTGGGCATCGTGGCACGTGCCTGTAATCCTAGCTACTCGGGAGGCTGAGGTGGGAGGGATACTTGAGCCTGGTAGTTCAAAGCTGCAGTGTGCTGACATCGTGCCACTGCACTTCAGCCTGGGCAACAGAGAGAGACCCTGTCTCAAAAACATAAATAAATAGTTCATGTGTTTAAAATTATACCACAATTAAAAAAAAAAAAAACTGGCCTCTAAGCTAGGTATGGTGGCTAACACCTATAACCCCAGCACTTTGGGAGACTAAGGCAGGTGGATTACCTGAGGTCAGGCGTTCAAGACCAGCTTGGCCAACATGGTGAAACCCCATCTTGACTGGGTGTGGTGGCTCAAGCCTGTAATCCCAGCACTTTGGGAGGCCGAGATGGGTGGATCACGAGGTCAGGAGATCGAGACCATCCTGGCTAATACAGTGAAACCCTGTCTCTACTAAAAAAAAAAAAGTACAAAAAATTAGCCGGGTGGTGGTGGGCTCCTGTAGTCCCAGCTACTCAGGAGGCTGAGGCAGGAGAATAGCGTGAACCCGGGAGGTGGAGCTTGCAGTGAGCTGAGATCACACCACTGCACTCCAGCCTGGGCAACAGAGCGAGACTCCGTCTCAAAAAAAAAAAAAAAAAATCTTTACTAAAACAAAAAAAAAAAATTATAACAATTAGCTGGGTGTGATGGTGGGTGCCTGTAATCCCAGCTACTCAGGAGGCTGAGGCAGGAGAATCGCTTGAACCCAGGAGGTGGAAATTGCAGTGAGACGAGATTGTGCCACTGCACTCCAGCCCGGGCAACAGAGTGAGACTCCGTCTCAAAAAAATGGCGTGGGGGGGTTGCCTCTGGCTGCCAGGAGAGCCTGGACGTAGGAGGCAAAGGGGCCAGAGGGCACTTGGGGAGTGGCCAGGGCCCAGGACTAGAGGGGCAGGTGCTGAAGACAGATGTGTGGACCAGCACTGGGGTGTTCTGGAAGTATACACAGCTCCAAGACTTACTCTGGAACTGGATTTAGGGGTGAGAGAAAGAGGAGGCCAGGGTTTCAGCTCCTGGGGTTCTGGCTGGAGGGCCTGGGAGGATGGTGGCACCATGCACTGACGTAGGGGCTTGTTTTGGTCTCGTTGGGCTGAAGATGCCTTAGAGTTCCCGGCAGAAGTATAGATGGCTCGGGGGGGCTCCACTCTGGAGTCTCAGCATTCTAGGGTGCAGCCTGGGAGGAAGAGAGGGACTGCCTCTTCCGTGGGTGTCTTTGTGCCCTGACTGGCACCAGGCTGTGCACGGCACCCTCTGATGGGGCCTATGTGGGCCCAGCGTGTACATGCACTGCTCTCCTTACCAGCACCCTGCAGAATGGCAGCGCAGAGGGAACCAGGGCCAGGGAGGTGACCAGCTCAAGGTCACACCAGGCATGTACAAGGCAAAATTGGTATCTAGACCCATGTGGATTGGCTGCCCACACAACTTGGCATCGGGTGGATTCCCCGCCATTTTTTGTTTTGTTTTGTTTTATTGAGAGGGTCTTGCTCTGTTGCCCAGACTGGAGTGCAGTGGCAGGATCATAGCTTAATGCAGCCTTGCAAACTCCTGGGCTCAAGTGATCCTCTTGCCTCAGCCTCCCCAGTAGCTAGGTGCCACCACGTCAAATTAAAAAAAAAAAAATTTGGCCGTGCGCTGTGGCTCATGCCTGTAATCCCAGCACTTTGGGAGGCTGAGGCAGGCTGATCACGAGGTCAAGAGATCGAGACTATCCTGGCTAACATGGTGAAACCCCGTCTCTACTAAAAATACAAAAAAATAGCTGGGCATGGTGGCGCATGCCTGTAGTCCCAGCTACTCGAGAGGCTGAGGCAGGAGGATCGCTTGAACCCAGGAGGCGGAAGTTGCAATGAGCCGAGATCGCACCACTGCTCTCTAGTCTGGTAACAGAGCAAGACTCCGTCTCAAAAAAAAGAGAAAATTCTAGAGACATGTTGCCCAGGCTGGAGTGCAGTGGCACGATCATAGCTCACTGCAGCCTTGAACTCAAGTGATCCACCCACCTTAGCCTCCCAAAGCACTGGGATCACAGGCATGAGTCACCACACCAAGCCAGCCATTTTTACTTCCCCTCAGCAGTTCCTCTTGCTAGGATACCTGTTGCAGTGTGAAAGAAAGCACTTGGAGACCCAGAGAGGGACGTACTCCTCAGCTTGGGGCTCCCCTGAACCTTTCTGTGGTTCTGGGAAGTTGGGGGGGAAATGAGGAAGTTGAAATGAGAAAGCCACTCCCCATCCCCAAGGTAACATGCTGGAAAATGATCTGAAAGTGACACCGGCCATGTCTAGTCAGGGATGTGGGGGGAGATGCGGATAGGGGCTGGTGGCGGCTGGGGGGGTAACACGCTGTAAAACGATCTGAAAGTGACACCAGCCGTGTCTAGTCAGTGGATGGGGGCTGGTGGCGGCTCGGGGGGTAGCATGCTGTAAAATGATCTGAAAGTGACACCAGCCGTGTCTTGTCAGGGATGTGGGGGGAGATGCAGATAGGGGCTGGAGGTGACTGGGGGGGATTTACTGAAGAAGCTGGGGCAGTGGAGAGGGAGCTGGCATCAGGAGTGGGCATGAGAGGGGAAGCGGGCAGAGAGCTGCAAGGCTGGAGAGGGGATGTTCAGGGCTGTCTAGCAGATATTATCTTCCCATTTCCCATGTGAGGAGACTGAGGTCTGGAGGCAGGTGTCCTGCCCTATGGGGATCTTTATTTATTGAGGGTCTGTGCCATTTATTTTATTTTATTTATTTATTTATTATTATTTTTTGAGACGGAGTCTCGCTCTGTCACTCAGGCTGGAGTGCAGTGGCGCGATCTCGGCTCACTGCAAGCTCCACCTCCTGGGTTCACACCATTCTCCTGCCTCAGCCTCCCGAGTAGCTGGGACTACAGGCGCCCGCCGCCACGCCCGGCTAATTTTTTTGTGTTTTTAGTAGAGATGGAGTTTTACCGTGTTAGCCAGGATGGTCTCGATCTCCTGACCTCGTGATCCGCCCGCCTCGGCCTCCCAAAGTGCTGGGATTATAGGCGTGAGCCACCGCGCCTGGCTTATTTATTTATTTTTGAGACAGTCTGGCTCCATCGCCCAGGCTGGAGTGCAATGTCGTGATCTTGGCTCACTGCAACCTCTACCTCTTGGGTTCAACCAATTCTCGTGTCTCAGCCTCCCGAGTAGGTGGGATTACAGGCACCCGCCACCACGCCCAGCTAATTTTTTGGTATTTTTAGTAGAGACAGGGTTTCACCATGTTGGCCAGGCTGGTCTTGAACTCCCGACCTCTGTTGATCCGCCTGCTTCGGCTTCCCAAAGTGCTGGGATTATAGGCGTGAGCCGCCGCGCCCGGCCGTACGCTTATTTATAAGGGCCTCTCTCAAGAAGCTTGTGTTGATATAAAAAGGTAATTTCAGGTGCTCACTTGAGAGCTGTGAATTAAAAACATGGAAAAGGATGGCGGGTGAGGGCAGCGGGCGAGGGCTGTTTTGTTTGCAGGGGGCCAGGGTAGGTCACTCTGCTGGGGTGACCTTGCTGCTGAGCCCTGAACAAAGAGCAGCTGCAGCCACCGTGCAGGGATCCTGCTTGGGGGCTGGAACTGGAATGTTTCAGGAACAGGAGGGAGGACAGAATGGGGCTTGGAGAGCTTGGTGGTACCAGTTCACCCACAGCCTCTGGGCTCTGGTGAGGAACTGAGACACCAGCAGAGACTGGTTAATGTTCGGATCAGTGTCATTACATGGTCCCTTAGCTCTGAGTGGAGGGCGGATTGGGAGGCGGGCAAGGAGGCCGGGACAATGTACAGGTGACATAGGATGGTGGCATGGACCTGGGTGCTGTGCTTGGAGCCAGAAGCGGGCAGGTCGGTGAGATACTTTGGAGGCAGAGCCCACAGGACTTGCGGATGGCTTCTGTGAGGGGGATGACAGGGAAGGTGAGGAATCAAGGCAGAGTCCTAGCTTTAGGATCTGAGATTCATTCAACAAATAATTCATTGCCGCGTGCCAGGCCTATTCTCAAAGTTGAGGATATGAAGTCAGCTGTGGGGGTGGCCTCACACAGTAATCCCAGCACTTTGGGATGTTGAGGCAGGAGGATCTCTTGAGTCCAGAAGTTCATGTTCAGCCTGGGCAACATAGCAAGACCTCATCTTTACAAAATAAAATAAATTAGCCAGACGTGATGGTGTATACCTGTGGTCTCAGCTACTAGGGAGGCCGAGGCAGGAGGATCGCTTGAGCCTGGGTGGTGGAGGCTGCAGTGAACCATGATTTCACCACTACACTCCAGCGTGAGTGACAGAGCAAGATCCTATCTCTTAAAAAAAAAAAAGTAAATAAAAGTTGGGGATACGGCTACCATGAGCAAAACAGTTCAGTGATCCCTGCCCCATGAAAAGGACATTCTATACACCAGGTGAATAGTTCTATCTGAGCAGAGGCCTGAAGGAGCCGGCCATGTGGACAGTGGGTTGGCAGAAGCGACAGGTGCAAAGGCCCTGGGGCAGGGCCTGCTGTGGTGCAGGAATGGCAGGAGTGACTGGGGCAGAAATGGGGTCAGGGAGCTAACTGGGCCAATTGCAAGGGTTTCGGTTTTCAGCAGGGAAGTAGTAGTGGGGGCTTGGAGGAGAGATTCCAGGCTGGACATAAGAGATTTGAAAGTGCTGCCTCAATGATAGTACTGAAAGCCCAGGACAGCCTGAGATGGGACAGGCTGCGATGATAGCTGGATGTGACAGAGCAGGGGTTCCTACGCTGGAGGGCCCACCTCAGAGAATGTGTGTTTCTGGCCAGCACAGTGGCTCACGCCTGTAATCCCAGCACTTTGGAAGACTGAGGCGGGAGGATCTTTCTTTTTATTTTTTATTTTTTATTTTTTTGAGACTGCACCCGGCCAACAGGAGGATCATTTGAGGCCAGGAGTTCGAGACCAGCTTGGGCAACATAGCAAGATCCTGTCTCTATAAAAAATTTAAAAATTAGCTGGGCGTGTTGGCGAGAGCCTGTGGTCCCAGCTACTGGAAAGGCTGAAGTGGGAGTATCACTTAAACCCAGGATCTGGAGGTTGCAATGAGCCGTCATTGTGCCACTGTATTCTAGCCTGGGCAACAGAGCAGGACCCTGTCTCTTAATAAAAGAAAGAGAGGCCGGGCACGGTGGCTCACGCCTGTCATCAGCACTTTGGGAGGCCGAGACAGACGGATCACGAGGTCAGGAGATCGAGACCACAGTGAAACCCCGTCTGTACTAAAAATACCAAAAAAATTATCTGGCCACCGTAGCGGGCGCCTATAGTCCCAGCTACTCGGGAGGCTGAGGCAGGAGAATGGCGTGAACCCGGGAGGCGGAGCTTGCAGTGAGCCGAGATCGCGCCACTGCACTCCAGCCTGGGCGACAGAGTGAGACTCCGTCTCGAAAAAAAAAAAAAAAAAAAAAAAAAAAGAAGGAATGTGCGTTTCTACCAAGTTCCTGGCAAGGCTGATTCCAGTATGCTGGGGCCACACCTGGAGAACCAGGGTATAGATAAAGAGCTGAGGACAGATATTTGAGCATGCAACCTTGAGAGGATCTGGGGAGACTGAGGCAGGGAGAGAGGTGAGAAGGAACAGCCTTAAGGCAGGAAGAAACTGGTTAGAACCGAGCCCTGGACTGGGCACAGTGGTTCACTCCTGTAATCCCAAAGTTTTGGGGGACCCAGGCAGGAAGATCCTTTAAGTCCAGGAGTTTGAGATCAGTCTGGGCAACACAGCAAGACCTCTTTTCTTCAACAAATATAAAAATTAGCTGGTGATAGTGGTGCAAGCCTGCGATCTCAGCTACTCGGGAGGCTGAGATGGGAAGATCACTTGAGTCTGGGAGGTCGAGGCCGCAGTGAGCTGTGATTGTATCATTGCACTCCAGCCTGGGCAACAGAGTGAGACCCGGTTTCTAAAATAAAAAAAAGGAAAAGAACTGAGCCGCTATGCCTGGTGACAGAGCAGGTGGGGAGGATGGCAAGGGACGGCACACAATTCTCACCCCTCCCACATCCCCCCTGCGCCACCCCCACAGGGGGAGGCAGTGCCCCCCTCCCACCCCGTCTGCCTGCCTCCAGCTTACCCTGAAGGTCTCCCAGAGAGGAAAGAGGGGACTCAGGCGTCCCTGGTTCCCGATCTGTGGCGCCAGCTAGATTCTAATTAGCCACCAGAGCTTGAGAGACAGGAAGCAGGGGGCTGGGGGCGGGGGCTGGGATTCCTGCCCAAGACAGGGAGGCTGCAAGTTGGGCTGCACGCCTGGGTCCCTCACTCGGGAGGACGCTCATCACCTCCTTTCTCACAGTGAGGATGCGGGTCGGGGAGGTGAGTGGGCAGGGTCAGGACAGGGGCATGGGGAAGAGGCTTCCGGAGGAGCTGTCCCAGGAGGTTCCGGCAGGGAAGAGTTGGCAGTCTGTTTGCCCAGAGGTGCCCAGATGGGTGGGTCTGCCTGCTGCGTGTAGGGGTGGGGGCTGTGGTGTGAGCTGCAGGCCCTGGAGGGGGCCCTACAGATAGGGCTGGCCGGAGGGATGTGCTGGACCTCAGCCTCTCAGAGCCACTCAGCCACCAGCAGGAGGAGAGGGGAGCAGCCCGGAGGCCTATCCCCACCTCACTTTCCCTGTCCTCCCCCAGGCTGGTGGTCCAGGCCGTGGTGCCCGCCAGGTGATGCGGGGCGAAGCCCCCCGCACAGGCCACTGAGAGTCCCGGACACGTACCCGGCTGCCACCATGGCCCGCCTGGCCGCAGTGCTCTGGAATCTGTGTGTCACCGCCGTCCTGGTCACCTCGGCCACCCAAGGTAGGTGCTGCTGGCGCCGGGGAGGGGCCTCGGCTCCCAAACCCTGCTGGGAAGGCAGATAAAATGTTGAAAACCCTCCTGATCACTCAGTAAAGAATCACAGCCCCCCGCCCTGCCCAGACCTCAGCTGCAGCAGGCCAGTGGAAGACTCAGTGGTAACACACACCCCAGCGCCACCAAGAGGCCCCTGGAGCATCCCCTGACCTCCAACAAGTCAGCTGGGCCAGGTTGGTAGGGGCCATCCCGCTGTGGCCCCTGGGACGAGGACAGGCCTTGTTGGTGAGCCGATGCTCCTCTCTCCCTCTCTCTCTCTCTCTCTCTCTCTCTCTGTCTCTGTGATTACATCTTCAAGGCTCTCACTGGGAAGAAGGCTTAATTAAAGCATGCCCGCTGACGTTTATTTAAAAACAACTAATTACCCGCTCAGCCCTATGCCGGCCCTGGGATCCTGCACACGCCACAATTAGTGCCCCAAGCCTGCCCGCCCACCCTCACCGATTACTCAATTACTGGCCCCGTGGCAGGCCCAGGCCAGGAGCAAGGGCAGGATCAGGTGAGAGGCCAAGAGAAGAGGCCAGTGGGCCTGGCCCCTCACCCTGGGATGTGCCCCCTGCCTGCCCTGACATCCCTGTGTGAAGGGCATTGGCGGGTGACTCTGCTCCCTCCGGCCCTGCCCTCTGGAAAGCTCCAAAGGTTGAAGGGACACAGTTCAGCTGGGCCCCAGGGCCTTGGCACTGCCCCGCTGGCCAGCAGCCTCGCTCCCCTGCTGCTACATTCTCTGCCCATCCGGGTCCTGCCCTATAGCCCCAGCTGGGCCGGGAGGGGCCGCCTCCACCCCCAGACCCATCTGAGCCAGGCTTCCACCCCCGGCCCTCCCTCCCAAGCCCGGGAAGGCTAAAATTAGATGAGGAGGCAGATGGTGCTGGAGGAACACATGTGAAATGTTCCCCCTTCTGGGACTCAACTCACCCCAAAAAACCCCAGGGGCCTCCCTGCCATACCCCTGGGGTACCTACCCAGATCTCTGGAAAGGCTCGACTCCGTGACTGTCCCACACGAGTGCCCTCCCGAAACCTCCTACAGCAGGGGCCACTTCCTTCACCTACAAGAGACGGTCCCCACACTGGGGCGTCTGGGCCCCTGGCTGAATCCCTGCTCCCCTCCAGCACCCCGCAGGGCCTGGCTGGGACCAGCGTCACAGAAGGTGCTGCCCCGGCCAGCATGGACCCTGCCAGGCACCCTCTGTTGTGCACACAAACCGCCTTAATAATACTCATAATAACAATAATTAGCATTCATATCATCTTACTGCGCTCTGCGCACATTAACACCCTGGAGCCATCACAACAGCCCTGTGAGATGGGAATTGTCCTCTCTGTCCCTCAGGGGAGGGACAGAGACACAGAGGCGGTCAGTGACTTGGATGAGGCTGCAGCCAGGGAGTGGCCAGGCTGGAATTCCAATCCCAGCCGGCTGTCTGGCTCCTACATTCTGGTTCTCCGTCCCCGTGTGGTACAAAATAATGGCCGACATGGGGCAGTGCAGTCCCCCCCGGGAGCTCAGCCTGCTCAGGACACATCCCTTCCTTGTCACAGTGAAACCCCGGGAGGTTTCCCAGATGACACTGATCAGGCACCCTCCATGGGCAGGGTGCCGTGCTCCTTGCTTCCTTCAAGAGCATTTTCTAAGGCACAGAATCCCTGCAGGATGACCCGGGGCTGTAGGTGCTCATTTTACAGATTGGGAAACTGAGGTTGGGGAGAGAACAACAGTGGGTATTCAAACTTTTTTTATATTTTTATTTTGAGACGGAGTTTTGCTCTTGTCACCCAAATTGGAGTACAGTGGCATGATCTTGGCTCGCTGCAACCTCTGCCTCCTGGGTTCAAGCGATTCTCCTGCCTCAGCCTCCTGAGCAGCTGGGATTACAGGTGCCCGCCACCACGCCCAGCTAATTTTTTGTATTTTTAGTAGAGATGGAGTGTCCCCATGTTGGCCAGGCTGATCTTGAACTCCTGACCTCAGGTGATCCACCTACCTCGGCCTCCCAAAATGCTGCGATTACAGGCATGAGCCACTGCGCCCGGCCACTGTTCAAACTTGATCATGCATCACCATCACCTGGTTGGCACATAGCCCTGCAGGTTTCTGGCCTCACCCCTGCGATTTTGATCCAGCAGGCCCAGCATAGGGCCCGAATCTGCATTCTGAACCAGCCCTCACATCTGCCCTGTCAACCGCAAAACCAGTCTCTGTGGTTTCTTCTAGAAACATGAGTTCATTCCTGTGCTTTCTCTGCTCCTCGCATGGGGTGGGGTGAAATTAGGGAAGTCCCCAAGACAAGCTTCACTTCTGACACCAACAATACATTTGGGGGTCCCCCAGAGAGCACTCAGGTATGATCATTCACTAGAAGGACTTGGAACTGACTAGAAGGTGTTATGTTCTCAGTTTATTACATCAAAAGGATACAGATTAAAATCAGGGCCAGGTGCACTGGCTCACTCCTGTAATCCCAATGCTTTGGGAAGCCAGGGCGGGAGGATTGCTTGAGCTCAAGAGTTCGAGACCAGCCTGGGCAACATGGCAACTACCCCATCTCTACAAAAAATATAAAAAATTAGCCAGGCATGGTGGTATGTGCCTATAGTCCCAGCTACTCGGGAGGCTGAGGCAGGAGGATCCCTTGAGCCCAGGAGTTTGAGGCTGCAGTGAGCTATGATCGCGCCACTGTGCTCCAACCTGGGTGACAGAGTGAGACCCTGTCTGAAAAAACAAACAGGCCCGGCGTGGTGGCTCACGCTTGTAATCCCAGCACTTTGGGAGGCTCAGGCGGGCAGATCACCTGAGTTTGAGACCAGCCTGGCCAACATGGCGAAACCCCGTCTCTACTAAAAATACAAAAATGAGTGGAGTGTGGTGGCAGGCGCCAGTAATCCCAGCTACTCGGGAGGCTGAGGCAGGAGAATCACTTGAACCTGGGAGGCAGAGGTTGCAGTCAGCTGAGATTGCACCATTGCACTCCAGCCTGTGTGACAGAGCGAGACTCTGTCTCAAAACAAATAAAAATCAGACAAGGGAAGAGGTGCATAGGGTAGAGTCCAAGAAAGTTCCATTCATGGAGTTTCCAATTACCCCCTCCGGTAGAGTCCTGGACAGCATTAACTCTCCTGGCAACAATGTGTGACAACACACATGGTGTACTGCCAATCACAGAGGCTCCCCCAAGCCTTGTTGTCCAGGGTCTGTATTGGAGTTCAGTTCTGTAGCCCTGACTGACCACCTGCAGGGCTGAGCTGAATCTCTAGCACGTCTA
Organism: Piliocolobus tephrosceles; assembly: GCF_002776525.5. Lineage (NCBI taxonomy): Eukaryota > Metazoa > Chordata > Mammalia > Primates > Cercopithecidae > Piliocolobus > Piliocolobus tephrosceles. The sequence continues at coordinate 38,893,195 of NC_045454.1, forward strand.
GAGGTCAGCTGAGACCACGTGACCCAGAGCTCCTGCCCTAAGTCCTGTTAGCGTATTCATTAACTAGGGCCGTCCTCACAAAGTACCAGAGACCATTTGTCTTTGTTTGTTTGTCGCGCAGACTGGAGTACAATGGCATGATCTTTGCATGCCATCACTGTAACCTCCACCTCCTGGGTTCAAGCAATTCTCCTGCCTCAGCCTCCTGAGTAGCTGGGATTACAGGCGCCCGCCATCACACCCGGCTAATTTTTGTAGTTTTTTAGTAGAGACGGGGTTTCACCATGTTGGCCAGGCTGGTCTCGAACTCCTGACCTCAGGTGATCCGCCCGCCTCAGCCTCCCAAAGTGCTGGGATTACAGGTGTCAGCCATTGTGCCTGGCCTCTCCTTGACTTGTAGCTAGATGGCCGCCTGCTCCTGTGTCTTCACACTGTCTTACCCCTTTACACGCCTGTGCCCACATTTCCCCTTTTAGCCAGGTGCGAGGGCTCAGTCCCATAATCCTAGCACTCTGGGAGGCCAAGGCAGGAGGAGTGCTTGAGACCAGACTAGCCTCGGCAACATAGAAAAGGGACCCATGTCTATGAAACAATTTTAAAAATTAGCTGGGCATCGTGGCGTGAATCTGTAGTCCCAGCTACTTGGGAGGTTGAGGCAGGATCACCTGAGCCCAGGAAGTTGAGACTTCAGTAAGCCGTGATCGCACCACTGCACTCCAACCTGGGTCAGAGGAAGATCCTGCCTTAAAAATAACCTCCCACCCCCTCTTTTTTGTTTGTTTGTTTGTTTGTTTTTTTGAGGCAGAGTCTCGCTCTGTTGCCCGGGCTGGAGTGCAGTGGCTGGATCTCAGCTCACTGCAAGCTCCACCTCCTGGGTTTACGCCATTCTCCTGCCTCAGCCTCCCGAGTAGCTGGGACTACAGGCACCTGCCACTTTGCCTGGCTAGTTTTTTGTATTTTTTTAGTAGAGACGGGGTTTCACTGGTCTCGATCTCCTGACCTCGTGATCCGCCCGTCTCGGCCTCCCAAAGTGCTGGGATTACAGGCTTGAGCCACTGCGCCCGGCTGCGTATTTTTTTTAAGTAGAGACGGGGGTTTCACCATGTTAGCCAGGATGGTCTCGATCTCCTGACCTCGTGATCCGCCCGTCTCGGCCTCCCAAAGTGCTGGGATTATAGGCTTGAGCCACCGCGCCCGGCCTTCACCCCCTCTTTTTTTATTGAGATAGATAGGGTCTCGCTCTGTTGCCCAGGCTAGAGTGCAATGGCACAACCATAGCTCACTGGAGCCTCAACCTCCTGGGCTGAGGTGATCCTCCCACCTCAGCCTCCCGAGTAGCTGGGACTATAGGTGTGTGCCACCACGTCTGGCTAATTTGTGTATTTTTGTAGAGACAGGGTTTTACTATATTGCCCAGGCTGCTCTCGAACTACTGGTCAATTTGCCCACCTCGGTCGCCCACAATGCTGGGGTTACAGGTGTGTGCCTCTGCGCCTGGCCAAAATTTCCCGTATTTATAAGGACCACAGTCATATTGGATCGGGGCCTACCCTAACAGCCTCATTTGAATGTACCTCTATGAAGACTTTATCTCCAAACAATCTCACATTTTCAGGTCTTGGGGGTTGGGACTTCAGCATATGAATTTTCGTGGGGGGACACAGTTCAATCCATAACAGCATATCCGGTGTAGCCCAAGCACCCTAGGAAAACAGACACTCAAGCAGAGCATTCCAAAGGCTTAGACATCACCTCCTAGGAGGTGAGAGTCCAGGCTCTCTTTGCACCAGGTTAATGTCCTCACTACACAAATGGGCACACCGAGAGGCCCATTCTACAGCTGAATCAACTGAGGCTGCCTCCGCCGGCTTCCGGGACACAGCCAAGCTAGAGGTGGTGTTTTCTCGGCAGTGGGCAGGGTCTTTCCTTCCTGGCCCAAGCCCGGGAGTGACACTGTCCCCAACCCTCTCCGCAGGCCTGAGCCGGGCCGGGCTCCCGTTCGGGCTGATGCGCCGGGAGCTGGCGTGTGAAGGCTACCCCATCGAGCTGCGGTGCCCCGGCAGCGACGTCATCATGGTGGAGAACGCCAACTACGGGCGCACGGACGACAAGATTTGCGACGCCGACCCTTTCCAGATGGAGAACGTGCAGTGCTACCTGCCGGATGCCTTCAAGATCATGTCACAGAGGTGAGTGGGCTCTCTCCTGGATGAAGCGCCCGCCTAAAAGCACTGGACACCTGCCGGTGCACCCGTTCACCTTATGTCTTTTTTTAATGCATTCAATACATGTTTACTGAGCACTTAATGGGTGCTGGGCCCTATGCAGATGAGAATTAGACCCAGTCCATCTCCCCACAACCAGCCCGTGCCCCCCACAGAGGCCTATACCCATACGTACACTGGCAAGTCCCTCCCCACACCAGCCACTTGCTTCCAAAAGCTTCCATCCCAAGATCAGCCAGGGCAGTTTGTTTGTTTTTGAGACGGAGTCTCACTCTGTCACCCAGGCTGGAGTGCAGTGGCATCTCGGCTTACTGCAACCTCCACCTCCTGAGTTCAGGCGATTCTTCTGCCTCAGCCTCCCAAGTAGCTGGGGATTATAGGTGCACGCCACCATGCCTGGCTAATTTTTTTGTATTTTTAGTAGAGACAGGGTTTTGTAATTGGCCAGGCAGGTCTCTTGAACTCCTGACCTCAGGTGATCCGCCCACCTCGACTTCCCAAAGTGCTGCCATTACAGGCATGAGATGAGCCACCAGGCCCAGCCTTAACCAGGGCAGCTTGGAGCTTGTAAAAAAATATAAAGAACAGCAGGACAGAGTGGAGGTATCGTGGAAGGACTTTTCCCTTTATCCCAGACTTTTTTTTTTTGGAGATAGGGTCTCACTGAGTTGCCTAGGCTGGAGCACAGTGGCACAATCATAGCTCGCTGCAGCTCTGACCTCTCAGGCTCAAGCAATCCCCCCGCCTCAGCCTCCTGAGTAGCTGGGACTACAGGCGCATGCCACCATGCCTGGCTAATTTTATTTTATTTTTTTGTAGAGGCAGGGTCTTGCTGTGTTGCCCAGGCTGGTCTTAAACTCCTGGCCTCAAGCAATCCTCCTGCCTCGGCCTCTCAAAGTGCTGGGATGACAGGCATGAGCCACTGCACCCACCCATCCCAGATTTGAGAGCTCATCAGGCTACTCCAAGGACGAGACACCTGAGCACAGATGATGGAAGCACAGGCCTGTGTGAGTGATTGTGTGTGGGGTGAGTGCTTGAGCATGCAAGACTGGGACTTGGAGTGTGTCTGTGTGATTATGAGTGTGATTGTATATTTGTCTTGTTTTGTTTATTTTATTTATTTACTTAATTTTGAGACAGAGTCTCGCTCTGTCACCCAGGCTGGAGTGCAGTGGCGCGATTTCAGCTCACTGCCACCTCTGCGTCCTGGGTTCAAGTGATTCTCCTGCCTCAGCCTCTCGAGTAGCTGGGACTACAGGCGCCTGCCACCACATCCAGCTAATTTTTTTGTATTTTTAATAGAGCCAGGGTTTCACCATATTGGCCAGGATGGTCTCGATCTCTCGCTCTTTTTTTCTCATTGCAAGCTCCGCCTCCTGGGTTCACGCCATTCTCCTGTCTCAGCCTCCCGAGTAGCCAGGACTACAGGTGCCCACCACCACACCTGGCTGATTTTTTTGTATTTTTTAGTAGAGACAGGGTTTCACCGTGTTAGCCAGGATGGTCTCAATCTCCTGACCTCGTGATCCGCCCACCTCAGCCTCCCAAAGTGCTGGGATTATAGGCGTGAGCCACCGCGCCCAGCCAATCTCGATCTCTTGACCTCGTGGTCTGCCCGCCTTGATCTCCCAAAGTGCTGGGATTGCATACGTGAGCCACTGCACTGGCCTATTTTATTTCTGAGACAGAATCTTGCTCTGTCACCCAGGCTGCAGTGCAGTGGTGTGATCTCAGCTCACTGCAACCTCCACCTCCAGGGTTCAAGCAATTCTCCCAGCTCAGCGTCCCCAGTAGCTTGGGATTACAGGCACACACCATCATGCCCAGCTTATTTTTGTATTTTTGTAGAGATAGGATTTCACCATGTTGGCCAGGTTGGTCTTGAACTCCTGACCTCAGGTGATTCGCCTGCCTGCCTTGGCCCCCTGAAGTGCTGGGATTACCAGCATGAGCTACTGCGCTCAGCCTGTGTGTGTATTTTAGTGTATGTGTGTGTTTTTGAATGTGTGACTAAATGTGTGTGATTGTGACTGTGTCTGTGTGTCTAAGTGTGTGTGAACAGGTGTGGGTGTGTGCAGAGGTATGTGACTAAACATATGTCTTTGAGTGTGTCTGTCTTTATGAGTGTGTGTATTGGAGTGTGTTATCTGGGTGGGTGGATGTGTGTGTGTGAATGTGGGTGTTTGTGGGTAAATATGTGGTTATATGTCTGTGAGTGTGGTGTGTTTAAGTGTATGTGAGCAAGTGTGGGTGTGAGCATGTGTGTGAGCGTCTCTTTTTTTTTTTTTTTTTTTTTGAGACGGAGTCTTGCTCTGTCGCCCAGGCTAGAGTGCAGTGGCCGGATCTCAGCTCACCGCAACCTCTGCTTCCTGGGTTCACGACATTCTCCTGCCTCAGCCTCCCGAGTGGCTGGGACCACAGGTGCCCACCACCTCGCCCGGCTAATTTTTTGTATTTTTAGTAGAGACGGGGTTTCACCGTGTTAGCCAGGAGGGTCTCGATCTCCTGACCTCGTGATCCGCCCGTCTCGGCCTCCCAAAGTGCTGGGATTACAGGCTTGAGCCACCGCGCCCGGCCGTGAGCGTCTCTTTGAGCATGTGTGTTAGAGTGTGTGTGGCTGACTGAGGTGTGTGTTTTCGTATGTGTGAGTGGTGGGGTGGATGGGTGAGCGTGTGTGGGGGTGGGTGGATGGGTGTGGCCGTGTCTTTGTGTGTTTAAGTGTGTCTGTGGGCAGATGTGTGTATGTGGATGAGGGTTTGTGTGTGGTTGACTGAGAGTGTATTTGTATTTCTCTGAGTGTGTTTGTGACTGTGTGTGTGAGCATGGAGCGTGGTTGCCCCAGGCTGAGGCAAATCTGCACAAGCCTCTCTCACACCCACAGTCAGTCCACATAGAGCCAATCAGCCTTTCCTTCAAATTACACCCAGGCTGGAGGCGGCTCATGCCTGTAATCCCAGCACTTTGGGAGGCCGAGGCAGGGGGATCTCTTTAGGTCAAGAGTTCGAGACCAGCCTGGGCAACATAGCAAGACTCTGTCTCTACTAAAAGCTAAAAAATAAATTGGCCAGTCATGGTAGTGTGTGCCTGTGGTCCCAGCTACTCAGATGACTGATGCAGGAGGATCACTTGGGCCCAGGAGTTTGAGGCTTTAATGAGCTATGATCCCACTGCACACTCCAGCCGGGGTGACTGAGCGAGACCCTGTCTCAAAAAAAAAAAAAAGACCAAGTGCGGTGGTTCACTCCTGTAATCCCAGCACTTTGGGAGGCCATGGTGGGTGGATCACCTGAGGTCAGGAGTTCGAGACCAGCCTGGCCAACATGGTGAAATCCTATCTTCTATTAAAAATACAAAAATTAGCCTGGTATGGTGGTGCAAGCTTGTAGTCCCAGCTACTTGGGAGGCTGTGGCAGGAGAATCGCTGGAACCTGGGAGGTGGAGGTTGCAGTGAACCAAGATAACACCACTGTACTCCAGCCTAGGTGACAGAGTGAGACTGTGTCTCAAACCAAAAAAAAATGTGTGTTACTCGGGGAGGAGCGGTTCACTGAGAGCCCCAGGAGAACAGAAGTTTGGGCAGCGGATGGGAGTGTTCAGGTGGCTGAGACGGCTGGGCTGGGCTGGGCTGGAGGCGCCTCATCATCTCCTCCTCCTCCTTCTCTTTCTCTCAAACTGCCATTCCCCTCCAGCAGTCTTGCCTCTCTTCCCTGCTTCTTGTCTCCTGACACCCCTACATGGGCATTCTCAGTCCAGGCTCCAGCCTGGCTGTGCGCCCCCTCCCTGGGAGCCCCCTTCCTCCCACCAGCAAATTCTCCCTGCTGACTTCATTCAACACCAGCTTTGGGGGACTGCATTCTTTTCCATTATCTCTCCAGCACCTAGTACAGCATCTGGCCCAGCTCCCAAGTCCATGGGGAATGCTGTGCATAACAGTTACCGGGGCTGAGGGAGTGTGACGAGGCCTCTGGAGTAGGATTTGTAGGAGGCCTTAGTCCTGCTTCCTCTCCACTGAGTCCCCAACCCCTGCTGCTCCACAACCAAGCCTGGAGGCTTTTTTTTTTTTTTTTGAGACGGAGTCTCGCCCTGTCCCCCAGGCTGGAGTGCAGTGGCATGATCTGGGCTCACTGCAACCTCCGCTTTCTGCCGCTTTCCGGTTCAAATAGTCCTCCTGCTTCCGTGTCCCGTGTAGCTGGGACTACAAGCATGCACCACCACGCCCAGCTAATTTTTGTGTTTTTAGTAAAGATGAGGTTTCACCATGTTGGCCAGGCTGGCCTCAAACTTCTGACCTCAATTGATCTGCCAGCCTTGGCCTCCCAAAGTGCTGGGATTACAGCCATGAGCCACTGCGCCCAGCCTAGCTATTCATTTGTTGGTGGACATTTGGGCTGCCTCCACTTTTCGGTGATTGTGAATAATCCAGCTGTGAATGTGCATGTACAATGATTTGCTTGTTTTAAATTCTTCTGGGTACAGTAGTCCCCACTTATCCACTGGGGAAACGCTCCAAGAACCCCAGTAGGTGCCTAAAACCGCAGAGAGCTACTTACTGAACCTTGTATATACCATGTTTTCTCCCATACATCCCTAATTATAATACAGTTTAATTTACAAATTAGGCACAGCTAGATGCGGTGGCTCATGCCTGTAATCCCAGCACTTGGGAGGCTGAGGCGGGCGGATCACTTGAGCCCAGGAGTTCGAGACCAGCCTGGGCAACGTGGCGAAACCCCATCTCTACTAAAAATACAAAAAAATTAGCCAGGCGTGGTGGTGCATGCCTATAGTCCCAGCTACTCAGGAGACTGAGGCAGGAGAATAACCTGGGAAGTTGAGGCTGCCGTGAGCCATGATCACATCACTGCTTTCCATCCTGGGCAACAGAGTAAGACCCTGTCTAAAAAATAATCATAAAATAAAATAGGCTGGGTGTGATGGCATACAATTGTAATCCCAGCACTTTGGGAGGTTGAGGCAGGTAGGTTGTTTGAACCCCGGAGTTTGAGACCAGCCGAGGCAACATGGCAAAACCCCATCTCTACTAAAAATACAAAAATTAGCAGGGCATGGTGGCACATACCTGTAGTCCCGGCTACTTGGGAGGCAAAGGCTGGAGGATCACTTGAGCCTGGGAGGCCGAGGCTGCAGTGAGCCAGGATTGTACCACTGTACTCCAGCCTTGGTGACAGAATGGGACCCTGTCTCAAAAAATAATAATAATAAAATAAAGTGAAATAAACTAGGCACAGTAAGATACTAACAACAATAATAATTTTTAGTAGTAAAATACTGTTACATAAACTAAGGGCTACTTGAACATAAGCACTATGAAACCGTGACAGTTGATGGATAACTGAGATGACCACTAGTGTGACTAACAGACAGGGAGCAGATACAGCATGGATACGCCCCATACAGCATGAGATTTCATCAGGCTACTCACAACAGCACACAACTCAAAACGTATGAATTGTCTACTTCTGGAGTGCAGTGGTGCGATCTTGGCTCGCTGTAACCTCTGCATCCTGGGTTCAAGTGATTCTTGTGCCTCAGCCCCCCAAGTAGCTGGGATTACCGGTGTGCCCCACCACGCCTGGCTAATTGTTGTATATTTAGTAGAGATGGGGTTTTACCATGTTAGCAAGGCTGCTCTCAAACTCCTGGCCTCAAGAAGTGATCTGTCCACCACAGCCTCCCAAAGTTCTGGGATTATAGGCGTGAGCCACTGCACCCTGCCCCAGTATTCTATTTCTCGTTTTGTTTTGTTTTGTTTGAGATGGAGTCTCGCTCTGTCACCCAGGCTGGAGTGCAGTGGCTCAGTCTCAGCTCACTGCAAGCTCTGCCTCCCGGGTTCAAGTGATTCTCATGCTTAGCCTCCTGTGTAGCTGGGGTTACAGACATGCACCACCACGCCTGGCTAATTTTTGTATTTTTAGTAGAGACAGGGTTTCACCATGTTGGTCAGGCTGGTCTCAAACTCCTGACCTCAGGTGATCTGCCCGCCTCAGCCTCCCAAAGTGCTGGGATTGCAGGTGTGAGCCACCACGCTCAGCCAGTGTTCTATTTTTTTTTTTTTGAGACGGAGTCTCGCTCTGTCGCCCAGGCTGGAGTGCAGTGGCGCCATCTCAGCTCACTGCAAGCTCCACCTCCCAGGTTCATGCCATTCTCCTGCCTCAGCCTCCTGAGTAGCTGGGACTACAGGTGCCTGCCACCATGCCCAGCTAATTTTTTGTATTTTTTTTAGTAGAGATGGGGTTTCACCGTGTTAGCCAAGATGGCCTCGATCTCCTGACCTCATGATCCGCCCACCTCGGCCTCCCAAAGTGCTGGGATTACAGGCTTGAGCCACCGCGCCCGGCCCAGTGTTCTATTTTTTAAAGAAGAGGGTGAGGTGGATGGATACAGACAGACCTTCCCATGCCCCATCCTGCCCCGCATTTTTCTCTCTCCCTGCTAGATCCTTCGTCGCTTCTCAAGTGTCTGCCTGTGTTTGGTACCCTTGGTTAAGAGCAGGATTGAAGGGGAGACATAGGGCCTCTTCTGCCCCACACCTGTCGGGAAGCCTGTCAGACTACGTCCTGCATGCCCGCATCCTGCCTGGCCTAGCCCCAGCCTCCTGCAAGGGACAGGGACCCGACAGTGGGGACAGAGAGACAGATAGCAGATGAGACACATCTTTTTGTTGTTGTTAAATAGGTTCCCCCTTACATGCTAGCCAGCCCCCTGGGAAGTTGACAGTGACTTGGAGGAGTTCCCTCTTGGGAACTGAGAATGGCTTTTCCCTGGGGCCGCTTTCTCCTGGCTGCACTGGCTATAAGTCTGCACAGCAGCACTGCCCACAGGGTGGGACGTGTCCACGAGATGGTGTGAAGTGGACACAGCTGGACACTGAACATTTCATTGATCGTAAGTTCGCAGAGGCACCACCTCACGTGCATGACTTCACATGTATTACTCTCCAGTGACCAATGCGGGGGCTTTAAAGTCCATTTAAAGAAAAATGCCAAGGATATAATAGTGTCAGCTACATTCAGAATGAAAGTGATGAGGGGTGGCCAGGAAAGCACTGTTTAGGGGATGACTCCTCCTTCTCAGCTCTGAGGATGATGCTGTGCTGGGGCTGAAAGTAGAAGAACGTTGATGGGAAAGAGAGAGCAGGCAGGAAACAGAAAAGTGCCCACACAAGGCCTCTGGGCTTGGTGTATTAGTTTGTTCTTATACTGGTATAAATAAATACCTGAGATTGGGTAGTTTATAAAGAAAAGAGGTTTAATTGGCTCATAGTTCTGCAGGCTGTACAGGAAGCATAGTAGCTGCTGCTTCTGGGGAGGCCTCAGGAAACTTACAATCATAGCAGAAGGTGAAGGGAAGCAGGAATGTCTTACATGGCCAGAGTAGGAGGAAAAGAGAACGGGCGGTGCTACACACTTTTAAACAACCAGATCTCAACAGCACAGAGGGGATGGTGCTAAAACCATTCATTAGAAACTGTCCCCATGATCCAGTCACCTCCCACCAGGCCCCACCTCCAACACTGGAGATCACAATTCGACATGAGATTTGGGTACAGACACAGATGCAAACTATATCACTTGGTTTCCAGCTCCACTGCCCCTTCCCAATTTGGGGGTGTCTGTGACACCCTGGAGCACGAACCCCTCCTGCCCCCAATCCAGTCTATGTGTTTCTTTCCCAATACCCTGTCTTTCCTCTGAAGGTGTAACAACCGCACCCAGTGCGTGGTGGTCGCCGGCTCGGATGCCTTTCCTGACCCCTGTCCTGGGACCTACAAGTACCTGGAGGTGCAGTACGACTGTGTCCCCTACAGTGAGTCATCTTGTTCCTTGTGCGGACGCGGGCCCTTCCCCCATGAGTGAGTGAGGAGGAGACACCTTGACACATGCGCACACATGCATGGGGCCTGGGCACAGAGGGGACAGCCGGGCCTGCTCTCTCCAACACACATTCTCTTCTCCCAGACACCACTGTCCTTACTCAGTGCCTGCTCCCCCACCTCACAGACTCTGTCCCCTCCTGTGGGGGCACCTTCTCCAGCTCTCTTTACCCCAGCCCACTCACCCTGCTTCTTCATGCACCCTGTACTCATTTCCACACTGCCAGGCTATGGTCCTGTGCTCTGCCTGGCACACTTACATCTCTCTCTTCTCCCTTGGCCTCGATGCTTTTCTCGTCCATCTGCCTCCCTCCTCTTCTCACATCCCTTCCTTTTCTGACCCTTCTCATCTACTTTCTCTTCCCTCTCACTTAACCCCACTGCCCCTCTCAACACGTTTTTCTCAGCACCCTCACTCCCCACACACTCCTTCCCAATCACGGAAGCTGGACTCTACACCCATAGAGTGGCATACCACCCTCCGAGGCCTGGTGGCAGATCCAGGGTGAAGGGCTGGGGGGCATTTTCAACAGATTCATAGCTCCCCATTGGTTTCCCCATTACCATGTGGCACTTCCTGTCTGCAAAGGAAATGCCGCCATGTTGGACTGAAGATGGCCTCCAGGCCGCCTGAAGAAAGTGATCTGGGGAGCCAGGAGCCTGGCCATCTTGCACCTGGCCAAGGGGATCAGACAAAGACAGGGTCTCTCCTCCTCAGCACCCCACCCTTGACATCACCTTTTTCCTGCCCTCTCTCTCCCCCCTCCCTCCTTCCCGTTATCCCTTCCCCTCTCCTCCCACAATGGGTTCCATGTGGCCAACCTGGTGGTAGGGCCTCTGGGCAGGGTGGGGAGAAGGCAGGGCCATCAGGGTGTCTGAGTGTGGTGGGCCGGGGTTGGGGACCAAGAGGCCCTGTAACTCTCCCTCCTCTCCCCTCCCACCCCAACCTTCCCCACCAACCTTTGATTTCTCCTCGCAGGTGATTCGATGCTGGGGAAACAGGATCCCTTCTGTGCTTCCGTAATTTTCTTCTTTTACTCCTCATCCTTTCCTTTCAGCACCTGAGGCCTTCAGCCACCACTGAGGGGGACGCCCATCTGCTCCTTGAAGCCTCCCCACAGCACTGGGGACACGGCCGACTCCCGCGGCTGGGGCAGCCGGGAAAGGGGGCGGGAGGCAGCGAGCTCAGCACAGAGGGGCAGTCAGATGGGTGTAGGTTCAAGGCTCGACTGGACTCTTGAGTTTTCTGGCTCTGAAACCTGAGCAAATGACTTAATTTCTCTGGGCCACTACGGAAGGAGGAGGGAGTCCACGAGATGACCTGTGAGAAGCAGAAGCGCTTGGCCCAGGCCAGCCACAGAGTCGCTCCCGGTGGCAGGGTTTTGAGTGCCGAGTGTAAACTTCCCAAGGGCAGAGGCTTCGTCTTCACCTGCCGCCCCAGCGCCCAGACCCATGCCTGGTTCAGGATGTACTCAGTAATATTACCGATGCCATTTAAGCCAGCTGAGCCTGTTTATTCATCTGTGATGGGGTGAAGAGGGGTCAAAAGCCTTCTCTTGGAAGCTGCAAGGAGTAGTGACAGTATGTCAAGGTTGTGTGCACACGAGCTATAGATGCAAAGGAAATGGTGCCTGCTTCCGCCAGCCATGTGGCCTCACTTCACTGTGCCTCAGTTTACCCATCTGTAGACAGGGTTCTTGAAAGATGGCCCATGAGGTGCCTAGCGTAGTTGCTGTCCCCTCCTGAGTGCTGGACACTTGGTAGTTGTTGCTTTTGTTGCAACTCCTTGTAATGCCTCTTGTCAATTACGATTATTGCTGTGGCAATCAAAATTAAAATAAGAACGGATAATGCACCCAACTTCTCCCGAGGCCAGTGAGATAAAGGGCAGGAAGAACTCCCTGGTCCAAGTGGAAGCCAAAGCAAGTAGACGAGAGGCTCAGATCAAGTGGCAGGAAAGCAGCTAGGGGAGGAGAGGAGCTGAGAGACCTCCTGGAGCTGAGGCCCTGAGTGTGGTCCAGGGGCCACAACCGACAGAGAACAGGCTCCAGGGACAGAGGGCAGGACAGTTAAGAGGATGGGCGGCCGCCTGTCTGATGGAAGAGAGACAGCCTGAGCCCTTGGGGAGACAGGAGACACGTGCATACACAAACACACATGCACACACACGTGTGTGCATACATACGGGGTGGATGTTGGGGAAGGAGGAGCCTCCAGAGGAAGGAGGCTGGAGTTAAAGGAGGGGACAGGAGATAGCTAGAGGACAGGGAGGCCAGGCACTCACTTGTCTCCCAAATGTTCGCTGAGCATCTCCTGAGTGCCAGGCCCTGGGTGAGGCGCTGGGAAGGGAGCCAGAGGCTGCCCCTGCGGAGCTCCGTGCTGGAAGCTTCAGAGAGGGGCCAGGAGAGCCAGTCCCTCTGGTCAGAAGTTCCTGAGGGGCCAGGGATGCAGAGGGGAGCGGCCTGGGCAGCCACCTGGCCCAGGGCTTCAGAGGCTGGGGTGACCCCAGTGCTGGTGAGGGTGGGTCAGGGGTGGGTGGCAGGGGGCATGTGATGTGTGGAAACCCTCCCACACACTGGACAAGCCCGACTAATGCTGGATTTGCTTTGCAGCTGAGCACAGTCTAACCGTGCCCCTTCCTCCCCTAGGTGCCACCCGTCCGCAGGGCAGCGGGCAGGGCGGAGCTCCTATCTCCTGGGTCCCTGGGCCCCGGGTGGGTTAAGCAGAGAAGCCGAACCTCAGGCTTGCCCCTGGGGAGCCTGGGAGTGTGTGTGTGCCCCCACCTGCTGTCCCACCCAGTCTGTGTCCCCCACCCCCGCCACCTCTCTGCCTCCGTCTCCCCGACCCTGGCTCTCTGGGGTCTGGGTGCAACTGCCTGTCTGCCTCTCTGTCGTTCTGTGTCTGGCTCTGCCTCCTTCTCTCTGTGTTTGCTTCTTCTGGGTTGTGAGGGCTTGGGGGAAGTCAGCTGGACCTGGGTGAGGCCAGCACAAAGGGGAAGGAGTTCAGCCTGTTTCTCGGCTGAGGGTGGGCCCAGGCCCTGGGAGACACTGAACCCCTTCCCCTGGGGCCCCTGGTTCTAGCAGGAGGGCAGCAGGCAGGGTGGGAAGGGAGCCGAGTGGCTCCTCCACCCCACCGCTCTCTGGTGCCCCCTCTGGAACCCACCTCCCAGCTGGGACTCCCCACTCCCTGCCCCCTTTGCACCAAGGGTGCCCCCTCCCACCTGAGGGCTCTGTCCGCCTGCCTGCCTGTACCCCCCTACCACCCCCGTGTCTTTCTGTGTCTTTTCCCTCCCGTGTGTGTCCCCCTCATCCCTCTGACTGTCTCCCTGGCACCCTCTCACCCCATCTGACCACCCCCAGAGGAAGGGACCTGGGGGCGGGGGCCCGAGCTGATGCCACGGAAGGGGTTGGGGAAGCAGGAGCAAGGAAGGAAAGGAAAAGGGGGCGTGTTGCCAGAAAAGAAACGAAAGCAATTTAATCTCTTTTTTTTTTCTCTTTTTTTCTTGCACATTTTTTTTTTCAATTTGTTTTCTCTCTCTCTTCCGATGCTTAAAGTAGAAGTGGAGCAGAAAGGTAAACGCACTGTTACCAATGCTAACCCCTAACTCACACTTTGTTCTACCTGTACCATACTTATGTGACCTGCCCTCCCTCCCGGCCCCTTCTTCTCTCCCCCACCCACACTCGGTCCAGTCGGTATCCCCAACCCCGGGTTGTCCTCCCAGCGGGGCCAGCCCTGGTGCGGCCACGGGCATCTCCACCCTCCAGATACCCACGGAAGCTCTTCTCTGAGCTTGGGCAGAATTTCTCTCTCTCGCTGTTTCTGTCTCTCTCTGTCCCTCCTTCCTGGTCCCTGGCCCTTTCCGGGGACCTGGCCTTCTCTCATACTTCTTTTGCCTCCTTCAGGAGAAGTGTATAAGCATCCAGGGCGGGTGGGGAGGGAGGGACTCCCTTCCCCGGCTCCCCCACTGGGGCACCGGGTGAGCTGTCTCTCTCTCTCTGTCTCTCTCTCTGTCTCTCCCCTCTCTCTTCCTCCTTCCCCTGCACCTTTTATAACAAGTTTCTGGTTCAGGGGAGGCGGGCTGGAGGGGACACCATTGTTTTCCTTTTGGGGAGCAGATTCCTCCTATGTCTCGGGCTCCTGGTGGCTTAAGTTCCTTCTGGTTTGACGTTTCCAAGGCCCAGAGCTGTTTTGGAGCACGGAGCACCAGTCCTCCCCACCCCCACCCCGATCCCATCTCTGACCAGCTGGGGGCCCAGCCCTGGGGAGGGGTGTCAGCTGTCCCCAGCCCTGGGAGGGGGCAGCCTGCCAAAAAATGAAAAAATGAGGGCGAGGGGGCGGGGGGGGCCTCATGGTTGGGGGAGCGAAGGGTGGGGGAGCGTGTTCTCTGTTTCTTTCACACTTGCAAAGCTGCAGTCAGGGTTTCTTCTGGGCTGTTGTGGTTAGAGGACCAGGGAGAGGGGCGGCGGGCGGGGGGGCACAGTCTGGGGACTTCCACAGACTCTGTAATTTCTGGCAGAGAACTCCCTAGTGGATGGGGCTGTCCGTTACTGGTGGGGCGGAGGTGCTGCTGCTGAGGGGCTTCTAGGGTGAGACGTTAGGGATGACCATTTCCTCCCCCGAAAGTTTTGGGAAATTACCCATTTGAGGCTGGCAGCAGTGGGCGGGGCTGGAGGACATGGCCTTTAGGGGTCCCTTGTGCCTTGAAATTACAGTGGTCTGTGGAGCATCCCTTCCGAAGGAGGTGGGGCAGGGCCCCTCTGAGCTGCTCCCCTCCCCGTCTTCCCCTCTCCCCCATCTCAGAGAGGCCTGGGCTGTTGGCCCGAGGTCCGCCCCCTCACCGCACCCCTCCACTCTCCTCTCTCTCTCCTGGAGTCTCTCTCCCTCCCAGCACCAGCCACTCTTCTTGCAGGCCCACTGGTTTGGATGCGGCACCACTGGAGCTTTTCTCTTCGAGGGCCAGGGCAGGGCGGGTGGGGTGATGGGGCAAGGGAGGGAAGAGGAGGGATTGGGAGCTTGGTGCTGGTGAAGGGTCCTTGCTGTCCAAGGCCCCAGACAGACCCTTCCTCATCTTCTCCCCCTTCCCCTGGGTTGACCTCTAACCACATTTTTCCTCCCCTGATACCCTCTGAGCAGGTTAGGCTCTGAGGCCTCCCCCCATCCCCCTCACACAAACATGTCCCCTCAGATGCCACACACCTGGCGGGGGTGGGGACCGGCTTGGGCAGAGGCCGGTGTGCTGGACGGAGTGTGCAGGCCGAACCCCTCGGGGCATCAGGGACAGGGAGGTGGCCAGTCCTCAGGGCCCAAGCCAGGGTCATTCTGGCTCCTGCCCAGCTCTATGTCCCAGGCTTCTCTCCCTCTACAAAAACTACATCCTCCTGGCTGCTTTGTGCCAGGGGGTCCTGAGCCACATTGTCCCCATGCTGTGAAGGGAATGCTGCCTGTCCCCCTCCCTCCCAAGCCTGCTGAAGGTGGGGAATGAGGACTAGCTCTTGCCCAAGCCCCTCTTGCCACTGGGGCTGCCCCCCCAAGCCGGTGCCAGGTCCCAGCCACCCCCCCAGTCCCCTTGGGGCCAGCTGCTTTGGTGACAGGCCAAGCAGGAGCAGAGAATTCACTGCAAACCCTCCGCCCTCGCCCCGTGCCCTCGCCCTGGCCTGTGTGTGGGTTCTGCCAGCTGGGAGGTGAGGGAGGCCCGGCCATCCTGGATGGAGGGGCGCGTGGATGTTGGCACTCTGGGAGGAGGTGGGGGATCTGACCACACTGACCCCCGGATCAGTCAAGGGGAGGCTAGGAGTAGGTGGCGCTGGGACGTGACTGGGCAAGGGTGGGCCGGCCAGCAGCGGCCAACGAGATGCAGTTGAGGTTTTCCTCCTTTTCAGGGATTGGGGGGGTGGGGCGGGGCCCCCCACCTTTCTGACATCAGCGCTGCCTTGGTCCCTCCTCCCGAGCCGGGGATGGTCGCAGGTAAATCGGGGTCCGGGCCAGGGGAGGTGGGGGGCCTGGCTGGGGCGGGCTGGGTCTTTATCCTAGCGCCTGGTTCCCTCCCCTGCCCCCTCCGAGCTGGACCTGGGACTGCCCCCCTGAGGGACCCTCAGTCGGGCCTGGGCCTTGGAGTGAATTCTCTGCTCACCCCTCTCTCCTCCGCCAGCACTAACCCTTTCTTCCCAGGTGGTCTGCAGCGCGGCCTCCCACGGAGCCAGGACCTCGCCAAGCCCCCATACCCCCTTGTCTCTCTTCCCTCTGCACAGCTCTCCGCTCCCTCCCCAACTCTCCCGGGAGTACTGTCCCTCTCCATGTCCCCACCCCTACCCCCACCCCTGTGCACAGTGCCACTGTCTGCTGCTGAGCCAGACCCCATGAGAGACCCTGCCGGCTGGGGGCAGGGCTGGGCGCCCTCCAGGAGGGGCCAGACTCTCCGTTCCCTGTCCTAGCCTGGGAGCTGCCTGTGGGAATCCCTTCCTCGGCTACTGACTTCGTGGGTACCGGGTGGGGGTGGGGCGCAAGCTGCATCAGGAACCTGGGGAGAGAGTTGAAACCCCTATCCTTCCCCCAGCCTAGAATAGGGGGACACTCCTGACACCCACAGTGGGTACGGGAACATCACTCTACGTTGCAATTTTTGCAGGAGGAAGAAAGTGGAGTTAAAAAAAAAAAGTCTGTCCGGGTGTGGTTGGTGAAGGATGGGAGCCTGGACCCTAGCTCTTCCCTAAGTGGCAGAGAAGAGGGAGAACGGGCCAGGTGCTGAGTCCCTGGACTGTCAAAGTCAGGAGTGACTCTAGTGGGGAGATTCTGCCCCCACTGAAATCACACAGGACCACCTCTGGGAGGGCTCTTGCCAACTCCTCCCCAGCCTGTGGGGTCTCTAGCAGCCAGGGAAGGGAAGAGGGGCTCCACTTCCCCCACTAACCCCGCTCTTAATGGCCTTCAGGGCTCACATTTCCAGGGAGAGGGGCAGCTGGGCAGGGCGTGGGGAGGGGGGTCGGGTCCCAGCCCGGAAACCCCCTTCCCATCACCAGCCCTACCAAGCAACCGTGACTGCAGCAGCAGGAGGGGACAACCTGACTCCCCGCCGGCAGCGTGACCAACTTGCCTCTCTCCCCCCGTCTCTCTTTTTCCTCCCTCTTGCCTCTGCCCCTCCTCTTTCGTCTCCTCCCCTCCCGCCCGCTCTGCCCAGTCTTCGTGTGCCCAGGGACCCTGCAGAAGGTGCTGGAGCCCACCTCGACACACGAGTCAGAGCATCAGTCTGGCGCTTGGTGCAAGGACCCGCTGCAGGCAGGTGACCGCATCTACGTGATGCCCTGGATCCCCTACCGCACGGACACACTGACCGAGTACGCCTCGTGGGAGGACTACGTGGCCGCCCGCCACACCACCACCTACCGCCTGCCCAACCGCGTGGATGGCACAGGCTTTGTGGTCTATGACGGTGCCGTCTTCTATAACAAGGAGCGCACGCGCAACATCGTCAAGTATGACCTGCGGACGCGCATCAAGAGCGGGGAGACGGTCATCAATACCGCCAACTACCACGACACCTCGCCCTACCGCTGGGGCGGCAAGACCGACATTGACCTGGCGGTGGACGAGAATGGGCTGTGGGTCATCTACGCCACTGAGGGCAACAACGGGCGGCTGGTGGTGAGCCAGCTGAACCCCTACACACTGCGCTTCGAGGGCACGTGGGAGACGGGTTACGACAAGCGATCGGCATCCAACGCCTTCATGGTGTGCGGGGTCCTGTACGTACTGCGTTCCGTGTACGTGGATGATGACAGCGAGGCGGCTGGCAACCGCGTGGACTATGCCTTCAACACCAATGCCAACCGCGAGGAGCCTGTCAGCCTTGCCTTCCCCAACCCCTACCAGTTCATCTCCTCCGTTGACTACAACCCTCGCGACAACCAGCTGTACGTCTGGAACAACTATTTCGTGGTGCGCTACAGCCTGGAGTTCGGGCCGCCCGACCCCAGTGCTGGTGAGGACGACTCACTTCCAGGCATGGAGCCCGCTTGCCTTTGTCCCTTCCACCCCCACCCACCCCTGGGTCCCAGGGTGGGGAGCCCCATCCTGTGAGCTCTTGGGGATCGGGAGGTAGAAAATTCACAGCATGTGACAGACGCTGTTCTAAGCACTTCACAGTCATTAACTCATCTCCTCCTCACGGTCTATGACAGGGATCCTTACTGCCCTGTTTTACAGATGAGGACACTGAGGCACTGTGTGGGTAGGGGATTAAGTTATTTGAGGATTTCAAGCCAGCCTCCCAACCACTGAACTGCACTGCCTCTCCCAGGGGCTTGGGCACCTTTACTCCAGGAACCCTTGGATCCACCAAAATCCTGGGTGGAAGTCCAATATCCACAAAAGAGCTGAGCTGCTGATGTTGACCGGGCTGAGGGCAACTCTGCAGTCTTCTTTTACCCCCCTTAGCTGCCCTGCTAGCTCTGTGCCGCCCCAGGGCTCCAGGAAGCCTGATCTAACCCCATCTTGTTTGCAGAAAGGGGAGCTGAGGCCCCCAGAAGGAAGGAGCATAGCCAGGTTACATAAGCCAAAGTCAGCTAGAAGGAGGGCGGGAGGCGGCAGTATTCAGCCCCTGCCTGGTGGCGGGGCGGACCTGGACCTGCCCTCTGGGGCTCAACCTGGGAGGGTTCCTGTCCCCCAGACACCTCCGTCCCTGCCTCTCCTGACTGTTCTCTGAGACCTTACGGAACACATAGTAGATTTTTACCACCCTTTGCTACTTTATATGGTCCCATGGGCATAAGGGACTTTGGTGGGCACAGAGAGGCCAGGGGAGATCAACTCCCAGACCCAGCGGGGCCCAGCATGTGTTTCCACTTCAGTAGGTGAGGGAGATGCTAGGATGGCCTGGGACCCCATGCCCAGGCACGCTGTGGCATGGCCCTGAGCACGGGGATGACCCTGTCTCGTATCCCCTCTCCAGGCCCAGCCACTTCCCCACCCCTCAGCACGACCACCACAGCCAGGCCCACGCCCCTCACCAGCACAGCCTCGCCCGCAGCCACCACCCCGCTCCGCCGGGCACCCCTCACCACGCACCCAGTGGGTGCCATCAACCAGCTGGGACCTGATCTGCCTCCAGCCACAGCCCCAGCCCCCAGCACCCGGCGGCCCCCCGCCCCGAATCTACACGTGTCCCCTGAGCTCTTCTGCGAGCCCCGAGAGGTGCGGCGGGTCCAGTGGCCGGCCACCCAGCAGGGCATGCTGGTGGAGAGACCCTGCCCCAAGGGGACTCGAGGTGAGTACAGAGGCTGCGGCCAGGGGAGGGATGGGGGCCATGCCCCCAGCAGCTTAGCACAGATGCACGTGTGGGTGGTGGTCTCTGCTGCGTGCGAAGCAGAGGCTTTCCGAGGGCAGGGGTCATCCCCAGTGACCAGCAGAACTCTCAGGGCACAGGAGCCACTCAGTGCCCCTGGCCCCGCCTGCAGAACCTGCAGGGAGCCTGCAGGAGGCGACCTGGCTCCCGGCCTCAGGCTGACCTGTGACTGCCCCAGGCTCAGCCAGTTTCACATGGGTGGCCAGCTGAAGTGCGAAAAGGGCAGGGCCGCGTGTTCTGGAGATCTGAGGGGAGGGTTGGCAGGTGCTTCGTGGAGAGGGGGCGTTCAAGATGAGCCTTGCTGGAAGGGTCTGATTCTGGAGGCAAAGACAGAAGGGGGCAGGAGGGAGAGCTCAGGCGAAGGGAGTGGCGCCTCTTTCGACTGTCCGGCCCGCTTCATGTCTGTTTCTCCGTGTTTCCCTCACCTCCCTCTTCGCCCGCTGGTCCCCTGCTCTCTGTCATCTCCTTTCCCCCTCTCCGTCCCATCCTTCTCTTCTTCCCTTTGGCTCCCTTGTCTGTTCCTGTCTGTCTGTCCCTGCAGGAATTGCCTCCTTCCAGTGTCTACCAGCCTTGGGGCTCTGGAACCCCCGGGGCCCTGACCTCAGCAACTGCACCTCCCCCTGGGTCAACCAGGTGGCCCAGAAGGTACCAGCCACCGCCCCTCGCAGGCAGGCACATGTGCTCGGGCCCAGGGCCCAGGGCCCAGCGGGGGTCGTGGAGCAACTGGGGAGACTTGGGCTGGCAGGTCTGGAAGGCAGGACTGCGGGGTCCCTTCTCTGGCCTACAAAGGGAGCAGGGACAGATGGGGTGGGAAAGGGCAGACGGTGACGGGGAAGCGGAGAGAGAGAGAGGAGAGGCTGCACAGGCCAGGGAAGCTGGGGAGGGCAGGATGGTCCCTGACAGACCTGGGATTTCCCCTCCCTGCCACCCACCTCATGCAGATCAAGAGTGGGGAGAACGCGGCCAACATCGCCAGTGAGCTGGCCCGACACACCCGGGGCTCCATCTACGCGGGAGACGTGTCCTCCTCTGTGAAGCTGATGGAGCAGCTGCTGGACATCTTGGACGCCCAGCTGCAGGCCCTGCGGCCCATCGAGCGCGAGTCAGCCGGAAAGAACTACAACAAGGTGGGGCCTGGTGGCGGCGCTGACCTGGCGCGGGGAGGGCGCCTGCCCCCAGGGGCACGGGAAGCATCCGACCTGGTACCTCCCAGCTAGGCTGCCACCTCCACTCCCTTCCTCAGAGAGGAAGGAGCCCCCCGCCCAAGGACTGCTGGGTCTCACTCCTGTGCTGCCTCAGACGGTCCTGGGGGTTGGGGATCCCTGAGGAATGTCTTGCTGATAGCCCAGCCCTGGGTCAGTGGTAGCCACAGATGAGAGAGCTATACAGATGTGACAGTACTGGGGTGAGGGAACTGGCGTCCAGAGGTCTGGCCTGACATCACCTCCATCTCTTTCTAGATGCACAAGCGAGAGAGAACTTGCAAGGATTATATCAAGGTGAGACCCAAGGGGTCCCAGTGTAAGGACCATGGGCTCCAGCTGACGGGGGAGAATAGGGGTATAGGTTGAGAAGAGGGCATGCAGAGCCCACCCCAAGGAATTAGAGGGTGTTGGGGGGCTCACAGCACCATCCCCCGTGCCTGCGCAGGCCGTGGTGGAGACAGTGGACAATCTGCTCCGGCCAGAAGCTCTGGAGTCCTGGAAGGACATGAATGCCACGGAGCAGGTGCACACGGCCACCATGCTCCTGGACGTCCTGGAGGAGGGTGCCTTCCTGCTGGCCGACAACGTCAGGGAGCCTGCCCGCTTCCTGGCTGCCAAGGAGAACGTGGGTGAGTGCCACGGTCACCCAGAGTAAACTCAGATACGAACCTTAAACCATGGGGTTCTGGCCTGGAGTCCACAGAGGAGCTACCTGAGCCTTGGGCATCTTGCCACAGGGTCTTGTTCTGTAGCCTGAGCCCCTGGACTGGGAACAGACCCCAACTGCGTGTGCCTTGCCTTCCCCTGTCCCCACAGTCCTGGAGGTCACAGTCCTGAACACAGAGGGCCAGGTGCAGGAGCTGGTGTTCCCCCAGGAGGAGTACCCAAGAAAGAACTCCATCCAGCTGTCAGCCAAAACCATCAAGCAGAACAGCCGCAATGGTCAGTGTCCCTGGCGGGGCCTCGGGTGGGGAGGCAGCCCCCTCCCCGCCCCCCAGCCCTGTGCCAGCATCTCTGTGCCATTTGTGGAAGGCAGCAGTCCTGAACTTGCCTCATGCTAGTGTAAAATCTGAGGGGATTCATGGGTTCCCTG
The DNA here is from genome assembly GCF_002776525.5 of Piliocolobus tephrosceles. Lineage (NCBI taxonomy): Eukaryota > Metazoa > Chordata > Mammalia > Primates > Cercopithecidae > Piliocolobus > Piliocolobus tephrosceles. Next base: position 38,914,955 of record NC_045454.1, read on the forward strand.
AAGTGCTGCAGAGCCCCAAGGGTGAGCCTTACAGTTGCAAAGCTGGCTCCTGGGCCTCACAGCTCAAGAGAGGATGGGGCCACTGAGACAAAGGTTCAGAGAGGTCAGGGGCTTGCCCAAGGTCACACAGTGAGAATAGGTGGGTCGGAGGCCCAGCCCATGTGTCCTGGCACACTGCCCTGCTGTTTCGAACTGCCTTTGGCTGAGCAGTGGTCTTGTGGACAGGGCTCCCTGCCCCCCACCTGCCTGGGCTATGGAGTGGCTTCAGAGGTCCCAGTGGCCGGCATGGCCGAGGGCTGAGGAGCTGGCCGAGCTGGGAAGCCAGGGGCCTGGACGGAGGTGCACCAGCTGAGGATGCTGACACATCCAAACGTACCTGTCCTCGCCAGGGGTGGTCAAAGTTGTCTTCATCCTCTACAACAACCTGGGCCTCTTCCTGTCCACGGAGAATGCCACAGTCAAGCTGGCCGGCGAAGCAGGCCCGGGTGGCCCTGGGGGCGCCTCTCTAGTGGTGAACTCACAGGTCATCGCAGCATCCATCAACAAGGAGTCCAGCCGTGTCTTCCTCATGGACCCTGTCATCTTCACCGTGGCCCACCTGGAGGTGAGCTGAGCTGTCCTCCTCCTTCCATGGGGGTCCCTGTACCCTCTGTGTTCCCAAGCTGTGTACCTGCCCCTCCACCATGTGCTCACCTCGAGAACAAGTTATGGGTTCTTCCACTTTAGTAGCTTGGGCCATTTGTCCCCAGTGCTCTCAGAATGTCAACTGGAGCCCCAGACTCCAGGCACTTCTTTGATACTTGGCACCATCCCTGTAGCCAGTTGTGGGGGGCCGCAGTGGGACCCCCCGGTTCTGACTCCAGTTCTGACACCCCGGCGCCACCACACAACAGGACAAGAACCACTTCAATGCCAACTGCTCCTTCTGGAACTACTCGGAGCGTTCCATGCTGGGCTACTGGTCGACCCAGGGCTGCCGCCTGGTGGAGTCCAACAAGACCCATACCACGTGTGCCTGCAGCCACCTCACCAACTTCGCCGTGCTCATGGCTCACCGCGAGATCGTAAGCTGGCTGGCACTCTGCTCCTCCGGGCAGGCCCGCTTGCTGGCCTGGCTTTGCATGGCATCCTAGAGAGATCATGGGCAGTGCCGGGGAGGCCGGCCTCATGGCTGTGGGGGGCCCCTAGTCTTGCCTGGGGCATGAGGCCATGCGTCTAGTTCTCTCTGGTCATCTATGGCCATGGTCCCACCGTCTCCCAAAGCACTCTGGAGAATCAAGTTGGTGTCACGTTAGTCATCTCTCCACAAGCCTCCCAGAGCATGAGGAAGTGAGCACATTGCTGTGTGCAGAGGGGTGGGGGCTGCCAGATTGGCGGCACCAGAAGTCCTTGTGGCCCATGGCCTTGCCCAGGGCCCTGTCTGCAGCTGGCACCTGGCTGAGCCCAGTGTGCAAAACCAAAGGCCCTGAGCGTGCCCCCTGCTCCTGTCCCCAGTACCAGGGCCGCATCAACGAGCTGCTGCTGTCGGTCATCACCTGGGTGGGCATCGTGATCTCCCTGGTCTGCCTGGCCATCTGCATCTCCACCTTCTGCTTCCTGCGGGGGCTGCAGACTGACCGCAACACCATCCACAAGAACCTGTGCATCAATCTCTTCCTGGCCGAGCTGCTTTTCTTGGTCGGGATCGACAAGACTCAGTATGAGGTGGGCTGGGACTCGAGGGCAGGTGACGGCCAGTGCCCAGGGGGCCGGGAGAGGAAAGGGGACACCTGCCCGGGCAGCAGCCCCTCACCCTCGGTGCTCCCTGCAGATTGCCTGCCCCATCTTTGCCGGCCTGCTGCACTACTTCTTCCTGGCCGCCTTCTCTTGGCTGTGCCTGGAGGGCGTGCACCTCTACCTGCTGCTGGTGGAGGTGTTTGAGAGCGAGTATTCCCGCACCAAGTACTACTACCTAGGCGGCTACTGCTTCCCGGCTCTGGTGGTGGGCATCGCGGCTGCCATTGACTACCGCAGCTATGGCACTGAGAAGGCGTGAGTTTCCACCTCCCGGCCCTGCACTGGTTCCTCCTGCCTGCTTCCCTGCTGGGCGGCACCCCTTGGGAAAGGACCCTCAGGGTGGTGGCCTCCCTTCCTCCTGATCCTGGAGGCTGCAGCCTGCAGAGTCCTAGGTCTTCATGGGTCACGGGGAATGGCTCCTCGGCTTCTCTCTATACCCCGGCCCTGTTTCCTTTACAGCTGCTGGCTCCGAGTGGACAATTACTTCATCTGGAGTTTCATCGGGCCCGTCTCCTTCGTTATCGTGGTGAGTTGGGAGGTGACACCCCTAATACCACATCTTCCTTCATCCAGGCTGGCCTTGACTCCAGCCCCTGCCTCAAACCCACACACACACACACACACACACACACTCTCTCTCTCTCTCTCTCTCTCTCTCTCTCTCTCTC